>NW_006921916.1:1705610-1723755 GCF_000298275.1 Orycteropus afer afer
TATAGATATAGATATATAGATATATATCAGACAAAAAGTCTATGGGAAATCTACTACAAGTTAAGTTTCCATGCTTCTTTATGGTCAGCCTTAGATGGGCAGGGACTTTTGTCTGTCTTTTTCACTTCTGTAATTCCAGCACATAGAACAGTTCTGAGACTTAGTAAGTGTTCAGTAACTATTTGTTGAATGAATAAAAATGAGAAGAAACATTTGTTATGCTCAGTCAAAATAGTATCCAAATATAAAAAATGTTGAAGATGCTAAATTTAAATTTTGCTATTCATACTATCTCAGAAAGAAACATTCAAAGACAGAATACAAAAAAGGAGGAGGAGGAAAAGGAGAAGGAGAAAATTGTGACATTGGTTAAAATAAAGGGTGGTAAACAAAGAAGTGAAATTTACAATTAAAGGGTATCTTTTACATTATAAAGAGTATACTCTGCCAAGAAGACAAGAGAGTAAGTCAACAACATATAAAGCAAAATCTGTTAAAACTAAAGAAGAATTCAATAATTTACAAACAATCACTAGTGATGGGGGAAATTTAATTACTTTGCCAAAAACTCATCAATCAGGATTTAGTTAAAGTTTGGTGCTGAGAGTAAGTTATCCAAGAAATATTGCAATATTGCTAGTGGGAGGAAAAAATCCAGGTGTCAAATGATAAAATCTGATTAATTATTTATTTAAAACATGCAGTTGTGTGATTTATATAAATTCATAAAAATTTTTTGAAAAATACACACTAACTCATTAACCTATGAGGCCAAAAGTAGGATTGTCAAGGGCAAGAGATGCCTAAAACAAATGAAAAATTACTTCTCACACACTATCTTTTTCTGTGCTGATTGACTTACCAAGCAAATTGTTTTCCTCTATTTTTGTGCAAAACATAATGGACAGATGTGTTTATTTTTATTAACTTTTTTTGTGATTTTTGTTGAAAATACACAAAGTAAATTGTTTTTTCACTCAACAACAACAACAAAAAAACAAACTCACTGCTGTCAAGTCAGATCCAACTCATAGCTACTCCTCCTCTGGTTTCCGAGGCAGTATCGCTACAGAAATAGATTGTCCAACCTTCCTTCCAAGAAATGTCTTGTGGGTTTGAACTGCCAGCCTTCTGGTTACCAGTCAAATGCCTTAGGCACTATGTTACCAGAGTTCCTTTTACTCAACAATTCATACACATTCTCTTTTGTGACATTGATTACAATCCCCACAATGCAGCAGCTCTCTTTCCACTTCCTCCCTCTGGTTACTATTTCCCTTTGTCCTTCTCTCCTATCTATTCCTGCCTACTGAGCTTTACCCCTGGGCAAATGCTACCCTTTTGATCTCTTATGTTTGATTCTTCTGAGAATTGCATACCTTCCTGTGTTGCTGTTCACCTCAAAGGCCTGTCTATTTGGCTGAAAGTTGAGCACCAGGAGTGAGTTCAATTCTGGGTCTGAAGACTGACTAAAGGCCATACATAGTCTTAGGGGTTCTACCAGTCTCTATCAGATCAATAAATTTGGTGGGTTTTGTTAATTATTATTTTGAGATTTGTTCCACCTTTTTCTCCCACAATCCATGATCTCCCATTGGGATCCCTTTCAGAGTGGTTGGCATTGGTAGCCAGGTACCATCTAGTTCTTCTGGTCTCAGCATCATGAAAGCTGAGGTTCACATAGTACACTAATCCCTTGGATTAATTGTTTCCAAGTGTCTTCATTCTTGAATTTTGTTCATTCTTCTTTGCTCCAAAGGAGGAGAAACCAAAAATTGTACCATAGATGGTTACTCATAAGGTATTAAGACCCCAGTCGCTACTCACCAAAGTAAGATGTAAAACAATTGTGTTTGTGGACTATGTTATGCTAATTGACTTTGATGTTTCCCCATGACTATAGTCTTGAGCTCTTAGGCTGAGCAACCCACTCCCTCAAAGTGTTTGGTGATAGCTAAGAAGTTTTTATATCTTTGCCCCTGTTACCTCTAATATATACATGGACATTTTTATAGCTCATTCATATACTTATGTAGAAATATCATTGTCAAACCTATGTAAGATTGTGAGTATAGTCACATTCACCTACCTATACCTGATCCTCTTGCCTGTCTACTGTGTAACCACTTACAGATGAATATTTGTTATTGTTCATAATGCAGGATTGTATATGTAATAGTGTTTATCTTTGTTGTCTGTAACTCTTGTGTACCTCTCTGTATTCTTATTTTCTGTAGTGATATTGTCCTGGTCACCCACTATTTTTATATTTCCTTTTCCTTCACCTATATTAATATGTGTCTCTTACCTACTTAGTAAATTTCCCTCTCCTCCACTCCTACTTCTGGTAACCATCAAAGAATGTTTCTATCCAGCTGTAAACCTTTCCTTGGGTTTTAATAATAGTGGACTTATATAATATTAGTCCTTTTGTGATTGACCTATTTCACTCAGCATAATATCCTCCAAGTTCATCCATGTTATGAGATGTTTCACAGATTCTTCATTATTCTCTACTGCTGTGTAATATTCCATTGTGTTGATGTACCATAGTTAGTCTATCCATTAATTCATTGATGGCACTTAGGTTGTTCCCATTTCTTTGCTATTGTGATTAGTGCTACAATAAATATAGGTGTGCATATATCTGTGTTCTAATTTCAATTTTTTAAGATATATATACCGAGTAATGGGGTTGCTGAATCAAATGGTATTTCTATTTCCAAATTTTTAAGGAATCTCCATATCATTTACCAGTGGTTGCACCATTTTACAATTCCCACCAACAGTATATGAGAGTTCTAATCTCCTCATGCTCTCACCAGCATTTTCTGGTATTGATGAACAGATGTGTTTTAATTTCATATATACACATAAGTGAAAGGAATACACAAACTCAAACCCCAGATTTTAAGGGAGTAGCTAGTGGAAGCATACAGTGTTGTTAGGTTCTGTTGAGTTGGCTCCGACTCATAATGCTCTTACGTATAACAGACAGAAACACTGCTCAGTTGCACACCATCCTCACAACCCTTGCTATACTTGAGCCCATCATTGCAGTCACTGCATTAATCCATCTCATTGAGTGTCTCTTAGTTTGTCATACTGTGGTAGTTTGAGTGTTGCTGTGAAGCTGGAGGCTATGCCACCAGTATTTCAAATACCAGCAGGGTCACCCAGGATGGACAGGTTTCAGCAGAGCTTCCAGACTGGGAAGAAGGAAGGGACCATTCTCTTCTCAGAGAATTGGAAAGTTAAACCTATGAACAGTAGAAGCCTATAGGGGAGAGTAAATTAAAAATGTACATTTCTAGTAGTGGTTCTTCATCCACTTTTTAAAGTGAATTTTAGTCAAACACGTTTGTTTGTTGGCTGGTTGTAATATAAATATAATTACAGAATATTTTAAAAGAAAATTACTTATTAGGTTAGCACGCAAAGATAATCATTATTAGCAATCTGAAGCATTTTTATCCTGCATACATTTGCAGTAATATTTCATGCAGTTTTAACAATTTGTTAAAAATTATTTACAAACTTTTTTTCACTTTTCATAAGCATATTTATAAGCATGATGCTAAAACCAAATAATATTTCATTGGGAGACAACACATTGAAGCTGTGATATACTCACAGGTTACACCTGATTTTTAAATTGCCAGGAGGCCATTGGAAAAAGGGAACTAATAACAAATATGGATTGCTCCGTGAGTAGATCATCCTTCTGATCAAAACCTTTATTATTTACAAAATGAAGTAGACAACATACAGCAGATGAGAAGTGCCTCCTCCCTCCCTCAAAATCTATCAAAGAGATGGGAAATTTCTATATCCTGGAAAATTTCTAGTAGCCCAAACTGCTGTGTACCATAAGTGAGGGACTCAGTAAAGGAGGCAATTGTATGAAAGTCTGGGCACCCTGTCTTCAGGAAACTGTTCTGGTGAATATAAAATCTCCTCCACATAAGCCACCACCTGGCATCATGGGTGAGGAACTTGATAGGAGCCTATCTTCAGCTGCTCCCCATCCCTGGCTAGGTAGGTACAATGAGGTGGGATATAGGATTAATGTATACACTTATACTTTGTGTGCCTTACTATCATCATAGCTTATGAAATGGGAGTGTGGGGGGGAGACTTCCCCAAACCATTTTATATCCCCAGCCTATGTGACCCACTACATGAGATTTTTCCCTTCTTGAACATCATGGTGTTGGGGTGTGTGGGGGGGAATCAGACACCTTGGCATCAAGCCCAGGATTATATATCTCTTTAATTTAGTTAACCCTGTTGAAGTTTGGACAAATTATTAGGTTGGATGCAGGATGCAATGATGGTTTGTCAGTGTCTAAGGCATTTGACTACTCATCAGAAAGTTGGTGGTTCAAACCCATCAACTACTCTAAGGAAGCAAAACTGGGCAATCTACTTCCATAAAGATTTATCACATCAGAAACCCAAAGGAGGACACTATGACTCAGAATAGACTCAATGGCAGTGAATTTGGTTTGTTTTTTTGTTCAAAGATGCCAGTAAGGGGAGAAAAAGGGAAGACATGGCCTCCAGGCTTATTCAAAGGACTTCTACTTCATATCCATCCCAAAAGTGAACTGTAATTGTTTAATTATTACATTACTATTGGATATTTTTATTTTTTCCTATTTTACATTTTTAACTTTGCTGAGTTTTGAAAAAACCCTCAGGATGAATTTCCAGAGGTAAAATTACAGTGGTAATTGTTGTTATGTGCCATCATAGTGACCCTTCCTTGGGTTGCCGAGGCAGTATCACTACAGAAGTAGATTGCCCAGTCTTCCTTCTGAGGAGTGGCTGGTGGGTTTGAACCGCCAGCCTTCTGGTTAGCAGTCAAGTGCCTCAGGCACTATGCTACTAAGCTTCTACAGTAGTAAATGGACATGATTATTTGATTGACTCTCAATATAAATTGCAAAGTTGCTTTTCAAAGGTGTTGCATGATGTTACAAGGTCTCTGTGTTGCATTGCTCCTTACAGGAACCCCAGAATATATAACCTGTCCAAGCCCCACTCAAGGGATTTGAGAAGTAATTAAGATTATTTCAACGTTGTTGTAGTGAGTTCAAGGAAATTCAGAACTAATCAGGGAAAAGATATGAGCAGAGATAGCAGTATTGCACAACAAGCCATTTCTGGGGACCCACACTTTGACAGCTGCCTACAGGGGTGGTCCCCACACCTGGAGGTTTAACACAAACATAACAGGAAGCTTCCAAAAGGAAAAGAAAGAATAAAAAGAATGGGGGTTGATATGCACCTTATGCAATGTCTTCTTGTAGCAAGATTGAGAGTATCTGGGTCAGAGAGCTCCAAAGACAGGAGCATCTTAAGATACCTGTAACTGCAGGATTTTATCTTGTCAATGGCTAGCAGATTCTAATGCAGGAAGGTTCTAAGTGGCTAAAAATCTGCTTATCTGGGTTATTTTTAAAGCAATTGGATATGTACAAATTTGAATTTGATGCTAAAAGTTGGTTTTTTTTTTTTTTTTTTTTTCCAAGGCTGCAACTTGGGGCAATACACAGAGGCTATCTTTGGCTTATTCGTATAGCAGTAGTTTATATATTGTTGCTACAGTGAAGTATATCTCTTCTTTTTTTGTTACCTTCTCTAATTAGTTGCTTCTGATTTGTAGTGATGCAACTGATTTTCATATATTAATAATTTTTTTCACCCCTTAACCTTAAGTTTTTTCATCTTACCTATTTGTTTTGATGTTTTCAGTCATCATTAAATAATTTTATCTACACAGTGATCAATTCTTTCCCTTAATATTTATATTCTTATTTCTGTTTCATGTCTTACTGTAGGGCATAGGACTTTGAAGCTAATGTGTAAACCACAGTGATGACAGCCACCCCCATTAATTTGTTCCTAACTTAAATGATAACATTTCCACAGACTCAGCTTTGCATTGAAATGTGGATTTCATTAGGTAGATAGATTTCTATACTATTTTGGTGTGGTTTCTTTGTCAGGAATGGGAGTTTAATTTTAGCAATTAACTTCCCAGTGTTTATTGACATAGTATGCTTTCTCTGTATTCAATCATCATTACAGCCTTGTGTTCTCCACAAGCCTATAGAAGATTGTTTTGCTTTTTTTCATTTTAATACACAATGAGATCATAATTACTAATAATTTACTTAGGTATTCACAGTATTTTTTCAGGTGTAACATTGTGTTTGTTTTGTAGAATAAATGACTTATTTCCCATCTTTATCTTCATTATAAGATAATTTTTGTAGCATGGGAATTATCTCTTTCATAATGTACCAAGAAAACTTCTTGTTCCAAAAGGCCTGTGAAGAATAAGTCTTTGTTAACTTGAGTTCAAGGAGCTGGTGATGCAATGGTTAGAGAACTCGGCTGTTAACTGAAGGTCAGCTGTTCAAACCCACCAGCCGCTCCACAGAGAGAAAGATATCTCAGTCTGCTTCTGTGTAGATTACAGCCTTGAAAACCCTATGGGGTAGTTCTTCCCTCTTAAAGGGTCACTATGAGTCATAATTGACTCAATGGAAATGGGTTGAATTTAACTTCCTATGTGATTATCAGTCTATTCAGGGTTTCTTCTTTTTTTTATTTATCTATACATTTTCATTCCATTTATTAATATTTTCAATTTATTAGAATACACTGAGGAACATTCTAGGCATTTTAAGATAAGTAGAACTAGTGAGAGAAGAGAAATAAGGAAGATAAATGACAGAGAAAACCCAAAGGTTTTAGGAGTGGAAAGTTTTCATGTGGCAAACAATATTTGGGGATAACAGTGAGACAATCTGCTTTATATTTCTGTGATCCTTGGTCCAAGCTAGTTTGATTAAAATTGCTTATGCTCCTATTAAGATGCATAATTATAAGGGAAATTACCATAAATCAATTAATTAACAAATCTAACCTGTCTGCTTCCAAAAAGGTTTATAGACTTGGCAGCCCTATGGGGGCAGTTCTATTCTGTTCTGTAGGGCACGAATGAGTCAGAATCCACTTGATGGCAATAAGTCTGGGTTTTTTAGTTAAATTTTATTACTTCCTCCGTTTATACAGAAGTTATAATGTCTGTCAGTTGTTGTGAGTACAAAAACTCAACTCAAAATACTTTAGGAAGAGAGATATGGTGAAAGCAAGAGAGATGGAGAAAGGAGGAGAGATTGATTGATTGAATATTGGTTTATATAATGATATTTAAGGGTAGAAGCAAGCTGCAGACAAGACTGCATCCAGTGTGAATCCAGTGTTTTTAGACAATGTTATCAGGACTGTTTGCATCTCACAGTCCATCTCTTTACTCATCTTTCTTGTGTTGATAGTACCAGAACATTTCTATGTGTCAGCAAATATGGCCCCAGCAAGTCCAGACACCCATTGTCCTTAGGATACCTGATCTCAGAAAGGAGCATCTTTTCCCAGTGTCTACACCAACTCTTCTAAAGTATATGGCTGACTCTGCTTCAATCATGTTCCCACCCACATTAATGCTTGTACCCATGAGCATTTGTCATTTCTTTTGATCAGTATAAATCACTGACTTCTTTGCAGTGTTAAGGAAGGCAGCTGCAGGTGACTGACAGCTATACCAGAGGGAGAGCAGCACCTTCAAGAGCACAAGAAAGCCATGTCAACTCTGCCAATACCTCTTGAGGACTTGGCTATCCTTCTTATTGGAATGTGCCTGTTTGCTCACCATAAATGTAGTAAAATCTTCTAGTAAAGATGTTGTGAATTCATGTATTAAAATAGAAACTTGCACTAAAAGTACCCAGCAATGAGGGATAAAGTTTATTCAATATATTAAAAAGTCATAGCCAGCCTCAAAAACAAGAAAAATATCTATGTGTACCAGAAGCAGAGTCAAGTGTGAAGCAGTAAATGAGAGTTGAAGCAGTGTATCTTCCAGTTCTAGGATCAGAAGCAAGATCAGCTCTCACAGATTAGCAAGTATGGAGACCAGTGCCAAGCTTATGGTGTAGAAACAGGGACTCAGTGGTCCTGCTCCCCAGAAGAACATAAATAAAACCTCAAACAATACAGCAGTCTTCCAAAGAAGATTTTAAAATAAAATTATTTAAAATTCTTACATAAAAATGGAAGGAAGGACAGCCTTAAAGCTAAAATAAGAAGTAATGAGAAGGAAAATACTTTTTTTAAATGAAGATTTTTTTTTTTTTTTAATTAAAAAAGGAGAAATCAAATTGGGAGTTTGGAAATTACATTTTTAGTGTTGAAATAAAATACAAATAGGTGGATCCAAGATAGTGGAGTATGCAGATTCACTATCATCTACAACAAAGACTCAAGAAACCAAATGAAAAGCATACAGATGACAGATATTCAAAGGACATGGTAAAGAAGCAGATCAAATACTGAAGAAAGGAACAGACTGAACAAAAACACTGAACAAGGAAATGGTGAACTGTCATTTGGCATGGATAACAACACAACAACATCTTCCATGGGCAGTGGTGGACAATCCTTTGCAGTGAGCTCCATGTTCCTGCTGTTGTAATGTTTGTCAGCTAACACTTATGCTAGTACTGAATCACTTTTTGTTTTTTCTTTCTTCTTAGTTCTTCCCTCTTCTCCCTCCTGTTTCTTTTTTTCATTGTTTTCTTTTTTAATCTTCCTCTTCCTGCTTTCTCTTTCTTTCTTTCTTTCTTTCTTTTTTTTTTTTTTTTGATATCACAGAGCCAAGGCCTTGCCCTCCACCATCTTCTTGTTCAATAACACCCACCACAGACCCACTAAGTATGTCAGTGTGCACTACCACAGAGTGAATGCCACATTCCTGCTGCAGCTGCATTTGGCATTTAGCACTTACATCAATACTGTTCCTCATTTCTTTATTTCTTCTTTCTTTTTTTTTGGAGGTGGGGGTTCTTTTATTTTCTACTTCTTCCCTGACCTCCTTTTTGTTTTCTATTTTCATACAACATTTGGGAGCCAGAAACCCAACCAGCGACACCCACCATATCTGCCACCACACCCACAGAGAAAGTGCCACCACCTATTACAGCACCACTGGATCAGTGACAGATGGTGGCCAGCACATACTCAACATACTCTCAGATGCTTTTCAATAGCAGAGATCAGAGACTTATATCCACACTCTGCCCTTCTACCAAATCCACTCAGGCATGTGTAATGAGAGTTCCAGTGCTGCCAAATTAGTAACTAAAGTAGCACATCTGCCTCATCGCCTAGATATATTAAACAAAACAAAATGAAAAATTATAGTGAAGCAAACCACCATACAATAAAAAAAATTAACAAAACACTGCAATGTGTTAGACAATAGACAACATCAATTCACACGCACATGCGCACACACACACACATACATAAAAAAAATTAAAAGAAATAAAAAACAAGACAGATGGTTCGAATAAGTGACCAAGGCAAGAAAATTGCCCAGAGAAGGAAATGTTATTGGAACTAACTGATGAGGAATTCAGAAGAGGTATGCTTATGTCCTTTTACCAGATTAAAAAAGACATCAAAGAAACTACATACCAAACCAAAGAAAACTCACAAAAAAAATTCTAGAATTAAAGACAAAAATACAATAATAAACTGACAAAATAAATAGAAAATGAGAAATAATACTGAAACAGCAAAAAGAAATCCAGAAGACTAATACAAAAATTTCAGAAATAGATAATACACTGGAATGGTAAAAGAATAGATTTGAATCAATGGAACATGGAATTAGTGAGATTGAAAACAATCCCTTAGTACTAATCTGTTAGTGAAATAATCAGAAAAAAAGTATGAAAGAAAATTAAGAAAGATTGGGAATTATGTGAAACACTGTAAAAAAAACACTATAAAGAAGAATAAATTATGTATGATGAGAATTTCAGAACAGGAAAAGATTGAAAAAAAAAAAAAATGCACCAAGAAAATTGCCAAAGATGTGTTGAAAGGAAACTTCTCTAATATTATGAAAGAAAAGAAAACATACATTCAAGAAGTTCAACAAACCCCAAATAAGATTGCTGTTGTTGTTGTTATGTGATGTCGAGTTGGACCTGACTCATAGAGACCCTTCCTTTGGTTTCCAAGGCAGTATCACTATGGAAGTAGATTGCCCCATCTTCCTTCTGAGGAGCCGCAGTGGTTTGAACCTCCAGCCTTCTGGTTAGTAGTCAAGTGCTTAGGCACTACACTACCAGAACTCCTAAATAAGATAGACTCCAAATGAAAAACACCAGGACAGATCATAATCAAACTTTCCTAAAGCACAAAGAAAGAATCCTGAAAACCATTAGGGAAAAAACAAAAGTCACTACAAAAGAGATCCAATAAGATTAAGCTTTGATTTCTCAGCAGAGACCATGCAGGCAAGAAGGAAATGGGATGACATATATAAAACCCTGAAAGACAAAAATTCCCCTCCAATTGAATTTTATATCCAGAAAAATTGTCCCTCAACTGCAATGGCAAAATTAGGGCATTCCCAGATAAATAGAAATTAAGAGAATCTGTGAAAATCAAACAAATCTTGCAATAAACAAAGAACCAATAAGGGAATACAACAGACAGAAGTTAGGACACATAATAACACCATCTGAAAATCTACCCAGATAGAAATACCAAAAATAAAACTACTAGACAGAAAAACAGAGAATGAGAGACTTCAATTTGTAAGCAATGATAATTACAAAGCAAAAAGGGGGAATATATTACATGGGTTACAGAACTTCCAAATGGAGAAAAATAATATCAAGATAGAAGAGACTGTTTTCACCTTGGGGAGATAATATAAATTGTAGGGTAAACTCAAATGAAATTGATAATCCCTCTCACCAAAATGAAAAAGAAGAAAATCATAAAGTCTCAGCAAACACTAAAACACAGCAACAAAGGAAATGATAAGAAAACTCGTAAACAAAATAAACTCAGTACAGAAAAATATATGAAACAAAGAAACCATCAGAACCACAAAAAAAGACATAGCAAAATGACAGGAATAAAATTACTGAATTACTGAATGTAAATGGACTAAATATAGCAGTCAAGAGACAGAGAATAGAATAGAAAAGAAAAGATTCTCAACAAAATCCTAGCCCATAGAATTGAACAACATAGCAAAAAAATAATACATTATGACCAAGTGGGATTCATACCAGATATGCAAGGGTGATTTAACATAATTCACCACACAAATAAAATAAGGGAAATGCACCACAATTATATCAATTGATGTAGAAAAAGCATGTGACAAAAATCCAACAATTATTCTTGATAAAAATGTTCTGCCAGATAGGAATAGAAGGGAAATTCTTCAACATAATTAAGAGCATGCAGGCAAATCAGTGGCCAACATTATTCTCAATGGAGGGAGTCTGAAAACATTCCCTTGTGAATAATTAGACAGAATATCTCTTATCATCACACCTATTCAATATTGTACTGGAAGTCCTAGTCAGATAAATATGAGAAGAAAGGCAAATAAAGAGCATTCAAAGTGCCAAAAAAAATAAACAAATAAGACAATATCTATTTGTATATTATATGATCATATACATAGAAAATCCCAGAGACTGAACAGGAAAATTACTAGAACTTATAGAAAGATTTAGCAAAAAGGCAAGGTATAAGATTAACATACAAAAATCAGTTGGATTCCTCTACACAAAAAGAATTCTGAAAAGAAAATAAGAAAAAAAATTTACAATAACTATCCAAAAGATGGAGTAGTTAGTAATAAATATAACCAGAGATACAAAAGACCTGTAAAAGAAAACTACAAAACAATGCTAAAAGAAACAAAAAAGACCTGTATAAGTGGAAGAATATACTATGCTCATGAGTAGGAAGATTTAACATTGTGAAAATTTCAATACTATCCAAAGAAATCTACAGGTATAATGCAATCCTGATTCAGAATCCATCATTATTCCTTGAAGAGATGGAAAAATTAATCACTAAATTTATATAGAAAGGAAAGAGACCCCAGATAAATAAGACACTACTAAACAAGAACAAAGTAGGAGGCCTTACATTCACTGATCAAAATCTACTATACATCTATGGTAGTCAAAACAGCATGGTATTGGTACAGTGAAAGACATATAGACCAGTGGGACAGAATTGAGAACCCAGAAGTAATTACAGAATCCTGATGTTTGAAAAAGGGCTGAAAGCCATTAAATGGAGAAGAGAGTGTCTCTTTAACAAATGGTACTGGTAAAACTGAATGTCCACTTGCAGAGAAATGAAATGAGATCCATATTTATCACTATAAATAAAAACTAATGCAAGCTGTATCAAAGACCTAAATGCAAAACTCAAAACCATAAAGATAAAGGAAAAGTAGGGACAATTTTAGGAAGCCTGATATATGGCATAAATACACTATCAAAAATAACTGAAAATGCACAAATAGCAGAAGACAAACTAGATGATCGAGACCTCCTAGAAATTGAACATTTATGTCTGTCAAATAACTTCACCAAAAGAATATAAAGAGAACCCACAAACTCACAGACAGTTCTCGCAGTCCTTGGTACTTTCACACACATATGAGGTGACTGAAAATACCGTGCTTGGGTTAGGCTCAACTTAGTCTTCAGAGACATCTTTGATCTTCAGCACTTTAAAGAGGTCTTTAAAAATCTTTAAAATCTTTAAAAGCAGATTTTCCCAGTTCAATATGCTCTCTGATTTCTTGACTGCCATTTCCATGGGTGTTAATTGCAGAAACAAGTAATATGAAATTTTCGACAACTTCAATATTTTCCCCATTTATTGTGACATATCTTATTTCTCGAGTTGTGAGGACTTTTGTTTTCTTTATGTTAAGCTGTAATCCATACTGCACACTGTAGTGTTTAATCTTCATCAGTAAGTGCTTCCAGTCATCTTCACTTTCAGCAAGGAAGGTAGTGTCATCTGCATATCACAGGTTGTTAATGAGTCTTCCTCCAATCCTGATGCCATACTTTTCTTCATATAGTCCTGCTTCCCTGATTAATTGCTCAGGATGATACAGATTGAATAAGTATGGTGAGAGAACACAATCCTGACACATCCCTTCCTGACTTTAAACCCTGCAGTATCCCTTTGTTCTGTTCAAACAACAGCCTCCTAGTCTATGTACAGATTCCTCATGAGGTCAATTAAGTGTTCTGGAATTCCCATTCTTCTCAATATTATTCACAATTTATTATGATCCACACAATAGAATACCTTTGCATAGTCAATAAAACACAAGTAAACATTTTTCTGGTATTGTTTGCTTTCAGCCAAGATCCATGTGAAATCCTCTTCTGAATCCACCTTGCATTTCTGGAAGTTCTGTCAATATACTGCTGCAACCATTTTTGAATAATCTTCAGCAATATTTTACTTGCATATGATATTAATGATATTGTTTAATAATTTCCATATTCTGTTGGATCACCTTTCTTTGGAATGGGTACAAATATGGATCTCTTCCAGTCATTGGGCCAAGTAGCTGTCTTCCAAATTACTTGGAATAGATAAGTAAGGGCCTCCAGTGTGGCACCTATTTGTTGAAACTTATCAATGGGTATTGCATCAATTCCTGGACCCTTGTTTTTCACCAATTCCTTCAGTACAGCTTCATCTTCCTCCTTTGATACCCTCTTTCTTGATCATATGCCATCTCCTGAAATGGATGAACATTGACCAATTCTTTTTGGTTAAGTGACTCTATGGATTCCTTCCATTCTTTTGATGTTTCCTCCATCATTCAATATTTTGCCCATGGAATCCTTCAATATTACAAAGCAAGGTTTGAATTTTTTCTCCAGTTCTTTCAGCTTGAGAAATGCTAAGCATGTTATTACCTTCTGGTTTTCTAACTCCAGGTCTTTGCAAAGTTCATTATAATAATTGACTTTGTCTTCTTGAGCTTCTCTTTGAAATCTTCTGTTCAACTCCTCTATCTTCTCAATTCTTCCATTTAATTTAGCTAATCTCCATTCAATAATAAGTCTCAGAGTCTCTTCTGACATCCATTTTGGTCTTTTCTTCTTTTTCTGTCTTTTTAATGACCTTTTGTGTTCTTCATTGCTGATGTTCTTAATGTCATTCCAAAATTCCTCTGGTTTTCAGACATTGGTGTTCAATGCATCAAATCTATTTTTTGATGATCTGTAAATTTTGGAGGGATAGAGTCCAAAATAGATTCTCATCAGTAATCACCACACTAATTCCCTCTAGCATCTTAGGGCTTGAACAACTAGGTAAAGTGGTTTTAATTAGGGATTCTAATGCTCTGAACACTCACTGAGTCAGAGTGCACCAAACTCAGGGGAGTGGGATTAGAAAGGAGAAAGGGACAGGGGAAAAAAAAATAACAAGATCAGGAGCTCTACCCTGCAGAGGGCTGACAGGCAGCCGAGAAAGACCATTGGAGACCTCCCTGGGTTAAGGAAGAAGACACACCACACCAGCTACCAGTGATCACACCAGCATACCAGTGATCCCCCCAAGGATCTACCTTCAGCACTTGATTTTATTGGTAATTTGGGTCAACTAGGTGCAAATGAGCATGTCCAGCACCACTGAAACCTGAGAAGAGTCCATTGGTGCTGCAAGAGGGTGGGTCTGGGAAGGTATCCCAACAGCGGATCACCAATCAGGCTTGGGTCAGTTTAGTGGCACTGAGGGGCCTGCACTTGACTTTGTCAGTAACATTGGAACCACAGGATGTGAGTGGACACTGGTCTGACCCTAGTGCCTCTGAAACTGAGTGGATTTTGGCTCCATAGGTTGACAGACCCAGAGAGGAACAACCATGGTTGATCGCAGTCTGGGCCAGTTCTGCAGGTGGTGGGCCCAGAGAGGAACTCCCATGGTGGATTGTGGAGACAGGAAGTTGTCTTGGGTCAGCTTTATGGCACTGAGAAGCCTCAGAAATGGAGTGTTTGTGTATGTCTGAGCCTGGTAGAAAGTGGAGACCCCATAACAAATGGAGTATTTGATGAACTTGAGCTGCAGGCCCGTGAATAACAGTATAACATCATCATTAGCAGCCTGCTCAAAGCCCTAGAAACAGTCCTTAGCAACGTGGAGCTTTCTTTCTTCTTCTCTTCCACTTTCACCTTCTCCACCAATAACCTCACTCATCCAATAGAGGAAACCACATTCAGCCACCATAATACCTCCCAGTTGGAATTCTAAACCCTATTTATGACAAACAGAAACCCATACCCACATTCCACACAGTGATTCCACCATCATAAAGAAAACTGCAGAGGAACACAGCATACCTGAATGAATAAAAAAAATCAAATACACCAGCTTCACCTTTTCAAAGTATTAAATCATAAAACCAAGACAAAACAAATCAGTATATAAGCAACAGTTAAAGACAACCTCAAAATGCCTAGGAAACAAGAGACAACCTCAAATAAAATGAAAAAACAGGACAAGACATTAGAAGGAAAACCACAAACAAAGGTCTCATTGAGCATAGAGGAAGAGGAGGCAATAGAATTATCTAAGAAGGAATTTAGAAGATATGTTTATAAAGCTTTACAAGAGCCTAAGGAAACTCCAAACAGAAGCAAGGGAAACACAGACAGTTAGTTCCCTGGAAAAACTCAGGAAAATCATTCAAAAACAAAATAACAAGATTGATGCACAATCAGAACTCATACAAAAACAGCAGTTAAAAATCCAGAAGATGAATACCAAAATTACAGAATTACACAATACAGTAGAAGCACAAAAGAATAGGCTAGAACTGTTTGAAGAATGCATATCCAAACAAGAAAACAAATCTCTGGACACCAGTCTGTATGAAGAAAAATCAGAACAAAAGCTTAAGAGAAATAAAGGAATCTAAGAATTATATGGGATGACATGAAAAAAAAAAAAAAAAGACTCATTGAAATTCTAGAACAAGAAGAGGGGAAAAAAAAAAAAAAAAAAACAGAAAATTGTGAAAGACCTACTAACAGAAAACTTCCCCCATATCATGAAAGAAAAAAAGATATTTGTCAAAGAAGCTCATAGAACTCCACACAAGATAGATCCCAAGAGGAAAACACCAAGGAATATCATAACCAAACTCTCCAACACCAAAGAGAAAGCAAAAATTTTGAGAGCTGCCCAGTACAAAAGAAATATTACTTATAATAATCAAACAGTTAAGCTGACCTCCAATTATTCAGCAGAAACCATGCAGGCAAGAAGGCAATGGGACAGTATATATAAAATACTGAAGGAAAAGAACTTCCAACCAAGAATTCTATATCCAGCCAAATTATCCATAAAATATTAGGGCAAAATCAAGGCATTCTCAGACAAACAGAAATTTAGGGATTTTGTGAAAACCTGACCAACCCTATAAGAAATGCTTAAGGAAGTCCTTCCAATAGAGAACCCACAACAGAGATCAAAAAAATCAGACTATGTGGCATCAACACCAAAACCAAATCAGAATAGAAACTCAAAATAAGACCATAAAACATTGTACACTAGAAACCAAGTAAGTCAATCAGCACACAACAACAGCAACTAACCTATTAGAAGGAGTAAAACTTCTAGGTACAAACTTCCAAATGGAGAGAAAAATAGGACACTGTCTTCACAGAATGCACTGTTCTAAAAATATAGAGACAAGAATGTACAGCAAGGTAACCACACAAAAAATAAACAATCCCCCTAAGCAAATCCAGAAGGAAGAAAAACATATGGGTGTAATAAGCACAAAACCAATAATAAAGAAGAAAAGAGCGGAAGCATTAGGCAACAAACCGAACTCAG
This sequence comes from Orycteropus afer afer, assembly GCF_000298275.1. Classification (NCBI taxonomy): domain Eukaryota; kingdom Metazoa; phylum Chordata; class Mammalia; order Tubulidentata; family Orycteropodidae; genus Orycteropus; species Orycteropus afer. Next base: position 1,722,396 of record NW_006921916.1, read on the forward strand.
CACAGAAAAGCATATGGACCAAGGAAACACCAACAAGACAACAAAAAATCACAATAGAATGACAGCAACCAATTCATATCTATTACTAATTGTGTTCAATGTGAATGGACTAAATGCACCAATCAAGACAAAGAGAATGGCAGACTGGATAAAAAAAAGACCCATCATATGCTGCCTACAAGAGACCCACTTTAGACACAAAGATAAAAAACAAATTAAAAGCTAAGGGGTGGAAAAAAATATAGCAAGTCAATGGTAACCAAAAAAGAGCAAGAGTGGCAATATTAATTTCTGATAAAATAGACATTAAGGTGAAAAACATCATAAGAGACAAAGAAGGACATTATATGACATTGACAACTGACAAAGAAGACGTTATGATAATAAATATTTATGTGCCCAATGAAAGTGCTCCAAAATGTGTGAAGCAAATATGAATGGAATTAAAAGGGACAATAGGCAACTCTACAATAGCAGTAGGAGACTTTAATGCACCACTTTCAAAGAGGGAAAGATCAGCTAGAAAAAAAATCAGCAAAGATACAGATGAACTCAACAATATAATCAACCAACTCGACCTCCTAGACATATACAGAGCATTTTACCCAACAAAAGCACAATTCACATTCTTCTCCAGTGAACATGGATCCTTCTCCAGAATAGATCATATGTTAAGATATAAAACAAGCCTCAATAAATTCAGAAGCATTGAAATACTGCAAAGCATCTTCTAGGACCACAATGCTATAAAATTAGAAATTAATAATATGAAGTTGTTGTTGTTGTTGTTATTTGTCATCGAGTTGGCCCCGACTCATAGTGACCCCTCCTTGGGTTTCCGAGGCAGTATCACTACAGAAGCAGGAATGCCCAACCTTCCTTCCGAGGAATGGCTGGTGGGTTTGAACTGCCAGCCTTCTGGTTAGCAGTCAAGTGCCTTAGGCACTATGCTACCAGAGCTCAAGCAAGGGAAAAATATCAAACATGTGGAAGCTGAACAATTCACTGCTCAAAAACTACTGGGTAATAAAACAAATAAAAAGTGAAATAAATAAATTCCTAGAAACAATGAGAATGAAGATACATCATACCAAAACCTATGGAGCACAACAAAAGCAGTACTCGGAGGACAGATTATAGTAATAAATGCATACATCAAAAAAGAGGAAAGAAATAAAATCAACACTCTAACTCATCAACTCCAACAACTAGAAATAGAATAACAGAAAAATCCTACAGTATCTATAAGCAAGGAAATACTAAAGATCAGAGTAGAAATAAATGAAACAGAAAACAAAAAAACAAAACAAACAAAAAAAAAAAAAACAGAGAAAATCAACAAAACAAAAAGCTGGTTCTT
>NW_006921916.1:1724172-1731018 GCF_000298275.1 Orycteropus afer afer
AATACACCCTGACCAAGTGGGATTCATACCAGGTTTACAAGGGTGGTTCAACATAAGAAAAACAATCAATATAATCCACCAAATAAACTAAAAAAAAAAGAAAAGAAACATACGGTTATATCAATCAATGTAGAAAAGGCATTTGATAAAATCCAACATCCATTCCTGTTTAAAACTCTCAGAAAAATAGGGATAGAAGGAAAATTTCTTAACATAATAAAGGGCATATATGTAAAGCCAATTGCCAACATCATTATTAATGGAGAAAGACTGAAGGCATTCCCTTTATGAAAGGGAACCAGACAGGGATGCCCTCAGTCACCACTTCTATTTAACATAGTGTTGGAAGTCCTGGCCAGGGCAATAAGGCAAGAAAGAGAAACAAAAGACATACAAATTGGCAAAGAGGAAGTAAAACTCTCTCTATTTGTGGATGATATGATCCTGTACATAGAAAATCCAAGAGACTCAATATAAAAACTATTGGAACTAATAGAGAGGTTCAGCAAAGTGGCAAGATACAAGGTCAACATAGAAAACTCAGTTGGATTCCTCTACACCAACAAAGAGACCTCTGATAAAGAAATAAGGGAAACAATACCATTTACAATAGCTACTAAAAAGATAAAATAGCTAGGAATAAACCTCATCAGAGACACAAAAGACCTATACGAAGAAACCTATAAAACACTGCTACAAGAGACAAGAAGGGCACTACATAAATGAAAAACCTACCTTGTTCATGGATAGGTAGAGTGAATATTGTGAAAATATTAATACTACCTAAAGTAATCTACATATTTAAGGCAATCCCAATCCAGATTCAAAAAAAAAATTTTAAGGACATGAAAAAACCAATTACTAATTTCTTATGGAAAGGAAGGAGACCTTGGATAAGCAGAGTACTTCTGAAAAAGTAAAAGAAAATGGGAGGTCTCACACTCCCAGATCTTAAGAACTACGATACAGCCACAGTAGTCAAAACAGCATGGTATTTGTACAATTATAGACAGATAGACCAATAGAACAGAATCAAGAGTCCAAATATAGATCCATCCATCTATGGACAACTGATCTTTCATAAAGGTCCAAAACCCATCAAATGGGGAAGAGACAGCCTCTTTAACAAATGGTGTTGGCAAACTGGATATCCACTTGCAGAAAAATGAATCAAGACCCATAGCTCATCCCATAAACAAACTCAAGCTGGACCAAAGACTTAAATGTAAAACCCAAAACTATAAAATTCATCAAAGATAAAATTGAATCAAATCTGGGAGCCCTAATTTATGGCATTGTGGTGTAGTAAATTACTTAGTGTGGCTTTTCTACCCATAAGTCTTTGTAAACTCCAAGGCAGGATTTACAATGAGCAACTGAGGAGCTCCTGATTGCTGAAGTTGTCCACCTGGAGTATTTCTGTTGGGAGTGGCATAAAACAATGTTCTGGGAGGTGCCCACTCTCTCTCAAGTGCTTAGAGTTCTGATGCTATGATTGGCTAGTTTGACCACCCTGCTGGGATCAAAAGGAGGCCTCATAGAGGCAGAACTCTCTCTGACTGCTGGTTGAGGAAGACATGCTGCTGAAAGAGACACGCACCCTGGAAAGAGACACATGCTGCTGGGAAAGAGATGCAAGAGACACGCGTTACTGAGTAAGACACCGAGGGACATGCACTGTTGGGGGAGAGACCATGAGAGACTTGGCTGAGAGACAGTGGGCTGGGAGAGAGACTGAGCATTTTTCCTGAACTTGAATTGTAGCTTGGTGCTCCCTAATAAACTTCATAATCTGTGAGTTCTGTGTGGCCACTGCAGCGAATTATCAAACCCAGGAGAGAGGTGGTGGGTGCTTTGGGAGGAACAGTTGGTGATAGGGCTAGAGGGAGGCAGCATGTCTTGCCTTGTAGGAATAGGCCTTGGGTTACTGGTGGTAATCCTGTCTTCCCATTGTAGGGTTAGAGGAGGTAGAAACATGTGGTCTCCTTGCTGTTTTTGCAGGCATAAATAGACTATCAACCAATACCCACAATGCATAGGAGGGAGAAGAGAAGCTAGATGACTAGGACCTTTTAAAAATGAAATTCTTATGTGCATGGAAAGACTTTGTCAAAAGGGTAAAAAATAACCTACAGATTGGGAGAAAATATTTGCTTATGACATATCTGACAAAGGACTTATCTCCAAAATCTGTAGAAAACTTCAACACCTCAACATCAAAAAGACAGATAACCCAATTCACAAATGGGCAAAAGACTTGAACAGACACTTCACCAAAGAAGATATACAGGCTGTCAACAAACACATGAGAAATTGCTCGTGATCATTAATCATTAGAGAGATGCAAATCCAAACAACGAGAGACCATCACCCCAGCAATAATAGCAAAGTTCAACAGGTCAGAAAATAACAAATGCTGGTGAGGCTGTGTAGAGATTGGAACTCTTGTGCACTGTTGGTGGGTTTGTAAAATGGTACAATCATTGTGGCAAACAGTACGGAATTTCCTTAAAAAACTGAAAATAGAAGTACATTTGACCCAGCAATTTCATTACTAGGAATATATCCTAAAGAGGTAGAGATAGCACACGGACAGATATTTTCATCACAGGACAATTCACTATAGCAAAGAGATGGAAACAACCTAAATGTCCATCAACAGATGAGTGGATAGCCAAATTATGGTACATGAATGCAATGGAATACTATGCTACACTAAAGAACAATGAGGGATACACAAATCATCTCACAACTTGAATGAACCTGAGGGACATTATGCTGAGTGAAATAAGTCAGTGGCAAAACGACAAGTATTTTATGAGCTCATTACTGTAAAAAGACCAAGAAAGGTTTGCTTGGGGAAGGGAACTCACTTTGTAGGTTACCAGGAGGGAGAGTGAAAGGGAAGGATTAATTAAAGGCTAGTTGGGGCAAACACACTGACATGGGTAAGGGAGGGATATATGGTTTGTCACCACCATGATAACATTAGAAAATGGGAGGATGCCAAATTGTGCACATAAGAGATAGAAGATAGATGCTAATACCCACCAATGTGTCCACAATACTGCATTACCATTAACACCAAACACCAGGCTACAGATAAACACATAAACACCTGAGAAGATCAGATGGGGGTCAGTGAACAGAAGTATGCTCCACACCAAGGATAAATTCAGCTGAGGCTAGTCTTTCACAGACACCAGTGATAGAAAATACCTACAATCCTTACAGAAACAATAGAAGACAAACACAAAGTAATCCCTCACAGACACTATAGGAGGGAGCTCCAATAGATCTACTATCAGGACCATAGTACTAGCAGACACCAGACTCAGTTGGCACAACAAACTACATAAAAGCCTTGTTTCTCATCCTACATTGGTGAGTAATGACTGGGCTCTTAAAAGCTTTCGAGATACTGTCTAAGATGCACCTAATGGTCTCCTAGCATCGTAAGCAAAGAAGAATGCAAAAATAGAACAAGGGCATCTGGAAGTGGTCAGCCATAGGACACAATGGCCCTCAATACCAGAAGAACTAGATGGTGCCTGGCTACCAATGCCAACCACTCAGGAAAGGATCAAATCTGGAGTTCCTGAATAGAATGGGAGGAAAAACTTGGAACAAAATCCAAAAACTCAGTAATGACCAGAATTACTGGTCTGATGAAGTTTGATGAGACTCTCAATACTATGGCCCTGGAATACATTCTGTGCCTGGGGTAGAACTCACCCCCAGAGGCTGGCTCTCAGCCAAATAGTTAACAAGATGTACATGCAGTCCACTCAGTCCAGGATGACACACTCACATACTCTATGGTAATACATCGCTTAGAGCAATAGACCATGAGGCACTAGAGGACCAACATTCAAATTGAGGAAATGCAGAATGAACAGGATTGCATGAATATGTGGGGCATGGGGGGAGGGTTACTGGGTAGGGAGGGGAGGAGACGGGGTTGGGGTTGGACATGGTGAATGGGGAGTGAAACTAAATGTACACATAACGTTGAATGTAAAACAAGCTCTTAAAATAAAATAAAAAAAATTAAAAATTTGGAGGGATATAATCAAGGTCATATTCTGGCTCTTGTGGACTTGTTTTAATTGTCTTCAGCTTCAACTTGAATTTGCATATGAGCAGTTGATGGTCTGTTCCACAGAGAGCTCCTGGCCTTGTTTGGGCTGAAAATATTGAGCTTCTCCATGGCTTCTTGCCACAGATGTAGTTGATCTGATTCCTGTGTAGTCAACTTGGCAAAGTTCATGTGTACAGCCATTTGTGTTGTTGAAAAAAAAGGTATTTGAAGTGAATAAGTCATTGGTCTTCCAAAATTCTATCATGTAGTCTCCAGCATCATTTCTATCACCATGACCATATTTTCCGACTACTAGTGATTCTTCTTTGTTTCCAAAGTTCACATTCCAATCACTGGTAATAATCAACACATCTTGACTGCATGTTTGGTCAATTTCAGATTGCAAAAGTTAGTGAAAACCTTCAATTTCCTCCTCTTTGGCTTTGGTGTGTGGTGTGTAAATTTGAATAATAGTAGTATTAACTGGTCTTCTTTGTAGGCATATGGATATTATCCGATCACTAACAACATTGTAATTCAGGATAGATCTTGAAATGTTCTTTGTGATGAGGAATGCCATTCCTCTTCAGTTTATCATTCTGGCATAGTAGATCATTTGGTTGTCTGATTCAAAATGGCCAAAACCATTTCATTCCAATGCCTAGGAGATCAATTTTTATGCATTCTATCTTATTTTTGGCAACTTCCAATTTTCCTAGATTCATACTTCACATATTCCATGTCCACCACAGGGGTGCAGGTGAGGAGAGGGAACTCAGGCACGTCCAAAGCAGCAGGGCAGAAGAGCAGAAGAAAGAGGATAAAAAGCCAGGAACCCGGTTAGAGGAGTAGTCAGTCCCAGGGATCCAGATAAGGAGTGGGAACTCAGGCATGCCCAAAGCAGCAAGGTGGGAGAGTGGGTGAAAGTGGATTAAAAGCCAGGAACCCAGACAGAGGAGAAGTCAGCCTCAGGGATCCAAGTGAGGAGAGGGAACTCAAGCATGCCCAAAGCAGCAGGGTGGGAGAGCAGGAGAAAGGGGATTAAAAGGCCCTAGGAATCTGGACAGAAGAGGAGTCAGCCACAGGGACCCAGGCAAGGGTGGTACAAGAGGTTTCCAACAGGGAGACAAACTTGTCTGTTAGTTTGTCCTACTGTGGTGATGTGTTGATGTGAGTTTTGAGGCTGAGCTACTGGTGTTTCAAGCCCAGTGGGATGCACATGGTGCACAGGTATCATTGTCCTGAAGCACAATGCTGTCAGTGATAGGATAATATCCATACACCTACAAGGAAGACCCGTTAATACAACTATTATTCAAACTTATGCACCAACCGCCAAAGCCAAAGATGAAGAAATTGAAGATTTTTTATCAACTTCTACAGTCTGAAATTGACAGAACATGCAATCAGGATGTGTTAATTATCACTGGTGACTGGAATGCAAAAGTGGGAAACAAAGAAGAATCACCGATAGTTGGAAAATTTGGCCTTGGTGACAGAAATAATGCTGGAACTCACATGGTAGAATTTTGCAAGACCAACAACTTGTTCATTGCAAACACCTTTTTTCAACAATACAATGGTGGCTCTACACATGGACTTCACCAGATGGAACACACAGGAATCAGATTGACTACACCTATGGCAAGAGGCAGTGGAAAAGCTCAATATCTTCAGCCAAAACCAGGCCAGGAGCTGATTGTGGAACAGACCATCAACTGCTCATATGCAAGTTCAACTTGAAGTTAAAGACAATTAAAGCAAGACCAAGAGAGCCAAAATATGATCTTGAATATATCCCTCCTTAATTGAGAGATCATCTAAAGAATAGATTTGATGCATTGAACACCAGCGACCGAAAACCAGAAGAATTGTGGAAGGAGATCAAGAACATTATCCATGAAGAAAGCAAGAGGTCACCAAAAAGATGAGAAAAGAAGAGAAGACCAAAATGGATGACAGAAGAGACTCTGAAACTTGCCCTTGAGTGGAGAGTAGCTAAAGCCAATGGAAGAAATTACAAGATAAAAGAGCTGAACAGAAGATTTCAAAGAGCAGCTTGAGCAGACAAAAACAATTACTATCATGAAATGTGCAAAGACCTGGACTTTGAAAACCAAAAGGGAAGAACACACTCAGCATTTCTCAAGCTGAAAGAAGTGAAGAAAAAAATTAAACCTTGAGTTGCAATATTGAGAGATTCTATGGGCAAAATATTGAATGATGCAGGAAATATTAAGAGAAAATGGCAGGAATACACAGAATCACTGTATCAAAAAGCACTGGTCAGTCTTCATCCATTTCAGGAAGTGGCATATGATCTAAAACCAATGGTACTGAAGGAGGAAGTAAAAGCTGCAATGAAAGAATTGGCGAGGAACAAGGCTCCGGGATTTGACCGAATACCCATTGAGATATTTCAACAAATGGATGTCCCATTGGAGGCACTCACTCAGTTATGCCAAGAGATTTGGAAGACAGCTACCTGGCCAATTGACTGAAAGGGATCCATATTTGTACCCATTCCAAAGAAAGGTGATCCCACAGAATGTGGAAATTACAGAACAATATCATTAACATCACACGCAAGTAAGATCTTACTGAAGATAATTCAAAAACGGTTGCAGCAGTATATTGACAGAGAACTTCCAGAGGTGCAAGCTGGATTCAGAAAAGGACGTGGAACAAGGGATATCATAGCTGTTGTCAGATGGATCTTGGCTCAAGGCAAAGAATACCAGAAATATGTTTACTTGTGTTTTATT
>NW_006921916.1:1731313-1753802 GCF_000298275.1 Orycteropus afer afer
GTGAGGATGACTTGAGGCACCTACTGATGAAGGTTGAAGAATACAGTCTGCAGTATGGATTATGTCTCAATATAAAGAAAACAAAAATCCTCACAACTAGACCAATGAGCAGCATCACAATAAATGGAGAGGAAGACTGACATTGTCAAAGAATTCACATTGCTTGGTTCTACAATCAATGCCAATGGAAGCAGCAGTCAGGACATTAGACAACGTGTAGCATTGGGAAAGTCAACCGTGAAGTAACTGTTTCAAGTGCTGAGGCGCAAGGATGTCTCCTTGGGAACTAAGGTGTGCCTGACAGAAGCCATGATATTTCCAATTGCCTCTTATGCATGTGAGAGCTGGACAATGAATAAGAAAGACCAAAGAAGAGTTGATGCTTTTGAGTTGTGGTGCTGGTGAAGAATACTGAAAGTACCATGGACTGCTCAAAGAACTAACAGATCTGTCTTGGAGGAATTTCACCTGAAATGCTCCTTGGAAGTGAGAATGGCCAGACTTTGTCTCACCTATTCTGATCATGTTGTCAGAAGGGACCACTCCCTGGAGAAGTATGTCATGCTTGGTAGGGTGGAGCCTCTAAGAAAGAGGGGGAGACCTTCAACGAGATGGATTGACACGGTGGCTGACATGAAGGGCTCAAGTATAGCAGGGATCATGGAGCTGGTGTGGGATCAGGCAGTGTTTTGTTCTGCTGTGCATGGGGTGGCTGAGTCAGAAATGACTAAATGGCACCTAACAACAACAATTATTAATGAATGTTTGCAGCTATTTCTTCCCATTTTGAGTCATGTTCATCAGCAAATGGATGTCCTGAAAGCTTTATTCCATCTAGGTCATTAAGGTTGGTTGACTCTACTCTGAGTAGACAGCTCTTCCCCAGTCTTATTTTGAGTGCCTTTCGGCCTGAGGGACTCATTTTCTGGCACCATATTAGACAATGTTTCAAGGCTGTTTATAAAATTTTCCAGTAATATATCAGACAGTGTTTCACTGCTATTCATAAGGTTTCCACTGGGCAATTCTTTGAGAAATGGATGACCCTTCCTTCTTCTGAGTCTATCTTAGTCTGGAAGCTCCACTGAAATCTATCCACATGGGTAACCCTGCTGGTATTTGAAATGCTAGTGACATAGCCTTCAGCCTCATAGCAACATGCAAGCTACCACAGTATGACAAATTGACAGACAAGTGGTGGGATTTGTGTGCTCCAGGATTGGAAATTAACCCAGCTCAGTGAAATTTCTAGGTGTCCAGTGGTGTGGGGCATGTCATGCTATTGTTAAGAAAATTAAGGGTAGGTTATTGTATCCGGAACCTATCTACAACAACTAAAAGGGAGACACAACACCAGGTGGACCTCTTTGGATTTTGGGTGTGCTACGTTGGCCTATTTATCAAGTGACTTGAAAAGCTGCTAGTTTTGAGTAGGTCCTAGAACAAGAAGGCTCTTCAACAGCTTCAGACTGCTGTGCAAGACACTCTGTCATTTGAGCCATATAATCCAGCTGATCCTATGGGGCTTGAAGTGTCAATGGCAGATAGAGAAGTTGTTTGGAGTCTTTGGCAGGTCTTTATTGGTGAATCACAGCACAATCCTTTAGGATTTTGAATCAAAGCCCTGTCATACTCTACAGAGAATGACTCCTTTTGAGAAACAGTTTTGTTACTAGTCCTTAATAGAGAATGAACATCTAATCATGGACCACAAAGTCACCATGCAGCCTGAGCTTCCTTTAATGAGATGAGTTTTGTCTGACCCACATAGTCATGAAATTTAACATGCATGGTAGCACTCCATCATTAAATGGAATTTGTATATAAGACAATTGGTATATAAGACATCTGGCTCAAGCAGGACCTGAAGGCACAAGTAAGTTGCATGAGAAAGTGTCCCAATGTCTGCTCCCTTTCTGTTACATCACCTTTCTCTCCAGGACTGCACTTATAGCATTATGGGGAATTCCTTATGATAAGTTGACTGAGGAAGAGGAAACTCCTGCCTGGCTTATAGAAGGTTCTGCATGCTATGGAGGCACCACTCAACAGTGGACAGCAGCAGCACTACAGCCCCTTTCTGGAAACTCCTTGAAAGACAATGGTGAATAGAAATCCTCCCTATGGGCATAACTTTGAGCAGTGGATCTGCTTGTTCACTTTGCTTGGAAAGAGAAATGGCCTGATGTGAGATTGTATTCTGATTCATGGGCTGTGGCCAATGGTTTGGCTGAATAGTCAGGGAATTTAAAGGAACATGACTGGAAAATTGGTGACAAAGTGGTATGGGGAAGAGGATGTGGATAGACCTTTCTGAATGGTCCCAAAAAGTGAAGATATTTTTGTCTCATCTGAATGTTCACCAAAATGTGACCTCAGCAGAAGTGGATAGGATAATATGTTCTGTAAAAAACAGTTATTCTCTTTCCCCAGACACACCTGTCATTGTCCAATGGGCTCATAAGCAAAATGGCTATGGTGGCAGGGATGGAGGTTATGCATGGGCTCAGCAAAATTGGCTTCCACTCTCCAAGGCCGACTTGGCTAAAGTCACTAAGGTAGCCCAATCTAGCAGCAGAAGACCAAAACTGAGTCCACAATATGGAACTATTCCTTGTAGTGATCAGCCAGCAACACAGCAGGTTGATCACATTGGACCACTTCTATCATGGAAAGGACAGCATTTTGTTCTTACTGGAAGACACTTACTCTGGATACAGATTTACCATCCCTGCATGAAATGCTTCTGTCAAAATTACCTACCATCTGTGGACCTACAGAATACTTATGCACTGTCATGGTATCCCACACAGCATTGTCTTGGATAAAAGGACTCACTTGACAGCAAATGAAATGCAACGATGAGCCCATGGTAATGGAATTTACTGATCTTAGCATGTTCCTCAACACTCTGAAGCAGCTGGATTGATAGAATGATGATATGGCCTTCTGAAGAAACAATTATGGCACCAGCTAGGTGGAAATAACTTGCAGGATTGGGACAATGTTCTTGAAAATTCTGTATATGCTATAAACCAGCATCCAATATATGGTGTTGTTGAATCCAACAGCCAGGATTCATGGGTCCAGTAACCAAGGGATGGAAATGGGAGTAGGAACACTCACTATTACCCCTTGTGTCCCACTCAAGGGGGTGCTTCCTATTCCTGTGACCTTGTGCTCTACAAGTCTGAAAGTCTTAGTTCCAAAGGAAGGAATACATTCACCTGGAGATATATTACTGATTTCATTGAACTAGAAGTTAAGAATGATACTTAGCCATTTGGGGTTCCTCTTGCCTCTGGATCAACAGGCAAAGAAGGGAGTTTCTCTATTAGCTAATGTGGTTGAATCTGATTACAAAGGGGGAATCAAATTGATATTACATAATGGAGGTAAAGAAGAGTATGTCTGGAGTACAAGAAATTCCTTAGGGCATCTCTCAGTTCTACCGTGACCTATGATTAAAGTCAATGGGGAGAAAAAAAAAAAAGAAAGCAACTAAATTCTGACATGACCACTAATGGCCCAGACCCTTCAGGAATGAAGGGTTTATATCATGCCACCAGGCAAAGAACGATGACTAGCTAAGGCACTTGCTGAGGGCAAAGAGAATATGGAATAGGTGGTGGAAGAAGGTGGTTCAAAATACCAGCTATGACCACATGACAAGATCTGTGATTGTTATGAGCATCTCTTCTTTGAATGTATGCATCAATTATTTCTATTTTCTTCACTTATAAACACAGGCTATAAAAGGGGCTAATGTGCTTTCAGTTGTGCCCATGTTAGTTGTATCATATTATATGCAACTATGGCTTTATAATTGTCTTTATTTAGAGATTATGTGTAGTTTAAGGAGATATGTACAGGTGCCAAGTGAACTAGAGGTGGACTGTGAAGGTTAAGATTGTGGGTCAACTTGTCTGGGCCATGATTCTCTTTGGTTTGGCAGTTATGATGTGGTCATCTTCTATGATAATATTTGATTTAATGTAATCACCTTCATAATAAGATATGCTATGAGCAGCCAATATCTTGAAAGGGAGTTTCCTCAGGAGTAAGTCCTACTTCTAACATATATAAAGGTTCTAGTAAATTTCTCTTAATTGTTGCTTTATCTGGTTCCTGCATCTGGTTCATCATCTGACCTCCAGTTTTTGTACTTAAACCTACCATATTTACTGCCAATCTTGGGTTCATCACCCACATGAGTCAAGAGAAACCTCTAACCTGATGTGTGACTCATGGGTTTGGGACTTTGTCTTCTACAACGGTGTAAGTCATTGCTTCAGAAAATACATATATTCAAAGATGTCACTTTGATGAGTAAGTCACAATGCACTTGACTCAAACCATAAGCCTAGGCTTAGGTCTCTGCAGAAACAAAACCAGTGAAGCTTTTACAAAGTCATCAAAGTGACTTTGTCATGGAATATAATCCTTTTCATATGTTTCAGGGTTTGGTTTGCTAATAAAACAGAATATAGGGTTGATATTATATATTATCTAAACTGTCCATTTTTTTTATCCAAAAATTATAAGGCATGCAAAGAACCTTGGAACATGATCATATTCAGAAAAAGCAGCACTGAATAGAAAAGTACTCTGAGTGGGCCCAGATGTCTAATTTGTTAGGAAAAGTCTTCAAAGCAGCAGTTACTAAACTGTTTAAATAATTATATAAAAATAAGTTGACAATAACTCAACAAGTAAGGTTTCTCAATGGAGAAATAGAAACTATTAAAACAAATATGAAAAATGGAAATTCTATGGTAGAAAAATACATGAACTGAAATAAAGAATTTTAAACAACAAATTTGGATTAGAAAGAATGAGTGAAATGCATATAACAGAATAAAAAGTATTCAATTTGAAGAAAAAAAAATATTGAAGGAAAATGAACAGAGACTCAGAGACCTATGGAATAATGTCAAGCACATAACCTATGTGAAATCAGTGTTCCAGAAGAAGACCAGAGAAATAGGGGCAAAAAAGAAAAAAGAAAGAAGAACTGAAAACTTACCAAAGTTAATTAAAATAATTAATATACATATCTGAGAAACTCAATAAACCCAAGTAACAAAAGCACAAAGAAAGAAACATCTAGTCACATCAGAGTGAAGTTGATGAAAGGCAAATAAAAAATTCTGACAGCACTAAGAGAAAAATAAATAATAAAGTGCATGGGAAAAAGAATATGACTAACAGCTGTCTTCTCATCAGAGACACTGAAGACTAAAAGGTAGTGGAATTACAAACTAAAATGAAGTAAGAAAAAAATTCCATAAAGATTTCTATATCCTCTGAAACTACTTTTTAAAATGAAAGTGGGATAAAACATTCCAAGATAAACAAAGACTGCAAAAATCAATTGTTTGTATATCTTTTCTACTACACTAAACTAATTACTTCAGGAAGAAAGAAAACGATACCAGACAGTCATTTAAACCCATAATTTACCACCAGTCAACCAAACCAAACACTGCCATCTACTTGGATCCAACTCATAGCAATCCCTCCTCGGGTTTCTGAGGCAGTATCATTACAGAAGTAGATTGCCCAACCTTCCTTCCAAAGAGTGGCTGGTGGGTTGAACTGCCAGCCTTCTGGTCAGCAATCAAATGCCTTAGGTACCATGCCAATGGAAATGGTAAATATAATGGGAAAATGTAAACTTGTGTGTTTGTCTGCCTTTGGTCAATTTCTAGTGTCCTGAAATGGTTGTTTTTGACAATTTTTTCCAGTTTTATGGTGTTTTGTAGAGAGCAATCACTAATCTTGTTACACAGCCATAAGCAGTAGCCCTTTCCCAAGCCCACGTACTTTCTTAAACCCACACCAATCAGGTTTTCAACTGCACCACAGCAACAAAGACTCTGAAAGTTTCTATGAAACTTGAACAGAGAGTAGCTAAAGCAAATGGAACAAATGACAAGATGAAAAGCTGAATAGAAGATTTCAAAAAGCACCTCAAGAAGACAAAGTCAATTATTATAGTGAAATGTATAAAGACCTGGAGATAGAAAATCAAAAGGGAAGAACACACTCAGCATTTCTCAAGCTGAAAGAATGAAAGAAAAAATTCAAGCTTCAAGTTGCAATATTGAAGGACTCCATGGGCAAAATGTTGAGTGATGCAGGAAGTATCAAAAGAAGAAGGAGGAAATATAGAGAGTCACTGTACAAAAAAGGAAAAAGAAAGAAAAGAACTGGTTGATTTTCAATTATTTCAGGAGGTAGGATATGACCCAGAACCAATATTATTGAAGGAAGAGATCCAAGCAGCACTGAGTCCAAGTCTCCAGAAATTGACAGAATAACCATTGAGATATTTCAACAAATGGATGTTGCACTGGAGGCCCTTACTTATCTATGACAAGTAATTTGGAAAACAGATACCTGGCCCACTGACTGGAAGAGATCCATATATGTACCCATTCCAAAGAAAGGTGATCCAATGTAATGTGGAAGTTATTAAACCATTTCATTAATATCACATGAAAGTAAAATTTTGCTGAAGGCAATTGAAAAATGGTTGTAGAAATATATTGACAGGCCATGCCCCAAAATGAACGGATTCAGAAGAGGATGTGGAAGGAGGGATATCATTGCTAATGTCAGATGTATCTTGGCTGAAAACAAAGAATACCGGAAAGATGTTTATTGTGTTTTATTGACTATACAAAAACATATGATTCTGTGAATGATAACAAATCATGGATAACATTGAGAAGAATGGGAATTCCAATACACTTAATTGTCCTCATGAGAAACCTGCATATAGACCAGGAATCTGTCATTTAAACAGAACAGGGGATACTGCATGGTTTAAAATTAGGTAGGATGTGTGTCAGAGTTGTATTCTTTCACCATACTTATTCAATCTGTATGCTGAACAATTAATCTGACAAGGTGTACTATATGAAGAAGTACGTGGCATCAGGATTGGAGGAAGACTCTAACCTGTGGTATGCAGATGACACAATCTTCCTTGCTGAGAGTGAAGATGACTTGAAGCACTTACTGATTAATATTAAAGACTACACACAATCTGCAGTATGCATTCCACCTCAGAATAAAGAAAACAAAAATCCTCGCAACTGGATCAATAAGTAGCATCATGATAAATGGAGAAAAGTTTGAAGTTGTCAAATATTTCTTATTACTTGGATCCACAATCAACACACATGAAAGCAGCAGTCAAGAAATCAGACATAATATTGCATTGGACAAGTCTGCTGCAAAAGATGTCTTTAAAATGTTGAAGAGCAAAGATTGCATTTTGAAGATAAGGTACACCTAATCCAAGCCATGGTATTAGTGCCTAAGGCACTTGACTGCTAATCAAAAGGCTGTCAGTTCAAATCCATCAGCCACTCCTCGGAAAGAAAGTTGGGCAATCTACTTCCATAGTGATACTGCATAGGAAAACCAAGGAAGGGTCGCTATGAGTTGGGTCCAACTTGACGGCACATAACAACAACAACAACAACAACATATACATTGAAAGTTGGACAATGAATAAGGAAGAATGAATAAGAATTGATTCTTTTGAATTACCGTGTTGGCGAAGAATACTGAAAATACCATGAACTACCAGAAGAACAAACAAACCTGTCCTGGAAGAAGTGCAGCTGGAATGTTCCTTGGAAGCGAGAATGGTCAGACTTCTTCTCACCTACTTTGGTCATGTTGTCATAAGAGACGATTCCTGGAAAAGGATGTGGTAAAGTAGAGGGTAAGTGAAAAAGGGGAAGACCCTCAACAAGGGGGATTGACTCACCGGCTGCAATGATGAGATCAATGATCGTGAGGATGGTGCACAACTGGCCACTGTTTCATTCTGTTTTACATGGGGTCTCCATGAGTTGGAGCTGACTCAACAGCATCTAGCAACAACAGCAGGAAAACTATTCTTAAACATTAGTAATAACCTCTATGTTGCCAAATTCACTGGTCAATTATCTGTCTTCATCTGATTTTAACTATCAACAATGTTTAATGCACTTAATCACTCTCAAAATACTTTCCTCATCTGACCTCCAAGATACCACTATTTCTTGATTCTTATCCCATCAGACAACCACATCATCTCAGCCTCCTGTAACACATTCCTCTTATCTTCTATATCTTGAGAGGTAGAGTATCTCAAAGTTTTGACATCCTTTCTCATCTATCTCATTCTCTATATCAATCCATATTTATACTGACAGCTCCCAATGTTAGATTTTCAGTCCTGAACACTCTTCTTAACTGGATTAATGAAAGCATTGTTGCTTTGTTGTTATTAGGTGTTGTTGAATTGGTTCTGACTCACAGTGACCCAATGCACAACAGAATGAAGCACCCTGACCTATCATGTGCCAACCTCACAATCTATGCTATATTTGAATCCATAGCTGCAGTCACTGTGTAATTCCATCTTGTTAAGGGTTTTCCTCTTTTTCACTGACCCTCCACTTTACTAAGCATTTGTCTTTCTCTAGGAATTGGTCTGTTCTGATAACATGTCAAAAAAAAGTGAGACAAAGTTTCACTGTCCTTAATTCTAAGGAGCATTCTAATGGGCATCTTCCAGAACAGAATAGATTATTCTTTTGGCAGTCCAACATATGTTCAATATTCTTCACCACACTTCAACACATTAATTCTTCTTCAGTCTTCCTTATTCAATTTCAAGTTTTTTCATGTATGTGAAGTGACTGAAAATACCTTGGCTTGGGCCAAGCACATGTTAGTCCTCAAAGTGACATCTTTGTTTTTTAAAACTTTAAAGAGGTTTTTTGCAACAGATTTGCCCAATGCAATTCATCATTTGATTACTTGACGGTTGCGTCCATGAATGTTGATTGTGGATCCAAGTAAAATGAAATCCTTGACAACTTCAATCTTATCTCCATTTATCATGATGTTGCAAATTGATCCAGTTGTGAGGATTTTTGTTTTCTTTATGTTGAGGTGTCATTCATACTGAAAGCAGTAGTCTTTGATCTTCATCAGTAAGTGCTTTAAGTCCTCCTGGCTTTCCACAAGCAAGACGTGTCATCTACATCACAGGTTGGTAATAAGACTTCCTCCTATCCTGATGCCATGTTCTTCTTCATATAGTCCAGTTTCTAGGATTATTTACTCAGCATACAGAGTGTATACGTATGGTGAAAGGATACAGCCCTGATGCACACCTTTTCTGATTTCCAGCTATGAGTAACCACTTGTTCTGTTTGAATGACTGACTCAGTCTATGTGCAGATTATGATGGGCACAATTAAGTGTTCTGGAACTCCCATTCTTTGCAATGTTATCCATCATTTGTTATGATCCACATAGCGAAATGCCTTTGCATAGTCAATAAAACACAGGTAAACACTTTTCTGGTATTCTCTGCTTTCAGCCAAGATCCATTTGATATCAGAAATGACATCTCTCATTGCATGTCCCGTTCTGAATACAGCTGGAATCTCTGGCAATTCCCTGTCAACATACTGTTACAGCCATTTTTGAATTATCTTCAGTATAATTTTATTTGTGATATCAATGATACTGTTTGGTAATTTCTGCATTCCTGGAGTTTTATTTTTCACCAATGCCTTCAACACAGCTTGAACTTTTTACTTCAGTACCATCAATTGTTGATCATATGCTACCTTCTGATATGATAAAGTCAACCAATTCTTTTTGGTACAGTGACTTTGTATATTCCTTCTGTCTTCATTTGATCCTTCCTGTGTCATTCATTTTTTTGCCCACAGAGTCTTTGAGTGTTGCAACTGAAGTGCTCAATCTGTCAAATCTACTCAAGATTGTCTCTAAATTCAGGTGAGCTATACTCAATGTTGTATTTCAGCTCTCATGGACTTGTTTTAATTTTCTTCAACTTCAATGTGAACTTCCACTTTAGCAATTGAAGGTCTATTCTGCAATCAGCTCATGGCCTGATTCTGCCCAATGATACTGAACGTTTCCATAGTTTTTGCCCAGTGATGTACTCAGTTTGATTCCTGTGTATTCTATCTGGAGAGGTCCATGTATATAATTGCCTTTTGTGTTGTTAAAAAAGGGGCATTTGCAATGAGTAAGTCACTGGTCTCGCGAAATTCTGTCATGTGATTGCCAGCATTATTTCCATCACCAAGGCCATATTTTCCAATTACTGATCCTTTTTCTTTATTTCCAACTTTTGCATTCAAAGCTCCAGTAGTCTTCAATGGAACTTGATTGAATATTTGATTAATTTTGGACTGCAGAAGTTGATGAAAATCTTCAATTCTTCATCTTTGGTTTTGAATAATAGTTGTATTAACTAGCTTTCCTTGTAGGTGTATGGATATTATCCTCTCACTAACAGCATGGTTCTTTAGAATAGATCTTGAAATGTCTTTTTTGATGATGAATGTCATGCCATTCCTCTTCATTTTGCCATTCCCAGTCTAATAGACCCTATAATTGCCTAATTCCAAATGGCCAATACCAGTATATTTCAGCTCACTAATTCCTAGAATATCAATCTTTTTATGCATTCCAGTTCATTTTTTAAATAATTTCAGTTATTAAATAATGAAATTTTCAAAAGGTTTTTGAATATGTAATACATTCATATGATTCAAATTAAAAACATACAGAAAGGTATACTATTAATTTTACGTTTCCTTTCCATGTATATCCCAACCAGACATTTTTGATGACTTCTAATTTTTTTGCTTCATAACTTCTTACATCTCATGTTCTGATTATTAATGGATGTTTGCAACTCTTCCCTCTTATTTTGAGTCATGTCACATCAGCAAATGAAGGTCTCAAATGCCTTATTCAATCCACATAATTAAGTTCAACTCTGTTTTGAAGAGGCAGCTTTTCCCCAGTCATATTTTTAGTGTCTTCCAACCTAACAGGCTTACCTTCCAGCACTATATCAAACAATTTTCCAGTGATATCCATAAGTGTTTCATTGGCCACTAGATTGTCAGGTCCTTCTTCCCAGTCTGCCTTAGTTTGGATGCTCTGCTGAAATCTCTTCACCATGAGTGACCTTGATGGTATTTGAAATACCAGTAGCACAGCTTCCATCATCACTACAACACACAAGCCACCACAGTACAACAAAATGACAGATGAGTGGTGAATCTGAACTTTAAAATGTATAAAATCCAATCTCTTCCAAAATTTGTTCATTCCTTGTGTTTGTTGTATCAGCACATGAATCTCCATTTTTACTCAAAGTCGTTTTACTCAAAGCCAAAAACTTAACAGTCATCTTTGCTGCACTTTGTAAAAATATATCTAAATATAATCACTTCTCACTACTTATGCTTCTACTACTTTGGTCCAAGACAAAATCATAGTTCACCTTCATTATAACAACAGCCTCTTATCTGGCTTCCTGAATTTTAATTCCTGACCTGCTATAGTCTCTTATCTAGCAGCAAGAATAACCTTTTTAAAATTTAAAATTTAAATCACATCACGTCAATCCACTGCTAAAATTTTCACTCAAAGTAGAAGTCAAAATCCTAAGAACAACCTATGAGAGTCTAAATGATCTGTCTCAGTGCTACTCACCTATAACTTCAATGATCTCATTTCTCTTTTTTAAAAAATACATTTTATAGAAATATAATTTATATACAATTAAATACACAAAACTAAAGTGACATGGGACAATACTTTTTTTTTTTTTCTTTTTTTGCAGTATTCCCTCCCTTCCCCTCCTACCCTTGGTAACCAACAAAGAAAGTTTCCTTCCATATATAAACCTTACCTTGACTTTTTATAATAATGAACTAATACTATATTTGTCCTTCTGTGATTGACTTATTCCAAGCAGCATAATGTCATCCAAGTTCATCAACATTCTGAAATGCTTTGTAGATTTTACATTATTCTTTAGTGTTGCATGGTATTCCATGGTGTGTATGTACCATAGTTTGGTTATCCATTCTTCTGTTGATGGGCACCTATGTTGTTTTCATCTTTTTTCTATTGTAAATAGTGCTGCAATGAACATGAGTGTGTATATATCTGTTCTTGTCCTGGTTCTCACTTTTTTAGGATATATACCTAGCAATGGGATTGCTGGAGCAAATAGTATTTCTAATTCCAGCTTTTCAAGGAATTTCCATACTGCTTTCCACTGTGGTTATATCATTTGGCAGTCTGACCAGCAGTGTATGAGAGTCCCAATCTCTCCACATTTTCCCCAGCATTTATTTTCTGTCTTGTAAAACTTTGTCATTAGTGCTGGGGTATGATGTTGTCTCATGTTTGTCTTGATTTGCATCTCACTGATGGCTAATGATCATGAGCATTTCTTCTTGTATTTGCTGGCCACCTGAATATCCTCTTTGGTGAAGTGTCTGTTCATGTGTTCTGCCCATTTTTTAATTGGATTGTTAATGTTTTTGTTGTTGAGGTGTTAGAGCTTTCCATAAATTTTAGATATATGTCCCTTGTTAGATATGTTGTTGCTGAATATTTTTTTTCCAATCTGTAAGTTCTCTTCTTACTATTTTGGAAAAGTCTTTGGAAACACATAAAAAAATTAATTTTTAGAAGGTCCCATTCATCTAGTTTATCTTCTGCTGTTTGTGCATTTTGGTTTATGCTTGACAGCCTATTTATGCCATAAATTCTGAAACTATCTTCCATAGTGATGCTGCCTGAGAAACCCAAGGACCCAAGGAGGAGTCTCTGAGTCAGATCCAACTCCACGGCAGTGATTTTGGTTTTGGTTTGACAGCCTATTTATACCGTAAATTAGGGCCCCTAAATTGGCCCCTATTTTTTCCTTGAGGAACTTTATAGCTTTAGGTTTTACATTTAAGTCTTTGATCCATCTGGAGTTACTTTTTGTGTATGGTGGGAGGTATGAAGCTTGCTTCATTTTTCTGTGAATGGATATCCAATTTTGCCAGCACCATTTGTTAAAGAGACCATCTCTTGCCCATTTAATGTATTTCAGTCCTTTGTCAAAAATCAGCTGACCATAGATAGATGAATCAATTTCTGGGTTCTCAATTCTGTTCCACTGGTCTATGTGTCTTTCCTCATACCAATACAAGGCTGTTTTGACTACTGTGGCTATATGATCTCATTTCTCTTCATCTTTCCTGAATCTTCTAGACTCACTGGTATCATTTGCCTTTCCTCACCAAGCACAAGCATACTCAAGATATATATACAATTCATTTTATTCAGATCTCTACTAAATCCTCACCTTATCAAAAAGAATTCCTTTTATTTCATCCTTAAAAAAAAAATACTCTAACTCCCCTTAGATTTTTCTTTTTTAATAGCACTAATTACCATCTAATAACTTATTTACTTGAGGAGCTCTTGTGGCTTAGTGTCTATGGCAATTGACTGCTGACCAGAAGGTTAGTAGTTCAAACCAGTGGCAGTCACTCTATAGAAGTAAGATGGGAAATCTACTTCCATGAAGATTTACAGCCTTGGAACCCCAATGGGGGTCAGTACGTGTAGGCATCAACTCAACAGCAGTGAGTTTCTTTTTGTTTTAGTTTTTTGGAGCTAACTTATTTGTTTATGAGAATTGTGTGTGGCAAACACACAATAAACTCCAACACATTAGGGACTTTGTTGTGTATTTCTGATTTATCCCAAGAACCTAGGTCCTGGCCCAGGGTAGACCCTCAACAAATTTTTGTTGAATGAGTTAATGAATGAGCTAATTTATTCTCCAAATTTTTTACTGAATATGTATTACATCCAAACTCCTAAGAATGATTATTTCTCCTTTAATTTTTAAAAAAATCTTCATAATCCTATAGATTACTTACAACTATTTATATTGTATTAAGTTCCAAAAGATTAAATACTAGCTTAAGTTTACATGATACATTATCATAGAGTTGTATTGCCAGTGTTCTGAATTTAAGTTCATGCTTTTATCTCTATACACCAAAAAAACCACTGCCATCAAGTCAATTCCCACTCATAGCAATCCTCATAGAATTTCCAAGGGTATAAATCTTTATGGAAGCAGACTGCCTTGTTTGTCTCTTACAGAGCAGTTGGTGGGTTTGAATGGCTGACCTTTGGGTTAGCAGCCCAATGCCCTAACCACAGCACCAATAGAAGTCCTCTATATACACCAGTTCTCAATTATACTGAGTTCATTTAGCAATTCTGTGGTTATAGATGGAATAGAGTCCAAGAAGATAGCATTAAAATCCAGATACCAGTGAGAACCATCTAAGTAGCTCTTAACATCTGGCTTTGTAATATTTTGTTAAATTACAGTAGCCAATACTTAGAATAAAATATTCAATTTCTGCAGGAAATAATCCCTACTGATGTGTAGGGATAACAGACATCAGCCTTTCTGTCAGAGACACATGCTGACTAGCAGTTTACACTCCTGGGATTTCTACATGTGTTGTTTCATTTATTGAAATAATATCTTTGAACAATAGTTTAAAGAAAAATTATGATGTACAAATGCATATGTGCTCATAGATAGTCACATGCTTTCTTCAATTACACATTCTCTAATTGAGAAATAAATACAATATAAATCCCAGATATGGTTTGTTTGTTCCTTTGGCTCTTAATTTGACAGCTAAATTTTTAGAGTAAACATACTGCTATAAGGCAAGGTATTTCCTTATGCTACACATTAGTCTTAAAAGAAATCAATTGTAAAGAACATGTTTGCCAGTACTCAGACTCTTGCTGCCCTAGCTTAAAGGTTGATCTACAAAAAGAACAATAAATGTAGAAGAGAAAGTTAAGTAGTGAAGAGAGTTATTAATTTTCCCTCATTTCAGAGCTCACTATAGACCAGTAAAGTAAGTCCATATATGGCCAGGTGCTCAGAGTACTGAGCAGAGTAATTTTATTCTAAATCTTTCACTAAAGAGAATTCATTTCTTGTTCTTAAGAGAGATCTTAAAAGAGATTATAAACCAAAGTTTGCTTTGTTATTAGAAGTGGTCCTTGTTTTTAAGAGACTTTTTGGTACATGATGCCATGTTTTTTTTTTTTTTTTCTTATTTGTTTGTTTTGTTTTTTAAAGGAAGAAGACAATCCATTAAAAGTAAGAAATATATGATTACTCAACATTACACAGTATTTCTCTTTCTGCTTCAGGTACAGCTGTAAAAAGCCCAGCAACAGGCAATCCTGTAAACACAAAGAAAAATTGTGACATTTGCTTAACTGAGAGAAGCTTAAATTGGAAAAGATTAAAGTTTAAAGAAGATTTTGTTTAATCTCATTATAATGAGGTGAAGGAAAAAAAGATGAAGATTAAAGATAAGCTTTCATCTCTGATTATTAAGGATATAGTTGGTTCATATTTTATATATATGATAAAAGTAAATTTTGGCTAAACTTGTATTGCTTATCAATTAATTATTATTAGTTTGGTTTTCCTAGGTTTTAGTCACAAGCTCATTTTTCTTTTGCTGAATAAATTTTGCTTTTTAAGTGAGGATAAAATTATGTTACAGGATACATGAAATATAAATATGTAATTAATGATAACAACAAAGTAAGGGGAGGGAGAAATTACATAGTAATAGAATTCCTTGTGTGTCACTGAGATTAAATTGGTAGCAACTAACTTGATGATCCTGTGAAATGGAATATTCATGGTAACCACTAAGAAAATATCTAAAAAACAAACACAAAAGAGAAGGAGAAGGGAGCCAAAATGACTCATTACAATAAACAAAGCACAAAAGCAAGCAATAATAAAGGAAAAAGACAAAGAATACTTAAGACAAAAAAAAAAAAAAAATGTCAGAAGTAAGTCACTTCTTATTGATAATTACAGTGATTGTAAATAAACTAAATGCTCCAATCTAAAGGCAGAGGGTGGCAGAATGAATTTAAAAAAAAAAAACAAACAAAAAAAAACTCTTAACTATGTTTTACTTTCTAGAGACAAACTTTAGACTGAGGTCATAATTAGGTTGAAAGTAAAAGGATGAGAAAAAATTGTATGCAAATAATAACCAAAAGGAATCTGGGGTGACAATCTTAATATCAGACAATTTCCATGTTAGGACAAAGTCTGTTAGATGAGATAAAGTGAACACTATATAATCATATAGTGATAAAATTCATCAAGAAAATTTAACAATCATAAATCTATATACACTCAATATTGGAGTACCTAAATAACATTAATCAAATGATAGAATTGAAAGGATAAACAGATAGGACTACAATAATACTTGTAGATGTCAATACATCACTTTTAATATTGGATAGAACATCTAGAAAGAAGACAAACAAGGAAACGGAAGACATGAAAGACACTATGAAACAACTAGATTTAAGATATATATAGTATACTTCATTCGACTACAACACAATATATATTTTACTCCAGTGTACATGGATCATTCTCCAGGATAGACCATATGTTAGCTCACAAAGCAAGTTGTGATAAATTTCAAAAAGTTGAAATCATACAAAGCATTTTACAATACTCTGTTACAATAGAGTGAAGTTAGAAATCAATGACAAAAGAAAACCTGGAAAATGCATAAATATATGCAAATTTTAAAACATACTACAAAACTACTAATGGGTCAAGTAAGACACCTAAAGAGAAATGAGAAATTTCTTAGAGTCAAATGAAAATGAAAGCAAAACATACCAAAACTTACAAGATTCAGTGAAGACTGTTCTCAGAGGGAGACTTATATTAAGAACTGTCTACATGACAAAAGAGAAAAGATCTCACATAAACAGCTTAACTCTACAACTTGAGAAACTAGAAAAAGATCAAGCTAAGCCTAAACCTACCAGAAGAAAGGAAATAACAAAGATTAGACCAGAGATAAAATAAAAAACAGAAAAATAATAGAACCAACAAAAAACAAAAGTTAATTCTTTGCAAAGTACAATAAAATTGAGAAACATTTAGCTAGACTGATAAAGAAAAGAAAAGATGTAAATAACAAAAATAAGAATTGAAAAAGGAGACATTACAAGCTACCTGATAGGAATGAAGAGAATTATGACAGAATGCTATTAACAAATGTATGGCAACAAAATAATTAGCTTAGATGAAATGAACAAATTCTTAGAAGCACACAACCTACCAAAACTGACTCAAGAGAGAATAGAAGATCTCAACAAACCTATTAGAAGTAAGGACATTGAATCAGTGATTAAAAACACCTCCCCTCTTTCCCTACCTCCCCTCTTTCCCTACCTCCCCCCCCCAAAAAAAAAAAACCCTGGATCATATGGTTTCACTGGAGAATTCTATTAAACATGTAGAAAATTATTGACACTAAACCTGTTTGAACTATTTTAAAAAATAGAGGAGGAAGGAATCCTCCATAAGTCATTTTATAAAGCAAACATAACCCTGATATTAAAAAAAGATAAAGATTCCACAAGAAAGGAAAATTACAGGATTGTATCCCTAATTATATAGACACAAAAACCCTTCACAAAATACTAGTAAACAGAATCCAACAGCATATTAAAGAGTCTTCTATCATTATCTGGTGGGATTTAATCCAGGAATGCAAGAACGTTCAACATTAGAAAATCAATCAATGCAATACACCATATCAATTAAACAAAGGGGAAAAAACTACATTATCATCTCTAGGGATGCAGAAAAACCATTTGGTAAAATCCAACATCCTTTCTTGATGAAAACTCTCAAGAATATTGGAATAGAATGGAAGTTTCTCTTTATGATTCAGGGAATATGTGAAAAAAACAAAAGATCACATTTTACTTAATGGAAAAAGATTAAGCACTTTCCCCTTGAAATTGAAAACAAGACAAGAGTGCCCTTTCTCACCATTTCTCTTCAATATTGCATTAAAAGTTCTAGCCAGAGCAATAACACAAGAAAAAGAAATAAAAAGTATATTTTCCTTGATTAGAAAAAAAAAGTTAAATTAGCTTTATTCACATGTGACATGTTCCTATATGCGTGAATAATTTCTTTTAGAAGGATAAGTACAATGATGGTCCCTATGTGGTGGAAGTTAAAGAGGTCCCAAATATCCCAACTTTTCTAAACATCCATGCTATACCATTCCATCATCTCTAACATCAACTACTAATACTCTCCTCAGTACTCTCCCTCACATATTCAGGTTCCATAATTCACTGAAATATCTCACAGAATTCATAAACTGCCAAAGAATTGGCTCATCTAGCTGTAGAGGTTGTCAAGTCTCAAATTCCTGGATCAGGTGTCAGTCTAGAGGATTCTCCTCACTCATGTGCTGGCAGGGGCTGACAAACCCAAACCAGCAGGTCAGAGGGCAGGCTCTGGCTCATGAGGCTACAGAAACTGTGAATTCAGATTATAGACTGCTGACTCAAATCTCAAGAACTAGAGATCAGATAATGTTGAATCAGATGCAGGTCCAGAACAAGAGAGAGAACTTTCACAGAGCATTCATATGTATTGGATGCAGCCCATACCCTGAAGAAAACTGAGGAAGATGATTTGAGCCATACCTTCTGCTAAGAAAGTGACTCAAGATACATCCACCTTAATTTTCCCTCATTAACATAATGGGCAATTCAATTTAAAATGGAACCATAATCATAGGCATAGAGTCTAGGATTTATAATACATCACAAAATGGAAGACTATGGCTAAAAGGGCAATATTAAGTAATTCACTGTATTGCACTGTATATAGGAAATCCCAAAGAACCCATGAGAAAACTTTCTAGAGCTAATAGAGGAATTAATAAAGTTCTATGGTACAAAGTAAGCAAACAAAAATAAGTTGGGTTTCTATGCACCAGAAATGAGAAATCTGAAAGGGAAATTAGGGAAAAAAAATTTCATTTACAATAGCATCTAAGAGAACAAAATACCTAGGGATAAATTTAACCAAAGATGTGAAAGACTTATACAATGAAAATTTTAAAACCACTGATGAAGGAGATTAAAGAGGACTTAAATAATAGCAAAGAAGTTCTATGCTCATGGATTGGGAGACTTAATATTGTTAAGATGTTAATACTACACAAAACAATCTATAGATTTAATACAATCCTGATAAAAATTCCAAAGCCTTCTTTACAAAAATGAGAAAACCAATTCTTATATAGAATGGTGGGAGGGCTGTAACAGCTTAAACAATAATGAAGGAGAATAAAAAAGTAGAAAGACTCATACTTCCTGATTTTAAAATACATTATACAGTAATAAAAACATCCTGATACTGGTATAACAGTACACAAAAGAATAGAATTGAGAGTGCAGAAATAAACCTACACATATAGTCAGTTGATTTTTGACAGGAATGCTAAGTCCTTTCAATGAAGAAAGAAGAATCTCTTCAATAAATGGTGTTGGGAAACTGGATTTTCACATGCAGAAAAATGAAACAGGATCTATGTCTCTTACCATACATAAAAACAATTTCAAAATGGATTGAAGACCTAATATGAAAACAAATACTATAAAGTTCTTAGAAGAAAATGGAGGGGAAACTCTGCCAGGCATAAACAAAAAACAAATCCAATGCCATTGAATCAATTCCAACTCTTAGCAGCCCTTCAGAACAGAGTAGGACTACCCCATAAGATTTGCAAAGCTGTAAATCTTTATGGAAACAGATTGTCTCACCTTTCTCTTGCAGAGCAATTGGTGAGTTTGAACTGCTAACCTTTTGGTTAGCAGCCAAATGCTTTAATACTATCTCACTGGAGCTCCTTGTCAGACCTAGCTAATAACAAAAACACAAATAACAAAAGAACAAATAAATAAATGGAATCTCATAGAAGTTTTAAATTTTTGTTCATAAAGATTTTACTGAGGAGATGGCCCAGGATGGAGACTTAGTGACACAAATCATGCAGCCCCCCAGCAGCAAAGAACAGAGAAACTAAATGGAACAGATACAGATGACAACCTGAAAGTAAAGAACAGCAAACTGAAGGATGAAAAATTAGATTGAACACTGAAAGGAAGTAGAAATTGAATGAAAACAGGAGATGAGGAGACTTACAAACTTTAGGCACCCAGCTAGCTGGCTCAGTGCAGTGTGGTCATCTTGAGACAAAGTTAGCAGTGTTCCTGGATAAGAAGCACAGGAAGACAACTTCACAGACTCCCCAATAGGAGGCAGAGATATTATGTAGAAAAACCTGGAGCACAGCAAGGTGAGCAAGACATGAATTGAATCTGAGGAAGAAAAGTACAGGAAGGCAGATGAGAGCCCCAAAGACCCAAGTGACCATACAGCAGGGAGGGAGCAAGAAAATAGGATAGAACTCCTCACCACAAGTGGTCTCTGATCATTTGGGCAGGTGACACTGACACAGTGGAGGATCCTTAGAGTGGTGACTAGAGGTCCCTGACAAAATTGGACTCTGGAAAGTACTCTGCTCTTCTCATTTGGCCTGGCTGGATGCTGATTGTTGGTTGCATTCTTCAGGTAGAGTTCTAGTATCCACGCCAGAGACTAGGAGAACATGCACTCCATCTTCCCCTCCATCTGGCAATCCACAGCTCATGCTCTGTTGCCATCACACCTGAGACCAGAGGCTCACACCCACCCCTCCTGTTCACCTAATAAAAGGTAGTATGTACTTCTTCTACCAGACCGTCAATTGGAGGCACAAGATCCCTGTTCCCTCCCACAACCCCACTTCCCTAATGACAGATGGTGTGAGTTCCCATGCCACCCACCCCATGACTGGCATCCATTGTATACTTGCCCCAACCACCCAGAAACCAGTGGTATGAATGCACAGCACATAACCTGCAAGTGATGAGACTGTTTCCTACACCCATATCCCAGTGGCCAGCTAGACAGACACATCATCTTATCAGAAAGACCAGTTATAATATGACAGGTGCCATCTGTACCTCTGCCAAATGATGAGCAGGAAATCCTAGTGTCATCATCCGATGGTCATCTCACTACAATGTCACTCATCCCACACCCAAACTATTCCTGCAGGTCATCTGTAATTGCACTGAAACCCCTTGATACCTTATCACCCACTGAAATGCCAATTTGTGCATATGCACAGTGGGCCTACCCTTTCCATTTGTGCAGCACTACTTACAGCAGATGCAGAGAAATACTGAGCTGACCTGCAGAAAATGCAACCAAAGGGACCTACAGTTCCTGACCACTCAACACTTGTCACCCAATATCAGGGAAATAGCCTGCATTTGCACCTATTCAGTAAAAGAAGACATATGAACTATCCATAGAGGATTCACATGTGAGTGTGACCCACCATACTCCCTAATGAGTAGAAATTACATCAAGTCAATGGTCACCACCAACGTCACACATAGACCAGAACTACAAAACAACAAAATTAAAGTAACACAAAGGAGGAAAGACATTCTAAAGAGAAAGAAAATAAACAAAGCTATGGATACATCAGAATGAAAAAAAAATCCACATAAAATAAACACACACAATCAATAAATGATTATATAAGTAAATTAATTAACACCTTAGCAGCTTGGGGACAGTGACAATAACAAATCATAAAAGAAACAGGGTAAGATAGCTCAAACAAGTGATCAAAATAAAGGGAAAGAAAATATTCCTGAGGAAGAAATACTAATACAACTAACTGTTAAGAATTCAAAAGACTTAAGTATAGGATCTTCAAAGAGATCAAGAAAAATACAGACAGAACCCTAGAATAATTCAGAAAAAGATACAAGGAAAAAAATGACAAAATAAATAATCAGAAACCATAAAAACAACAACTAGAAATTCAGGAAATTACCAATAAAATATGAGAAATAGAAAACACAATGGAAGGACATAGAAGCAGAATTGAATCCATGGAAGGAAGAATTAATGAAGCAGAGGATAAATACCTTGATATAAATTTGTTTGAGAAACAATCAGAGAAAGAATAGAGAAAACTGACAAAAACCTAAGAGTTATATGGGACACTATCAAGAGGAATAATTCATGCATGAAAGGAATTCAGGAAGAGAAGAGAAGAAAGTAAAGAGATAATTTTTGAAGATTTATTGGCAGAAAATTTCCCTAACATCATGAAAGATAAGGTTTCCATCAAAGAATCTGAAAATATGCCATACAGGATAGCACCCTGCACACCCACAAAAAAAAATCACCAAGATAAATAATCAAACTTTTCAAAACCAAAGACACAAAAAGAATATCCTGAGAGCAGTTTGGGAAAGATATATTTTCACCTACAAAAGGACATCAATAAGTCTAAGCATTTATTTCTTTGCAGAAATCATGCAAGCAAGAAAGCAATGGGATGGCATATATAAAACCCTGAAAAGAAAAGAATAGCCAACTAAGAATCATATATCCAGTGAAATTGTCTTTCAAATATGATGACAAAACTAGGACATTGACCGAAAAACAGAAATTGAAGAAATTTGTGAAAACCAGACTAACCTTTCAAGAAACATTAAAAGGGAGGCGGGGCAAGATGGCGGACTAGGCAGAAGGATTGCACAGACCCTCTTCAACAAAGAAAAGGGAAACCAATTAACACAGACACAGAAGATA
>NW_006921916.1:1761047-1774887 GCF_000298275.1 Orycteropus afer afer
AAAAAAAAAAAAAAGAAAAACATTTAAGGGAAGTTGTACAGTCCTCTACTCTACCAGCTGAGCTATCAAAGGGGGCACTGCAAAAATTAAAAATTTATATACATAATAAAATAAAAATTAAAGGGAGTCCTTCAGTCAGAGAACCAATGACATCAGACAGTAACTTGATATTAAGACATATGACAGCGTCATACAGATATCAACATAAATAAACAATTATCAAAAGTATAATAAATGTTCAAAACATGAAAACAGAGATGTTAATCTGTAAATGAGGCAACTTCAAAACATAATGGAGGAATAAATGGTGCAATCATAGAATTTCTGTATGGAAAGAAAGTCAAGGTTGCATCAAGATATATATTTAAAAAAAAAAAAGCTTTAAACTTGGGGAAATAAAGATAAATTGCAGAGTGACCACAAAGAAAAAAAGAAATTTAAGTCCTGGGCCTAAAGTAGGCTAGTGCAGGGCAGGTGGCTGCTTTCACTTGGGGGAGGCTCTATTTTAAGGCCAGGGCTTGAGATAGGCAGGTGCAGAGCAGTTAGGAACAAATAAGGGAGACAAACTTATCTACTACTTTGTCATCCTGTGGTGGCTTGCATGTTGCTGTCGGGCTGGAGACTATACCACTGGTATTGCAAAATGCCATCAAGTTTGCCCATGGTGGACAGGTTTCAGTGGAGCTTACAGACACTGAGAAGAAGGAAGAGGCCATCTACTTCTCTAACAATTGGTCAGTGAAACACTGTCTGACATATTACTGGAAAACTTTATGAATAGCACTGAAATGATGTCTGATATAGTGCCAGAAGATGAACCCATCAGGTCCGAAAGCACTCAGAATTTGACTAGGGAAGAGTAGAGACAACCTTAACAATATGAATAGAGTAAAGCTTTCGAGACCTCAATTGGCTGATGTGGCACAACTCAAAATGAGTAGTAACAGATGCAAACATCTATTAATAATTAGAGCATGGAATGTACGAAGTATAAATCTAGGAATATTGGAAGTTGTCAAAAATGGAAATGGAACATATAAAGATTAATATCTTAGGCATTAGTGAGCTGAAATGGACTGGTTTTGGCCATTTTGAAACAGACAATCATATGATCTACTATACTGGGAATGACAAATTAAAGAGGAATGGGGCATTTATCGTCACAAAGACTATTTCAAGATTTATCCTGAGACTTCCAGTAAGATGTCAGAATAGGCAGACAAACTTCACAGACCATCTTCAACAAAGAAAAGAGAAACCAATTGAAGGATATGGAAGGTAATCCTGAAGCCCTGAGCTTTGAAAGGAAGGATACAGAAGTGGATTAGGCACCAATTAGTAGAAAAACCTGAATGTAAACAGTGAGTACAGAGATGGTTGGAGCAGTGGACTCTCAGCTACTCTGACAATACCAACAACCTGAGTATTTCCAAGTGGTGTAGGGATCTGAGAATTGACCTAGGGATCAGCCCTGATCACCAAGGGCTGCAGGGATGACTGCACTGGTGGCCTGCGAATAAGAAGGGAAACAGCAAGGAGGGAAACAACCTGAGCTGTGGACTTTTGGCTGTCTGAAGAGTGCAGCCATTTTGACTGTTTACAAGCAGTGGTCATTTTGGATTTTAAAGTGACAGCATTCTCACTCAGATTCCAAAGACATAAGAATAGGTTCCATTTGCCAAGGACAGCAGGGACAAATGGGAGTCAGACAATGGGAAATGAGACAGGTAGTGAGTATATGAATGCTGCCAACTAGTGAATAGAGAAGCACAGCGCAGTATCCGGCTTATGTAGATAACATACAAAGAAAATTAAAATCAAGGGCAAGTCACTCCAACATACAATCACCAATTAAATATAAACAAAAAAGTCACAATGCCTCAGAACAACAGAGCATCACAGCCCACACAAAGAAGCAAAATAAATCAGGAGAAACAGGGGACCAGGATACAGACCCAAAACATATCCCTGAAGAAGAAGCAGCATTGGAACTCCCTGATAAGGAATTCAAAAGAATTATATTTAGGTACCTTCAACGAATTGAGAGACAGATCAAGGAAAACACTGATAAAATTGAGGAAAACACAGAGAAAACCCTAAAACAATTTTGAAAGACAATACACAAACAAAATAAATGAAAAACTAGAAATAATACAAAGTCTACAGACAGAAATCCAGAAGATTAATACTAAATTAAGGAGTAGAATTAAATCAATGGAAAACAGAATTAGTGAAATTGAAGGCAAATACCTCAATACTACTTTGGAAAGGGAACAATCAGAAAAAAGATTAAAAATTATAATAATAAAAAAAAGGCAAAACTTGACATGGTATACCATCAAAAGGAATAAACTAAATGTAATTGGAATTCCAGAACAGGAAGAGACAAATAAAGCCACAGAGAAAATTGTCAAAGATGTGTTGGAAGAGAATTTTCCTGATATGATGAAAGATGAGAATATATCCATTCAAGAAGGCCAACAAACTCCAAACAAGATGGACCCCAAAAGAAAATCACCAAGACATATCATCAAACTCACTAAAACCAAAGACAATGAAAGAATACTAAATGCAGCATGGGATAAACAAAGAATTACCTACAAGGGACAACCAGTAAGATAAACCTCAGATCTCTCAGCAGAAACCATGCAGGCAAGAAGACAATGGGATGGTATATATAAAACCCTGAAAGAAAAAAATTTCCAACTAAGAATTATGTGCCTGTAAAAATTGTCCCTCGAATATGATGGTGAAATTAGGAGATTCCTAGATAAGCAAAAATTAAGGAAATTTGTTAAAACCAGACCAACCTCACAAGAGATACTAAACAGAGTCCTTTGGACAGAGAACAAGCAAAAAACAACTGACCATTAACAAACATGATGACATAACTTAGAAACCAACGCAGTTATAGAAGTATCCACAGTAAATAAGCCTACAAGATTGTAAACAAGGAACCAGAGACATCAATTGACAAAAGAGGGCAATTACAAACCAAAAAGAGGGAAAAAGAGTTACAGAACTTCTAAATAGTAGGGAAGTCAAGACAACTGCAGGAGATAATGGACTGTTCTAAACTTGAGAAGATATTATAAATGACAGGGTAACCTCAAAGAAAAATGATAAACCTTCACATCAAAATAAAAAAGAGAACCAATACAAATATTTATCAAATACAAAAACAATAGCAACAAAGGAAGTGATAACATGATTTGTAAACAAAACCAGCTCAGCACAGAAAATTATATGGAACAAAGAAATCAACAGCACAAAAAAGCACATAACAAAATGATAGCAACAAATTCACACTTGTCGATAATTATGTATCTGACAAGGGACTCATCTCTGATGTTTATAAAAAACTCCAACACCTCAACAAAAAGATTAACAATCTAATTAAAAAATGGGCAAAAGACATGAATGGGTACTTCAACAAATAGTATATTCAGGCAGCCAGCAGATACATGAAGAAATAAATGTTCATGTTCTTTAGCCATCAGAGAGATGCAAATCAAAACAACAATGGGATACCATCTCACCCCAGCATTAATGGCAAAGTTCAACAAGACAGAAAATGGCAGACACTAATGAGGATGTGGAGAGATTGGAACTCTCACAGACTGCTGGTGGGACTGTAAAATGATACAACCAATGTGGAAAACAATATGGTGATTCCTTAAAAAGCTGGAATTAGAAATACCATTTGACCCAGCAATCCCAATACTAGGTATATTTCCCAAAGAAGTGAGAGCAAGGACAAGAACAGATATATGTACACCCATGTGCATCCCAGCACTATTTACAATAGCAAAAAGATGGAAACAACCTACATGCATATCAACAGACAAATGGATAACCAAACTGTGGTACATACACACAACAGAATACAATGCAACCCTCAAGAATCATGTACAATCTGCTAAACACTGCACAACATAGATGAATTTGGAGGACATTATGGTGAGTGAAAAAAGTCAATCATTGATGGACAAATATAGTATTAGTTCATTGTTGTAAAAAGTCAAGGATAGGTTTATATATGGAAGGGAACTTTCTTTGTTGACTACCAGTGGTGAGAAAGGAGGGGAGGGAACACTGAAAAAAAAAAATGCATTGAACCATGTCACTTTAGTTTTGTGTATTTCTCTGTACATAAACTAAATTTCAATAAAATGCATTAATAAAAACCTATCTTGAAGTACAATGCTTGCTATCAGTAATAGGATAATATCTATACACCTGTGAGGAAGACCAGTTAATATGACTATTATTCAAATCTATGCACCAACCACAAAAGTCAAAGATGAGGAAATTGAAGATTTTTACAACGTTTGCAGTCTGAAATTTTCTCAATATGCAATCAAGATGTGTTGATTATTACTGGTGACTGGAATGCAAAAGTTGGACACAAAGAAGAGTTACTGGTAGTTGGAAAATATGGCCTTGGTGATAGGAGTAACACTGGAGATCAAATGATAGAATTTTGCAAGACTGACAACTTACTCATTGCAAATACCCTTTTTTCAACAACTTAAGTGACAGTTATACAAGTGGACTTCACCAGATGGAATACATAGGAATCAGATTAACTACATCTATAGCAAGAGGTGATGGAGAATTCCAATATCTTCGGCCAAAACATGGCCAGGAGCTAACTGTGGAACAGACCATCACCTACTCATATCCAAGTTCAACGTGAAGCTGAAGATAATCAAAACAAGTCCATGAGAGACAAAATATGACTTTGTTAATATCCCTGCTGAATTTAGAGACCATCTAAAGAATAGATTTGAGGCATTGAACACCAATGGCCAAAAAACAGAGGAATTGTGGGATGACATCAAGAACATCATCCATGAAGAAGCAAGAGGTCATTAAAAAGACAAGAAAGGAAGAAAAGGCCAAAATCGATGTCAGAAGAGACTGAAACTTACCCTCGAGCAAAAAGTAGCTAAAGTAAATGGAAGAAATGACAAGATAACAGAGCTGAACAGAAGATTTCAAAAAGCAGCTCAAAAAGACAAAGCCAATTACTATAATGAAATATGCAAAGACTTGGAGTTAGAAAAACAAAAGGGAAGAACGCACTCAGCATTTCTCAAGCTGAAAGAACTGAAAGAAAAATTTAAGCCTCAAGTTGCAATATTGAAAGATTCTATGAGCAAAATATTGAATGATGCAGGAAGCATCAAAAGAAGATGGAAGAAATACACACAGTCACTGTACCAAAAAAAGTTGGTCAATATTTATACATTTCAGGAGGTAGCATATGATCAAGAACCAATGGTGTTAAAGGAAGAAGTCAAAACTGTACTGAAGGAATTGGCAAAGAACATGACTCCAGGAATTGACAGAATACCCATTGAGATATTTCAACAAAGATGCTCCACTGGAGGCACTCACTCAACTCTGTCAAGAGATTTGGAAGACAGCTACCTGGCCAACTGACTAGAAGAGGTCCATATTTGTAAACATTCCAAAGGTGATCTCACAGAATGTGGACATTATTGAATAATATTAAAATTGCATGCAAGTAAAATCTTACTGAAGATAATACAAAAACAATTGCAGCAGCATATTGACAAATGCTTCCAGAAATACAAGTTGGATTCAGAAGAGGATGTAGAATGAGGGATATCATTGGTGATGTCAGGTGGATCTTAGCTGAAAGCAGAGAATACCAGGAAGGTGTTTACTTCTGTTTTACTGACTATGCTAAAGCATTTGATTTTGTGGATCATAACAAATTATGGATAACATTGAGAAGAATGGGAATTCCAGAACACTTGATTTTACTCATCAGGGACAAGAAGGGGATACTGCATGGTTCAAAATCAAGAAAGGAGTGCATCAAGGTTGTATCATTTTGCCATACTAACTCAATTTGTATGCTGAGCAAATAATCTGAGAAGGTGGATTATATGAAGAACTTTGCAGAAGGATTGGAGGAAGACTCATTAACAACCTTTGATATGCAGATGACACATGTTGCTTGCTGAAAGTGAGGATGAGTTGAAGCACTTACTGATGAAGGTTAAAGACTACAGTCTAGATTATGGATTACACCTCAATGTAAAGAAAACAACAATCTTCACAACTTGTCCAATAAACAGTTCCTTGATGAATGGAGAAAGATTGAAGTTGTCAAAGACTTCATATTACTTACTTCTACAATCAACACCAATGGATGCAGCAGTGAAAACATCAGAAGATATATTGCATTGGGCAAATCTGCTGCAAAAGACCTTTTTCAAGTGATGAATAGCAAAGATGTCTCCTTGGAGACTAAGGTACCCCTACCCCAAGCCATGGTATTTTCAATCACCTCTTATGCATGTGAAAGCTGGATAATAAATAAAGAAGACCAAAGAAGAGTTGATCCTTTTGAGTTGTGGTGTTGGAGAAGAATGCTAAGAGTACCATGGACTGCTAAAGGACTAACAAGTCTGTCATGGAAGAAGTGCAGGTGGAATTCTCCTTGGAAGTGAGAATGGCCAGATTTCATCTGACCTAAATTGGTAATGTTGTCAGAAGGAACCATTCCTTGGAGGAGGATATCATGCTTGGTAAAGTGGAGGGGCAACAAAGAAGGGAGAGGCCCTCAATGAGATGGATTGACACAGTGGCTACAATGATGAGCTCAGGAATAACAAGGAGCATGAGGCTGCCACAGAACCAGGCTTTTTGTTTTTTTTTTCTGCTGTTCATAGTTTTGCTATGAGTCAGAAATGACTCAATGGCTCCTAACAACAACAACACTAACCAAAATAAACAAGAAAACAAAACAACTCAGTAAACAACAACAATGAAAGACATGAAAAGAAAATTCATAAAAAAAAAAAACTCAGCACAGAAAATTAAGTGGAACAAAGAAACTATTAACACCACACTCACAATAAAAGCATAACAAAATGGCAGCAGTAATTTCATATATATGAATAATCACATTGAGTGTAAATGATTTAAATGGACAAAGCAAAATACCATGGTAGAATGGTCTTAAAAAATACAAATAAAAACAGGACCCATCAATATGCTTTCTACAAGAGACACAGTTTGAGCACAAAGACATAAATAGTTAAAAATCAAAGACTAGGAAAAAATATGTCAAGCAAACATCAATCAAAAGACACCAGGAGTGGCAATACTAGTCTCTTATAGAATAGACTTTAAGTCAAAATCCATTATAAGGGACAAAGAAGAGCATTTATGTAATGGTTTAAAAAAGTCAATTTATGAAAGGCAAATAACCATAATAAATATTTACCCGATGAACGAGCTCCAAAATATGTAAAATAAATGCTAATAGAACTGAAAAGACGAGTAGACAATTTTACAATAACAAGAGGAAAATTTAGCACAATATTTTCAATCATAGGCAGAAAAACTAGGAAGAAACAAAACAAAACAAAAAAAAGTTACATCTAAATAACAAAATCAATTAACTCAACTTCACGATATATCTTGCCTGCTAACCAGATGGCTGGCGGTTCAAACCCACCAGCCATTCCTTGGAAGGAAGGTTGGGCAATCCTACTTCCGTAGTGATACTGCCTCGGAAACCCAAGGAGAGGTTGCTATGAGTCGGGGCAACTCGACGGCACATAACAACAACAACATCACGATATATACAGAACAAACTACCTAACAGCAGCACTGTACACATTCATCTCTCAGTGAACATGGATCACTCTCCAGAATAGACCACAAAGCAGCAATAATAAATTAAAAAGCATCGAAATAATATACAGCATCTTCTCTAATCATAACACTATAAAACTAGAAATCAATAACAGAAATAAACAAGTAAAGAATTAAATACATGGAAAGTGAATGTCTTAGTTCTCTAGTGCTGTTATAACAGAAATACCACAAGTGACATTAATTTATTCTTTTGCAGTTTAGGAAGCTAGAAGTCTGAATTCAGAGCACTGGCTTCAAGGGCTGTGCTTGACCTTGGGTTTTAGCTCTGACTCTTGTTCTAGGCCCACAGGAGATAGAGCTTTCTCCTAACTCATGAAGCTGCTGGCTGCTGAGATGACCAACCCCAGTTGGGCAGATAAAATGTCATAATCCCAAAATCAGCAGGCAACACAGCAGGCCACTGGTTCAAGTCCAGGAACTAGAAATGAAAACTTAACCAAATACAGATCCCTTTCTATATATACTGGAAGCAGACCACAAAACAGATTCCACCATGGAAGTGATTATGTGACATCCAGTTTCATCACGGGAAATAACTACATACAGCTGCCAAGTCACTCAAAGTCATGGCCCTGCCAAATAGACACACAATCTTAACTACCACAATGAATAACACCTTACTTAAAAACTACTAGGTAATAGAAGAAATTAAAAATGAAATTTAAAAATTCTTAGAATCAAATGAGAATGAAAAACATAACAGCAGCAAAAGTAGTGCTCATAGGTCGATCTATAGCAATAGACACAGTCA
Organism: Orycteropus afer afer; assembly: GCF_000298275.1. NCBI lineage: Eukaryota > Metazoa > Chordata > Mammalia > Tubulidentata > Orycteropodidae > Orycteropus > Orycteropus afer. The sequence continues at coordinate 1,769,503 of NW_006921916.1, forward strand.
TCAAAAAGAAAACAAAAGAAAGGGCTATAATTAAAGGAATATATGCAAAATCAACAACCAACATTATTCTCCATGGAGAAAGATCAAGATCTTCTCCTTGAGAATGGGAACAGTAAAAGATGTTCATTATCACCAATATTATTCAGTATTGCACTGGAAGTCCTAGCTAGAACAATAAGGCAAGACAGAGAAATAAAGGGCAGCCAAATTGGAAAGTAAGAAATGAAACTACCCTAATTCACAGATGATATGATCTGATACATAGAAAATATCAGAGATTCCACATGATAGTTACTGTAACTAATAGAAGGATTCAGCAAAGTGGTAGATCAACACACAAAAATAAGTTGGGTTCTGCTACACTAATAAAGAGGACTCTAAAAAGGAAATCGAGAAATCAATGCCATTTTCAATAGCCCCAAAAGTATAAATACATAGGTATAAGTCTAATCAAGAATGTAAAAGACTTATACAAGGAAAACTATAAAACACTACAAGAAACTAAAACAGATCTACATGACTGAAAAAACATTTCATCCTCATGTATTGGAGCACTTAACATTGTGAAAATGTCAATACAAAGTGATCTACAGATAAAATGAAATCTTGAGCCAAATCTCAACAACATTCTTTAATGAAATGGAAAAATTTATCTCCAACTTTTTATGGAAAGAAAGGAGGCCCTGAATAGATAAATCAATATTGAAGAAGAACAAAGTAGGAGGCCCAAAATTTTTGGATCTCAAAACTTATTATAAAACCAAAATAATCAAAACAGCCTGGTACTGGTTCAATGAAAGACACATAGATCAATGGAATAGAAATGAGAATCCAGAAGTAAATCCATCCATCTATGCATAAATTTTCTTCAACAAAGAGTCAAAATCAATGGGGAAAAAATAGTGTCTTTAGCAAATAGTATGCCAAAATGAGATCTGCATATGCCAAAAAATAAATCAGGATCCATGTCTCACACCATACACAAAATCTAACTCAAAATTAATCAAAGACCTAAATCTTAAAGCTAAAATTACAAAGTACCTGGAAGATAATATAGGGTAAAACTGGGGTGTGTATGTGTGTGTGTGTGTGTGTACTAATTTTTATCACAACTAGCCTATCAAACAAAACTAAAAGTACATGAATTCTAAAAGACAAATTAGATAACAGAGCCCCCTAAAATCAAATACTTATGTTCATCAAAAGACTTTATCAAAAGTAAAAGGAACATTTATAGACTGAAAAATAATTGACAATAACATATCTGGTGAGAGTTTAGTCTTTAAAATATAGAGAAAATTTCAACTACTCAACAACAAAAAGACAAACATTCCAATCAAAAATGGGCAAAGAACATGAACAGACACTTTACTAAAGAGGGCATTCAAGTAACCAACAAGTATATGAAAAAAAGGCTCATGATTATTACCCATTTGAGAGATGTAGATCAAAATTACAAAAAGGTACTATCTCACACCTGCAAAAATGGCACAGATCAAAATAAGAGAATAACAAATGCTGGTGAAGTTTTGGGGTGATTGAATTTATTCACTGCTGGTGGGATGGTAAAAACAATACAACCACTATGGAAAAGGGTATGGCACTGCCCCCAAAAGTGAGAAATAGAAACATCTTATGATCCAGTAATCCCACACCTAGGTATATAGTGTAGAAATCTAATAGCAGTGACATGAATATGCACACCTAATTTCACTGAAGAATTTTATTCACAATAGGAAAAAGATGGATGCAAACTAAATGCCCATGAAAACATGAATGGATAAACAAATTGTAGTGCATACTGACAATGGAATACTGAGCAGCTATAAAGAATGACAAATTCTCAAAACATTTTATAACATGAATTAATTTGGAGGACATTATACTGAGTGAAATAAGTCAATCACAAAAGGACAAATATTGTATGTTCTCACTTTTATAAAAGGACGAGAATTGCTAGACATACAGAAAGCAATGTTCTTTGGTAGTTAACAGGGATGGAAGGGAGAGGGAGCGAAAATCACTTTCTAGATAGTAGACATTTGTTATTTTTGGTGATAGGAAAATGAAAAAAATCACACAGCCATGAAGTCATTTCCGAATCATAATGGCTTTATTGGACAGAGTAGAACTGCCCCATGGGCTTTTCAAGGCTATAAATATTTACAGAAGCAGAGTTCCACATCTTTCCCCCAGGGAGCAGATTGTGGATTTCAATAGCTAACCTTTTGGTTAGCAGCCAAATGCTTTAACCACAACACCACCAGACCTCCTTAAGGATGGGAAAGGCAATATCAAATGTGGGTGAAGTCTGCATAGCTTTATCAAGGTAAATGATAACAGGAAGAAGTATACAAGTATATGGGACATTTTTGATAAATGCTATAACACAATTTTGGAAAAACAACAAAAAATATGTGGATGATTACATAGGTAGATATGTATGTATATATGTGATTATATGCATGTGCATGCACAGATGTATCTGCAGAAATTTATAAACAAATTTGTATGTGCTGCATATATATTCATATTTATAATAAAGCACATAGGGAGCACATTTACAGCTATTTCCTAGGCATAACCAAACATACCCAGAATTGTTTTACTGGGTTTGAAGACTTAGGACCATAGTCTCATGGGACAAATCTGTCAATTAGCATAACATAGTTCGTAAAATTTATGTTCTAAATCATAGTTTGATGAGTAATATCTGCAGTCTTAAAAGCTTGTGACCAGTGACTTAAGACACAATTACTGGTCTCTACTTGTCTGGAGCAAAAGAGAAAGAAGAAAACCAAAGACTGAAAGAAGAAACTATCTATAGGATTAATAGCCTACACAAACTATAGCCTCATCTATTCCACGACCAAGAAAAAAAAAAAAAATATTGACGATGAGTTGAATCCGACTCATAGTGATCCTTCCTTGGGTTTCTAAGGCAGTATCTCTACAGAAGTAGATTGCCCAATCTTCCTTTCAAGAAGTGGCTGGTGGTTTTGAACCACCAGCCTTCTGATTAGCAGTCATATGCCTTAGTCACTATGCCATCAGAGCTCCCATTCCAAGACCAGAAGAACTAAATGGTACCTAGTTCCAATTATCAACCATTATGACCAAGGATACAAGAGATGGTCCCAGACAGAATGAGACAAAACTATAGTATAAAGCTAAAATTCTTATAAAAGTCTAGACCTACTGGACCAGTAGAGACTAGAGGAACCCTTGAGACTGTCACTTTGAGATATCCCTTAAATTTGGAACTGAAACCACTCTTGGAGATCACCTTTCAGCTAAATAATAGATTGACTCATAAAATAAACAATATCAACCATGACTAGCGAGCTGTTCTTAAAAATTATCTAACACAAAGCAATGCACCGTCGTCGAGTCAAATCTGACCCATAGTGACCCCTCCTTGGGTTTCCAAGGTTGTATCACTACAGAAGTAGATTTCCAAACCTTCCTTCTGGAGAGTGGCTGGTTGGTTTGAACCTCCAGCCTTCTGGTTAGCAGTCAAATGCGTTAGGCTCTATGCCACCAGAACTCCCAGAATTATCTATACAAGACCAAATGGTCAACATTTACCTTAACCAAAGATGAGAAAGTAAGATGGCAGAATAGGCAGACAAACTACACAGACCTTCCTCAACAAAGAAAACAGAAATCAATTGACAGATACAAAAGATAACCCTGGAACCCTGAACTTTGAAAGGAAATATACAGAAGTGGATTAGGTATGAATTAGTGGAAAAACCTGAATGAAAACAATGAGTATGGAGACGGTTGGACAGTGGACTGTCAGCTACTCTGAATGTATTTCCAAGTGGTGCTTGGACCTGAGAATTGACTTAAAGATCAGCCCTGGTCTCCAAGGACTGCAAGAACTACTGAGCTGGTGGCCTATGACTAAGAAAGAAAAGAGCAAGGAGGGAGACAACCTGAGCTGTGGCTTTTCGGCTGTCTGGAGGGAACAGCCCTTTTGATTGTTTACAAGCAGCAACCATTTTGGATATTTAAAGTGACCAAGGTCACAGCCATTTTGAATGTTTACAAGTGGTGGCCATTTTGCATTTTACAGTAACAGCATTCTCATTGGGATTCCAGGGACATAAAAATAATCTCTCATTGTCAAGGATGACAGGGACATACAGCCTGACAATGGGAGAGGAGACAGGTGGTGAGTGTATAAGTGCTGCCAACTAGTGAATAGAGCAGAGCACAGTACATTGCTCACATAGATAACATACAAACAAAACAAAGAAAACAAAAATCATGGGCAAGTCACTCCAATATATAATCACCAACTAAATATAAACACAAAAATGTCACAATGACTCAGGGAAAACAGAGGATCACAGTCTGTGATAGTTGGGGTTGTGTGTCATCTTGGCTGGACCACAACTCTGAGTGGATTAAGCACTTGTGGCATGGGTTATTCTCATGATAATATTTGATGTATATGTCTCTTTTTTTCATTTTATTTATTTATTTTTATTTATATATTTTTTTATTGTGATTTGGGTGAGGAATCACAGAGCAAATTCACTTTCCATACAGCAGTTCACACATACTTTGTCTCATATAATTGACCACAGTTTACTATAATGTAACAGCTCCCCTCCCACTTCCTCCCCATAGTTACCTCTTCCCAGTGTCCATCCCTCCATACATTCCTCCATACTTTCCTGCCCCCTGACCTGTCTCCCTGTACATAAGAAGCCCTTCTTTCTCCCATGATTGTTCTCTCCAAGGAGTGTATCTACTTGAGGTAAATGTTCAACTCATATGCCTGTATTTTGTTTGGCTGGAAACCACAGGTGTGGGTTCAATTCCAAACCTGAAGGGAAGCTAGGGGCCACAGTCTCAGTGGTTCCACCAGGCTCTATCAGACTAGCAAACATGGCCCCAACCATCCCCCCCCCTTTTTTCCCCTCCAAATGATTATGAGTTTTTTTCAACATTGTTCTCCCTCTCTATCAAAGATCTCCTACATCAATCCCCTTCAAAGTGGATAACAGTGGTAGCTGGGCACCATCTAGTTCTTCTGGTCTCATAGTTGCATAGGCTGCAGATCAGAGGTGTACCAGTCACTAGGACTAATTGTTTCCATGAATTTTGGGTTTCTTCATTCTTCTTTGCTCTGGACAAGGAGAGACCCATCATTGCATCTAGATGGCAGCTTGCTAGCTTTTAAATCCCAGTCACTACTCGCCAAAGTAGAAGATGGAACAATGTTTGGTATGGTATGTTATGCCAATTGAACTTGATGTCCCCTGCGACTATGGTCCCAAGTCCGCAGGTTCAACTACTTGGTCCCTCTGGGAAGCTGGCTGTGACCAAACAGTGACCACAACCTTGCCCCTTGTCAGCTCTACTATACAC
>NW_006921916.1:1784741-1789505 GCF_000298275.1 Orycteropus afer afer
AGACCACTTCTATATCCTTCCCTTCAAGGCTCAGGGGTCCAAGATTATCTTCTGTGTCTGTGTTAATTGGTTTCCCTTTTCTTTGTTGAAGAGGATCTCTGCAGTTTTTCTGCCTAGTCCACCATCTTGCTGGCCATCCTCTGATGTATATGTTTTGAGCACCCAATCTGGTGAAAGGGAGTTTGTCTAGGGGTGTGCCCTGCTTCCAATATATTTATGGATATCCTAGGCAAAAGAGACACTCTTTTGTGGATTGAGATCCTTTTGTGCTGTCCACAACTGTCCGTGAGCTAACAATCCACCATTTGACCTAGAGATATTGGATTCATCATTCATTGGATTCACAGCCCGTATATTGCCTGGTAACTTTGAGCTCGTCAGCCCCTGCAGCTGAGTGAGTCAGGAGAAGCCTCCAGCTTGATGTTTGATCCAAGAATTTGGGGCATGCCAGCTTCTATAAGTGTGTGAGCCATTTTAGTAAGATAAATTTATCTTTCTCTATATGTATATGTAAGCTTTACTGGTTTTTCTTCTCTAGAGAATCCAGCCTAACACATTTGGTACTGAGAGTGGGCTTGAGAGACAAAATCATAAGCATGGTCTTCCTAAATTGGTTCTCACCAATTCTGTTCTGGTTCTCCAATTTGATTAATCATAAAGGCACTGGTGATCCTGCCTCCATTACTAAAGAGGGTCCTGCTAATCTGTGGCATGAGGTGGCATCATTAATATGAAAAATACCACCACCAATAGATCAAGTACTTGTGAGAAGTGAGGCTCTGGTTGATCACATATTTGATACTTTTCTGCAATTTTGTCAGCATGAGAAGTACAAGGAAGCTGGTTGGTTGGTTCTACTTATCCTAGACAACGTGATGAAAGAGCAAGATGAGTTCAGGGTTACTGAGTCACAGCTCAAGTGCTACATAAAAGATCTCAATGTTTCCAGTTGTGCTCTGCCTGGGGAATTTTATCCACAATAAACATCTGGGTCTGACCCAGAGGAAAAAAAAAAAAAAAAAAAAAAACTCAGAGTCTTATTGAAAGGGTGGCTGAACTACAATGCCAATTAAATTACCAACCCAGAATGGTGTCTGACGTTAAAATGAGGGGATTTATTGGGAAAAAAATGGGATCCTGAAACCTAGAATAGAGACATATGGGCAGAGAGTCAGGAAGATGAAGATATGGAGCCTGTAAATTCTGTTGAATCCCTCCCATCTGAAGGGATTACTATAAAACCATTATCCCTTCCACCTGAGTTTGATGAGATTAACCCAGCTGTTCCTGTTGGGTCATTGCCTAAGGTAGAGGCCATGGAAGATGTTGTTGAATGTTCTCAGGAACTTCCCCAACCATCCATTGTAGCTGCTAGACCTGTAACTAAAGTTAAGTCCAAGCGAGCCCCAAAAGGTGAAATACAAAGTGTGACTGAGGAGGTGGTATGCTACACCCAAAAACACCTACTTGAGTTTGCTAACATGTACAGACAGAAACTTGGAGAATATGTATGGGAATGGCTACTGAGGGTGTGGGATAATGGTGCAAGGAAGGTAACATTGGATTAGTCTGAGTTTATTGATTAAGACCCAGTAAGTATGGATTCTTCATTCAATGTTTCAGCTTGAGAGGGTTGGAAAGGATCTAATTGTTTATTTGGTTGGCTTACTGAAGCATGGATTATGTGGTGGCCTACTTTAAGTCAATTTGTAGAATCAGACTTGGCTTGGTATAATATAGAAGTTATCTAGAGGCTTAGGAAAATTGACCTGTTAGTATGGATTTATCAGATTTGACCCCTATAGCCAGAAATTGAGAGTCCAGGACACCCTCTTTCACCAGTACAGTGAGGAACAAATTTGTGAAGGGAGCCCCAGCATCCTTGAAGACTACTGTGATTGCTATTATATGTAAGCCAGATTTGATAGTGGGAACTGCCCTAATTGAACTAAGACACTTAACTACGATGGGGCTGATTGGACCCCATTGTAATAGGGACCAAATGGTTGCAGTTAATTGACAAAGACAAGGTAGGCATGGTTACCATAATGGACCAAACTAAAACCAAACCAAACTCATTGCTGTCCAGTTGAACCCGACTCATAACAACCCCTCCTTGGGTTTCTGAGATGGTACTACTGTGGAAGTAGATTGCCCAATCTTCCTTCCAAGGAGTGGCTGGTGTGTTTGGACCACCAGCCTTCTGGTTAGTAGTCAAATGCCTTAGGCACTATGCTACCACAGCTCCTCCATAATGGACAGCAGAGACAAAACTGTAGTCAGAATACTCTGACTCGTGTGGAATTATGGCATTGGATACTTAGGCATGGTAATCCTAGCCATGAAATACATGGAAAAATTAAAAATATTTGTTTGATCTGTATAGATCAAGCAGGGCCAGATGTATGATTGTACATGGATTCATGGGCCATGACCAATGGCTTGACCAGATGGACCAGGACTTGGAAGGGACATGATTGGAAAATTGGTGTAATGAATGTATGGGGAAGAGGTATGTGGATAGATTTCTCTGAATGGGCCAAAGGAGTAAAGATATTTGTGTCTCATGTAAATGCCTACCAAAAGGTGACCTCAGCAGAGGAGGACTTTAACAATCATGTGGGTAGGATGACATATTCAGTGGAAACCAGTCATCCTTTTTCCCCAGCTACTCCTGTCATTTCTCAATGGGCTTATCAACAAAGTGGCCATGGTGGCAAGGATGGAGGTTATACATAGGCTCAGTAACATGGACTCCCACTTACCAAGGCTGATTTAGTTACTGCCAGTGCTGAGTGCCCAATGTGCTAGCAGCAGAGACCAACACTGAGTCCATAATATGGAACCATTCCTCAGAGTGATCAACCAGCAACCTGATGGCAAGCTGATTACTTTGCACCACTTCTATCATGGAAAAGACAGTGTTTTGTTCTTACTGGAATAGATACTTATTCTGGATAAGGATTTGCCTTCCCTGCATGCAATTCTTCTGCCAAAACTATCATCCGTGGACTTACAGAATGTCTTATCCACCACCATATTATCCCACACAGCATTGCTTCAGATCAAGATACTAACTTCACAGCAAATGAAGTGTGGCAATGGGCCCATGTTCATGGAATTCACTGATCTTAACATGTTTCCCATCATCCTGGAGCAGCTGGCTTAATATAATGATAGAATGGCCTATTGAAAACACAATTGCAGTGCCTGCTAGGTGACAATATCTTGAAGGGTTGGGCCAATGTTCTCCAGGAGGCTATATGCTCTAAACTGGAGTCCAATATATGGTGCTGTTTCTCCAATAGCCAGGATACATGGGTCCAGGGACCAAGGGGTGGAAATGGGAGTGGTACCACTCATTATCACCCCTAGTGACCCATTCAAAAAAATTCTGCTTCCTGTCTCTGCTACTCTATGCTCTGTGGGTCTGGAGATCCTAGTCCCAAAAGGAGGAACACTCCCACCTGGAGACACAGTACTGATTGCATTGAACTGGAAGTTAAAAATGCCACCTGGTCATTTTGGCTTCATCATACCTTTGGATCAACAGACAAAAAGGGAATTTCTGTACTATCTGGTGTGATACATCCTGATTACCAAGGGAAAATTGGATTCACATCATATAATTACATGACATTTGGGCCATTTCCTCATGCAATTTACTTGTGCCTTCAGGTCCTGCTCAAGCCCTATCTCTGATATACCTCTTCCATTTAATGATGGAGCACTGCTGTGCACATCCAACTTTATGACTCTGTAGGTCAGACAACACTCAGTCCTTGATGTGAAGCTCAGGCATCATGGTGACTTGGTGGTCCATAGTCAGGCATTCAGTCTCTACTAAAGCCCAGTAACAAGCCAAAAGCTGTTTCTCAAAAGAGGAGTAGTTATCTGCAGAGGAATGTAGATACCTCAACACTTCTTTGGAAAGGGATCAATCGGTAAAAAGATCAAAACAAAATGAAGAAAGCCTAAGGTTCATGTGGGATATCATCAAAAGGAAAAATCTACATCTAATCAGAATTCCAGAACAGGAAGAGGCAAATAAAACCACAGAAAAAATTGTTGAAAATTTGTTGGAAGATAATTTTCCTGGTATGATGGAAGACGAGAATATATCTATTCAAGTAGTCCAATGAACCCCAAACAGGATAGACCCCAAAAGAAAACCACCAAGAATATCATTATCAAATTCACCAAAACCAAAGACAAAGAAAAAGCCCTGAAAGGAGCACAGGAAAAAAAAAAGTTACCTATGTGGGGCCACCAATAAGAATAAGCTTGGATCTCTCAGCAGAAACCATACAGGCAAGAAGACAATTGGATAGTGTATAACCCTGAAAGAGAAAAATTTCCAAACAAGAATTACATACCTGTTAAAATTGTCCCTCAAATATGATGGTGAAACTAGAAGATTACTAGATAAGCAGAAATTAAGGGAATGTGTTAAAATAAGATCAACTTTACAAGAGATGTTAAAGGGAGTCTTTTGGACAGAGAACCAACAAACTGACCATTAACACACATGATGACATAACCCAGAAACCAACCCAATTATAGAAGTGTTGTTGTTATTAAGTGTCGTTGAGTCATTTCGGACTCATAGCAACCCCATGCACAGCAGAACGAAACACTGCCTGATCTCATGCCAGCCTCACAATCCCTGCTATATTTGAGCCCATCATCACAGCCACCGTGTCAATCCATCTCATTGAAGGCCTCCCCCTCATTCATTGACCCTCCACCCTACCAAGCATGACA
>NW_006921916.1:1790490-1791094 GCF_000298275.1 Orycteropus afer afer
AATTATCTTCAGTAAGATCTTACTTGCGTGTGATATTAATGATATTGTTCTATAATTTCCACATTCTGTGGGATCACCTTTCTTTGGAATGGGAATGAGAAAAACTCAGGCCCGACCAGAGTAGCAGGCTGGAAGAGCAGGAGAAAGGGGATAAAAGCCAGGAACCTGGACAGAAGAGCAGTCAGCTCCAGGGTTACAGGTGAGGAGAGACAACTCAGGGATGTCCAAACAGCAGGCCGGAAGAGCAGGAGAAAGGGAATTAAAAGCCAGGAAGCCAGAGAGAAGAGCAATCAGCCAAAGGGGTTAGGTGAGGGGAAGAAACTCAGGCCCACCCAAAGCAGCAGGACCGGAGAGCAGGAGAAAGGGGATAAAAGTCAGGAACCCGGACAGAGGAGCAGTCAGCCTCAGGGACAACTCAGCAATGCACAAAGCAGCAGGGCAGAAGAGCAGGAGAAAGGGCATTAAAAGCCAGGAAGACAGACAGAGGGACAGTCAGCCACAGGGACCCAGTTGGGGGTGATATGAGAGGTCTCCAACAGCAAGACAAACTTGTCTGTTGGTTTGTCTTACTGTGCTGACATGTAGACGTGAGTTTTGAGGCTGA
>NW_006921916.1:1793318-1814163 GCF_000298275.1 Orycteropus afer afer
AAAAAAAAAAAAAAAAAAGTGCATTGACATGAGTCAATGTATGGAACCCTCATACATTGCTAGTGAGACTGTAAAATGGTACAGCCATTGTGGAAAATAGTTTGACAGTTCTACAAAATGTTAAACTTAGAGTTGTTGTTGCTGTTAGGTGTTGTCAAGTGAGCTCTGACTCATATTGACCCTGTTTACCAAACAAAGAAACCAAACACGCTGCCATCAAGTCAGATCTGACTCATAGCAATCCATACTTGGGTTTCTGAAGCAGTATGCCTATGGAAGTAGATTGCCCAAACTTCCTTTCGAGGAGTGGCTGGTGGGTTTGAACCACCAGCCTTCTGGTTAGCAGTCTACCAGAGACCCTATGTACAACAGAACAAAACACTGCACAGTCCTGCATATCCTCTAAACCATTGCTATGTTTAAGCCCATTATTGGAGCTGCTGTGTCAAACCAAGGATCATATGATTCAGAATTTCCAAACCTAGGTATATACCAAACATAACTGAAAGCAGGAATGCAATCAGATACTTGTACAACAATGTTCATTGTAGTACTACTCACAATAATCAAAAGGTGGAAACCCCCAAAAGATCCATCAATAGATGAATGAATAAATAAAATGTAGTACATACATACGTACATGGAATATTAGCCATAAAGAGAAGCAAAGTCCTGGTACATGCTCCAACATGGATGAGCCTTGCAAACATTGTGCTAAGAGAAATAAGTCAGTCATGTAAACACAAATATTGTATGTACAAGACACCACCAGAGCTCCAAAAAAGTATATAGAGTTGAAAATTTATTAGTTATTTCCAGGGGCAGGTGAGAGTGAAGGGAAAAAGTGAATCCTTGTTTATGGGACACTGGATCTTCTGCTCAGGATGATGGAAAAAATTGGAAACAAAGAGCAGAACAACATGATCAACATAATTAATGTCACTCAATTGTACATGTGAATAATGTTGAAATGGCAAATGTTTTGTTATAGATATATAGATAGACATAGAGAGCAAGAGAGAGAGATATTTAACACAATAACAAAAATGTCTGATATACATACAACAGAATATTATTCAGTCAGGAAGAAAATTGAAGTTCTGATATTTATTAAAACATGAATTAACTTTGAAAATACTGTTAAGTGGGAAAAAATCAAACAAAAAAGACAAATATTGAATAATTCTACTTGCACAAAATATCTGGAAGAGGTAACCACATAGAAATGAAAGTTTATTACCAGAGTTCTCCTCTGGTAATAAACCTCTCAATGAGAAGTTATTGCTTAAGGGGCACTGAATTTCTCTTTAAGGTGATGAAAATCTTTTGGAAATAGGTACTGGTGATGATTGAACAATGTGGCAAATGTAATCAATGTCAGTGAATTGTATACTTAAAAATTATTACTCTAACTCAAACTCACTGCTTTTGAGTCGATTCTGACTCAGAACAACTCTTCCTTGGGTTTCCAAGGCAGTATCTGACAGAAGTAGATTGCCCAGTCTTCCTTCAGAGGAGTGGCTGGTGGGTGTGAACCACCAGCCTTCTGGTTAGCAGTCATCTAAAGCTCCACAATTTTTTAAATATATTTCACCACAATAATTTTTTTTTAAAAGATTAATACTTGAGTGAACATTGAAAAGGCCATTAATTGGTTTTTTTAAGAAATGCATGAATCCCAACTGAAATGTAATATTGAAGAGCATGAAGGAACACAGCCTGATGCTGTAGTGGTTTTCTGAAGTGTGAGACTGGCAAAGTAGCCAGATGTAATATAGTCAGAGCCAACATTTATTCCTTTCCAGCATTGTACTATGATGGGATTTACTTTGATTATCTTTGTGATCATCATCATCACCATCAACAACATTTCCCATGGGAGATCTGAAGCTCAGAGAATTAAGTAAATTTCCCAAGACCATGAAGCTAATCAGTGGCAGAATCTGGATTTCAACCCACCCAGTCTGCTCTTGACCACCACACTATACTACCTCCTTTAACACATCTTAAAGTATTTCTAGTAGATGAACTCAGCTTTATAATTCATTTCTTTTTTGCTTATTTGTTTCATTAAATGTAATTATTTAGTTACTACTATCCAAATTAACTTCAATGTTAATTATTTAACTTTTGATCTCAAATCATCTGTAGTTTATGCAACACTCCTTGGCTAATCCATGATTCTCGGTGGTTTGGCAGTTATACAATGATAAGATGTGGCAGAAATGTAATGACAAAATTTGACAGTTATGCAATGATGTACTCATCTTCCATTTTGTGATCTGATGTGGTCATCCTCCATTTACAAACAAAGCTGAGATTTGTATATCAACTTGGTCTTTGGAACCTAACCATGCTGATAAGTGAGGAATTGTAATATATTTATATAGATATGTATATATATCTACATATATATATATAGAGAGAGAGAGAGAGAGAGAGAAAGATTTGCATATCTCCTTACTATTGATATAGGTGTAAGTATAGATACAGATAAAGATATGCCCTCACTATATAGATAGACAGGTAGCTAGAAAGACAGATGACTGATTATACATGTTGGATACAGATAGACAATGATAGATGATAGAGAGATAGATGATAGATAGATAGATAGACAGATAGACAGACAGCTTATAGATATGTCTCCTCTGTTATAATTCCACTCCACTACCTCCAATATTTCCATGCCTCCACACAACAGCATTGTGTGAACTTTCTTTTGTGGATCAGAGGCTGGGGCTGTTTCAACATTTAGTGGACAGATAACATGGACTGGTGAGATGTACAGTAACAAATAGAGACAGTACAGCATGCCCAGAGAAAAAAAAAGCAAACAGCTAGGAATTATTTAAGACAATAGAGGAAAGACACAATCAGGAAAAAAAAAAACCTTAAACACAAAGTACTTTTTCAAAACTCCTTATCACATGAAAGATATGGGCTTAACTATTTAGTTTATATATTAAAGGGGAAGATGACTCCCAAAGGCTGGAGAGGGTGAAAGAGACATAAGGTACATATGAAGCACACATGTTTAGGGACCTAACAAATAATATTAATAAATTAAAAGTTGATAACCAAATTCTTATAATAGAAATGGGAAAACTAAACATATTTTCAGATGTGCAAATGGAAATAAGTTTTTAGAATTGTCTCTATAGCTATAATACTATGCCAAAGTTCACTGCAATAACAAAATTCTTCTAAGTTATTGCTTTATTAAAGTACAATGTACATCAATGAGTAACTCTACAATGGGATTATGGCTAAAATCCCCATTTATATCTCATTTTCATTTGGCATTAGTGACTATGGCTATGAGATATATCCTATAACTTGAAAATATTAGGATTAGTCATCCTTTATTGCTGTATTAACTTCTCAAGACCTTATGTGAAAATAAAAAAATTACTGACATTTTGTCTTATCTCCTCTTGACCCAGAATCAACCAAGGCAAGGGCTGTTTGATTTGGAAAGGATGATATAAATAATAAGTTTAGTAATCTAGCCTAGGACCTGCAGTAGTTGACCCAATGCCTTCTTAAAATGGGAGGCTGTGACCCTGAAAGCCCAATTGTTCATAAGCACAAGCACCACACCAAAAAAAAAGAAGAAGAAAGAAGAAAGAAGAAGAAGAAGAAAGAAAACAAAAAGCAATTAGATAAAACCATGCCTTTCCAGGGGCAACATGAATGTCTGAGTAAACAGACAAACACCTACATCAAGGAGGTTCTTGTGCAATTGTTTGGAAAGGGTCCATACGGCTGATAGAAATTTGCTAGGTCTTTATTGGAAAAAACTTTCTAGATGAGTACATGAAAAGATCCTGGAGGATGATTCATCTCAGATTTCTAATGTAAACAGACAACTTCACCAATTTTTGAATTTTCTGCTGAACACTTCTTCATGTGGTCCTTGAGGCTTCTAATCTCCTTGTGTCTCTGGCTCTACCTCTGCCATGTTTAAAGCCAATATGTTGAGGACCTCTTTGTCCAAGCTCTTTGTTTAAAATGAGAATCCAAATTGAGCTCCCTTAGACCACCAAGTCCTCATCTTTCATTTCAACATTTTCTGAAACATCACCTCTCCAATGTAGTGGCCATGCTGGAGAAGATATAAGATAAGAGGGACTTGTCAGATTGTCTATGATAGCTTCCATAGCCACTCCTGACTACCAATGACATATGCACTGATTGTGCATGCATATAGATAGTGATTTAACTTCTGCCCCTATTTACTTGCTGAGATCTCTCAGTAGGAAGTCTGTACTTGACTATTAATAACCAGTGGTGGAAAATGGCATCTTTACAGTATTTTTTTCATGAAAGATTTAATATAACTTTGAAATTATTCTTTCAACTCTTACCCATTTAAAATCTGTTGCTTAAGAAAGTGTGGCCAAGATAATAGATTGGAGAGATATGCTATTCAGACCCACTACAACAAAGACAGAGAAAAAAAAAAAAAAAAAGTGAGATGGATATGGATGACAGTCATAGAACTCAGAGCTTCCAAGGTAAAGATAACAAAGTAGATTAAATATCCATTAGAAGAAAAGACTGAATGAAATCAGTGACTAAGAAAGTATGTAGAGCAGGGAATTACCAACGGGTCAGGCACAGTGTGAGCATTTTGAATTACTGCAAGCAACCGATTGTTCCAATTGTCTTGCTCATCCAGGAATAAACTGGCAACCATACTGGTGATTGGGAACCAGAGAGGTGTGATCTCCTCCCCACCAAACGTCACACAATCTCCAAAGACCAGAAGAACAGCTTCCCTACTCCCCAAACCAGGAGCCAGTCAGAAAACCCCCCAATGCCATTGCTATACCACTTTTTATTTTTCTTTGTTTATTTCTTCTGTGTTTTTCCCTACATCATTTTTTTCTGCTTTATTTTCTTTTCTTCCTCTGCTCGCTCACATTTTTTTTTTCTTTCTTTGATCCTCTAACATGGAAGCCTCACCTCCCACCACCTCCATGAACAGTAGCACCTGTCCCCACCTCTACTCATTCAGCAGTCTCTGGCTACTAGCACATCTGCTAGTACCATGCTGCTTTTTTTTTTTCTCTCTTTTTCTTTTCTCTATTTGGTTTCCTTGATATTTTTATCCTTGTCCCCCAATGTTTTTTCCCTTTTCTTCTCTTCTCTCTCTCTCTCTCTCTCTTTTTTAATCTGTAGAGGCAACACTCCACCTTTACTACCTTTACAGTCTATAGTCGATGGTGCATGATCCCATGGAGCTGTTGCCCTACCCCCATCACTTCTACAGTCAGCAGCACCTGTCTCATCTTTCCTTAGTTTGTGGTGTATGCTCCTACAGAATGAGCATTGTATTCCTGATGCAGCCACATTTGGCAGCTGCCACTTATGCTACTATTGTGCTGATTAGTTTTTTCTTCCATTTCCATTTTTTTTTTCATCCAATACATTGTGATCCAGGGACCTTACACAATCATATCTACCACAACTGCCACACTACTCACTGGGTGAGTGCCACCACCAGCTATAGCACTACCAGATCAATGACAGCTGATGACCAATTCCCATGAGCCTGCTCTCAGCTACTGTATAAGACCAGCAATTACACACTTATGTCCACACTCTGAACCACTGTCCAATCCACCCCAAAACAGATGGGATAACCCTAGTGCTGCTGATCTAGAGATCAGAGTAACATACTCACCCTGTTGCTGAGATATATTAAAACAAAATAAAACAAAAATTCAGAGGGAAACAAATCAATATACAATCAACAAATTAAAACAACACCACAATTTCTCAGAGACAACAGAGAACTTCAAATCACACAAAGAAACAGAACAAGTTAGCTCAAACAAGTGACCAAAATACAGAGCCAGAAAACTTTTCAGAGAAAGAAATAGTATTGGAACTGCTTGATGAGAAATTCAAAAAATTTATACTTAGATCCTTTCAACAGATTAAGAAAGAGATCAAGGAAAACAAAGATGGCACTAAGAAAATTGTAGAGAAAATCCAGTAAAACAGACAAAATTCAAGAATTCAGGAAAATAATACAGGAAAAAATTGACAAAAATAAATGGAAACTAGAAATCATACAAAAAGAGCAAATAGAAATCCAGAAGATTAATACTAAAAATACAGAAATGGATAATGTTTTGAAAGACAAAGAAGTAGAATTGAATCAGTGGAAGAAGAATGACTGAAATTGAAGACAAATCTCAACATTAATATGTTAGAAGAACAATCAGGAAATAGTACCAAAAAAAAAAAAAAAAAATTTAAGAAAGCCAAGAATTATTTGGAACATCTCGAGGAATAACTCACATGCGATCCAAATCCCAGAACAGGAAGAAACAAACAAATAAAAAAGGCCACTGAGAAAATTTTCAAAGATTTTTTTGGAAGAAAACCTTCCTAATGTCATGAAAGATGAGAAGATATACATTCAAGAAGCTTACTGAATCCCAAATAGGAGAGAAACAAAAAGAAATCACCCAAACCTATTATAATTAAACTTTTCTAAAACTAAAGACAAAGAAAGAATCTTGAAAGTAGCTGAGGAAAAAATGAAAAGTCAACTACACAGAACAACCAGTAAGATAAAGCTCTTGGCAGAAACCGTGCTAGCAAGAAGGAAATGGGATGACATATACAAAATCCTTAAAGAAAAGAATTACCAACCAATAATTTTATATCCAGAAAAA
Source organism: Orycteropus afer afer (assembly GCF_000298275.1). Taxonomy (NCBI): domain Eukaryota; kingdom Metazoa; phylum Chordata; class Mammalia; order Tubulidentata; family Orycteropodidae; genus Orycteropus; species Orycteropus afer. The sequence continues at coordinate 1,800,014 of NW_006921916.1, forward strand.
ATGTCCCTCAATTATGATGGCAAAATTAGGATATTTTGAGGAAAAAACATAAATTAAAGGAATTTGTAACATCAGACAAACCTTACAAGAAATGCTAGAGTTCTTTGGACAAAGAACTAACAAGAGTAGACAACAACCTGAGAGTAAGACATATGACAGCATCACTTGGAAATCAACCCAGATGTAGACATATTAAAAAACAATATAAACCTACAAGACTAAAGTTAGGGAATCAGAAATATCAATTTGTAAATTATGACAACTGCAAAACAAAAAGAGAGAATAGTGTATTTACAAAACTTCCAGATGGAGAGAAAGTCAAGACAATAACAAGATAGAACCAATCCTTTTACACTTGTGGAGTGAATAAGAAATTACAGAGTAATCTCAAATAAAATCAATAATCTTTCTCACCAAAACAACAACAACAACAACAAAAAAAAAAAACCTAAGTCTCAAGAAACACTATAACAACAGTAATGTGAGAAATAATAAGAATATCTGTACCAAAAATTCACTCAGCACAGAAAACTATATGGAACAAAGAAGCCATAAGCACCACTATCTCTCTTTCTCACACACACACACACACAAACAAAAGCAAAATGAAAAAATGAAAGCAATAAATTCATATCTAATGATAATTACACTGAATGTAAATGGATTAAATGCACAAACCAAGACACCAAGAGCAGCTGAATGGATAAGGTATCATGGCCATCAATATACTGTCAGCAAAAGATAGACATTATACACAAAGACAAAAATTAGCTAAAAATCAAAGGATGAAAAAAATATGACAACCAAATGGCAATTAAAAAAAAAAAAAAAAGAGAGACAACATTAATCTCTGATAAAATGGACTTTAAAATAAAAACCAGAAAAAGATACAAGGAAGGGCATCATGATTAAAAGGTCAATCCAACAAGGGGCAATTACTGTAACAAGTACTTATGCACCCAATGAAAGAGTCCCAAAACATATATACTAAACTTTAACAGTACTGAAAAGAGAAATAAGCAACTTCACAATAACAATAGGAGACTTTAATACATCACTTTTGATGAGGACAGAACTAGAAAGAAACCCAACAAAAATACAGAAGATCTAAACAACACAATCAAACTACTTAACTTCATAGAAATACACAGAACACTCCACCCAACAGCAGCACAATATATTTTCCAGTGTATGTGGAAAAGTCTCCAGAATGAACCACATGTTAGACCACCAAGCAAGCCTCAATAAATTTAAAATGTAAAAATACTATAAAGCATTTCCTCGGATCACAATGCTATAAAATTACAAATCAACAACAAGACCAAAGAAAAATTTTAAGTACTTAGAAATTGAGTACTTAACAACTACTGGGTAGCTGAAGAAAATAAGTGAAATGATTTAAAATAATTTAAATTATAATTTTAAAAAAACCCTTAAATCACTCAAGAATGAAAATACAACATACTAAAATCTTTGAGACAGCGCAAAAGCAGTGCTCTAAGGACAATTTAAAGCAATAAACACACACATCAAAAAATAGTCAAAATCCAGCATCTCCAATAATGCTTAGGAAAAGGATAGAAAAAATAAATAAATAAAAGCCTACAGTTACAAAGGAAAGGAAATAATAAAGATTCCTGTAAAAATAAATGAAACAAAAACAATAGAAAAGAATCAAAAAGGCTGGAAGTTGTTTCTCTGAAAATATTAATAAAATTGACCATCTACTAGCAAATTTAACAAGGGAGATGAAAATAACACAAATAAGAAATAGTTTATATCAAAATAGAAGCACCTGAAATAAAAAGAATACTAACAAAATACTATTAAGAACTGAGTACAACAAACTTGAGAAAGAAGAAGAAATGAATTAATTTCTAGTAACACACTACCTACTCAAACTAACACAATCTGAGGTATAAAATTTGAACAGACTATCACAAAACAAAAAACTGAACAGATCATAAAAAGAAACTTCAAACAACAACAAAAATTATACCAAATATTTAGAGAAGAGATGACACCAATTCTACTCAAACTATTCTAGAACATGGGAAAGGATGGAATATTCCCCAATCTCATTCAATGGAAAAAGCAAAATCTTGGTACCAAAACCCAGCAAAGACACCACTAAAAAAGAAAAGTACAGACCAATATCCCTCATGAGCACATATGCAAAAAATTCTCAACTAAATTCTAGCCAGTAAAATCCAAGAACATATAAACAAAAATAATACATCATGACAAAGTGGCTTTCACACCAGGTATGCAAGGATTGTTCAACATTAGAAAAATAATCATCATAATCCACCACATAAATAAACAAAAAAATAATAATCATATCAATAAATGCAAAAAAGGTGTTTCATAAAATCCAACACCCATTTTGATAAAAATGCTCAGTGAAACAGGATTACAAGAGATATTTCTCAACATAATTACAGTCATATACACAAAACCAATGGCCAACATTATTCTCAGCAAAGAGAGATTGAAAGCATTCTCCCTGCAAACAGGAACCATGTAAGAATACCCTTTATAATCAATTCTATTTAGTATTGTATTGGAAATCTTATTCAGAGCAATAAGACAAAAAAGGGAAATAAAACACATCCAAACTGTCAAAGAAGAGGTAAAATTATCTCTATTTGCAGACACATGAAAAATCCCAGAGATTAAAGAAGAAAACTACTGGAACTAATAGAAGGTTTTAGCAAAGGGCAGGGTACACGATCAACATACAAATATCAATCAAATCCCTCTACACTAAAAATAAGAATTCTGAAAATAAATCAATAATACAATGCAATTTACTATAAAACCCCAAATGATGAAGTATTTAGGAATTTTTCTTACCAGAGACGTAAAAAGACCTATACAAAGAAAACTACAAAACACTACCACAAGAAACCATAAGAGACCTACATAAATGGAACAATTTACCATGCTCATGGATAGGAAGACTTAACATTCTGAAAATATCAATACTACCCAAAACAAACTACAGATATAATGCATTCCCACTGATGATTCCGTCATCATCTTCTTTGTAGTTGTTATATGCCATCGAGTCGGACCCGACTCATAGCGACCCCTCCTTGGGTTTCCGAGGCAGTATCACTACCAAAGTAGATTGCCTCATCTTCCTTCCAAGGAGTGGCTGGTGGGTTTGAACCTCCAGTCTTCTGGTTAGCAGTCAAGTGCCTTAGGCACTACACTACCAGAGCTCCCATCATCATCTTTAAACAGATGGAAACACTAATCTGAAATTTTATATGGAAAGGAAAATGACCCTGGACAAGCAAATCACTACTAAAGAAAAAGAGCAAAGAAGGACACCTCATGCTTCCTAAACTCAAAATGCATTATGCAGGCATAGTAGTCAAAATAGCCTGGTAATGGTACAATGAAAAACACATAGACCAATAAAACAGAATTGAGAGCTCAGAAGTAAACCTATCCACCTATGGACAGTTTATCTTTGACAGAACCCTTATCAAATGGGGAAGAGATAGTCTCTTTAATAAATGGTGCTAGCAAAGATGGATATCTCATTGCAGAAAAATGAAACAGGATTCATATTTCTCACCATATACGAAAAAAAAAACTCAAGCTGAATCAAAGACCCTAAAGTAAAACCAAAAATCACAACAAAGATCATCAAAGAAAAAATAGAGGCAAACTTAGGGGCCCTAATACATGTCATAAATGCACTAGCAAACATAACTAAAAAGACACAAAAAGCAGATGACAAACTAGACAATTGGAACCTTCTGATAATTGCACATTTATGCACATCAAAGGACTTCCTCAAAAGAGTAAAAAGAGAACATACAGACTGGTAAAATACTTTTGACAACCTATCAGACAAAAGACTAATCTTTATAATTTATACTTCAACAACAAAAAGCAAACAATCTTGTGAAAAATGGGCAGAGGAGTATAATCCAAACTGCACAAACAGCTGAAGAGAAACTAGATGAATGGGACCTTCTAAAAATTAAGTTTTTATATACATCAAAAGACTTTTCCAGAAAAGTAAAAAGAGAACCAACTGATTGGGAAAATATATTTGGCAACGACATATCTGACAAGGGGTTTATCTCTAAAATTTATAGAAACTTCAATACTTCAACAACAAAAAGACAAACAATTCACTTCAAAAGTAGGCAAAGGATATGAACAGACACTTAACCAAAGAAGATACTCAGGCAGCTGACAAATATATGAAAAAATGGTATCAATCATTAGCCATTAGAGAGATGCAAATAAAACAACAATGATATATCATCTTACTCTAGTACTGACAGCAGACAGAGTTCAACAAAACAGAAAACAAATGCTGGTGAGGGTTTGGAGAGATTGGAACTCTCATACACTGCTGGCAGGACTGTAAAATGGTACAACTATTGTGGGAAATGATATGGTGCTTCCTTAAAAAGTTGGAAATATAAATACCATTTAATCCAGCAATCCATTACTAGGAATAGATCCTAAAGAGGTGAAATACAGAATACAAATAGATATATGCATACCTATGTTCACTGAAACACTATTTACAATAGCAGAGCGATGGAAATAACCTAACTGTCCAACAACAGATGAATGGATAACCAAACTATGATACATACATAAAATGGAATACTATGTAACAATAAAGAATAACGAAGAATCAGTAAATCACCTCACAATGTGGAAGAACTTGAAGGACATTATACTAAGTGAAATAAGTCAATCACAGAAGGACAAATATTGAATGAGCCCATTATTGTAAAAAGTCAAGGAAAGGTTCACATAAGGAAGGAAATTTTCTTTGCTAGTTACCAGGGATGAGAGTGGAGGGAAAGGGAGGAAAAATAGATGGATAACTACAAGATAGATTTGATATGGGTAAAGGGAAAAGCAATATAACAAAAGTGTGTGAATAGCACAATATCACTAATGCAAAAGAAGGCACAGAGAGGTGCACAAGAGGTACAGACAATAAAGGCTTATACTATTGCAGGTATGATATTGCATTATTAGTAACAGTAAGCATTAATCTATGGGTGAATACATAGGTAAACAGGTATGAATAGGCAAATGGGAATATATCTACAACCAAACACAGGTTTCATAGATGATATTCCTACATATGTATTTGTATGTGCTATAAAAATGTCTACGTGTAGTTTACACATTGCAGGAGGCAAAATTAGTGTAACTTCTTAGTCACAAATACCTTGAGGGAGTGAGTCACTGGCACTGTGGGCAAGGAACCCTGGTTATGGGGCACATCAAGATCAACTGGAGCAATATGGCATACAAAAATATTGTTTTACATCTTACTTCAGTGAGTAGTGACTGGGGTCTTAAAAGCATGCAAGTGGCCATCTAATTGGCAACTGTTAGTCTCTCCTCATCCAGAGGAAAGAAGAGTGAAGAAAATCAAAGATACATGGAAATAGTCCAAAGGACTAATGGACTATAGTAATCTCAACCTATAAGACCCAGAGACAAAAAGAACAAGATAGTGCCTGGTTACCAATGCCAGTCTCTTAGAAAGGGATCAAAATTGGAGGCCTGTATAGTGTGAGAGAAATTTTCAAAATCATAGAAAATATAATGCTTACTGGTCTGATAGAGATTGGTGAAACTCCCAACACTATGACCCTGAATCATCTTTCAGGGCTGGAATTGATCTCACTCACATGGCTTAACTCAGCCAAACAATAGACAGCCCTACAAGCTGAACACCTGCACCAGAGAGATGTATACCTTAGAACAACCAACCATTAAAAATCAGAAGGGCAACATTTAAAGAGGGAGTAAGTTAGGGAGGCAGGAATGAATAGGCAAGAAGGATACCGGGAAAGGGTAATTACAGGGAGTAGGTGGGAGGTGAGTTGTTACACTGTGGAGAATGTAGCCAGTCTCACATTTTTCATTTTTTAAATGGGCAGAGGATAAGAACAGACACTTAACCAAAGAGAATACTCAAGCAACCAAAAAACAAATGAAAAATTTCTCATGATCATTTCCCATTAGAGAGATGCAAATCAAAATGAAAATGAGATATCATCTCACCTCATCATTAAAAGGAAAGTTCATAAAACAGAAAAAAAACATATGCTGGTGAGGGTGTGGAGAGTCTGGAACCCTTACACACTGCTGGTAAGACTGCAAAATGGTACCGTGACTACGGAAATTGGTATGGCATTTCCTTGTTTTGTTATTATGTGCTATTGAGTCGGACTCGCCCCCTCCTTGGGTTTCTGACGTGGTATCACTATAGAAGTAGATTGCCCAACCTTCCTTCTGAGGAGCGGCTGGTGGGTTTTAACCTCCAGCCTTCTGGTTAGCAGTCAAGTGCCTTAGGCACTACACTACCAAAGCTCCTGAAAATGGTACAACGACTATGGAAATTGGTATGGCATTTCCTTAGGAAGTTGGATATAGAAATACCATATAATCCAGAAATATCACTACTAGGTGTATATCCTAGAGATATAAGACCTTCATATTTATGAGTATATGCACACCAATGTTCATAGCAGCATTATTCATAATAGCAAAAAGATGAAACCAGCCTAAGTGCCCATTAACAGATGAATAGTTAAACAAACTATGGTACATACACACAATGGAATACTATGCAGTGTTAAAGCATAATGATAAGTCTGTGAAATACTTCATAACATGGACAAACCTGAGGACTTTGTGTTGAGTGAAATTAGTCAATAACAAAAAGACAAATATTGTATCAGACCATTTCTATAAAAAGTCAAAAAAGAAAAAAAAAAAAGCCAGCCTTCTGGTTAGCAGCCAAGTCCCTTAGGCTGTACGCCACCAGAGCTCCTCAGATACCAAAAAAAAAAAAAAACAGACATATCATCTATAAGGTCAGTCAAGTGAGCTTTTTAAAGCTATGACTCCTTTAATGAATATAAATATTTCACACACATACACACACCTCCTCTTGCCTCTTCTAGTTAAGGTGACTCTGTATTACTGGAATGACATAGTCTGGAAAACTAAAAGGCAAATTTCTGGTCTACCACCACTCCTCTACTCCTCTCCACCTTGGAATGGCAGTCCTTACATTACAATTAACCTTACACAAAAGAATCATGAAAGACATATGCACACATATTAAGGTAAAAGGGCAAAAAATGTCATGTTTAAATGCACATCTCAGGATACTATGCCTGATTTATTAATCTTGGAATGGCTTTATAGATTTAATTGGCAATGCTCACTGAATAGCCAATAAAAATAAAACCTGATACCAAATTAAATCATCATAAATCTTATAACCTGCATTTTCTGGCTCGGTTATATGGTTTCCAACTATATTAATCACTGGTTGATCTTAATTTCTCTTTTTATGCTTCCCAACATAACTTTCAGAACAAAAAGCACTCAAATTCTAATTTGAATTCAAATTCAAAAGACGCTGAATTAGTGTCATGTGATGCCCAAATTATGTGTGTATGAAGCATAAAGGATCATTTTTTAGGTAGAGTTGAAGCCACAACTGTTTTCACTTTTTATTTGGGAAGATAAGAAAGGTAAATATAGCAGAAACTAAATTAAATTCTGTGTTTAAATAAACTATACTAAAGGAAACGTTTACATTTAATCAATATTGTCAAAACTGAATGGAAGGTAAAATAATAATAATGACATAGAAGGATTTGGAAAAACAGAGAGCACACAACCTTTTCAACCTTTAAACGAAGCCAAATTCTGTGATTGACTTATTTCACTCTAAATTCATCCATGTTATGAGGTGATCCGTGGATTCTTCACAGAAGGACATACATATATTGTATGACTTCATTATTATAAAAAGTCAAGGAAAAGTTTATGCAGAGAAGGAAATTTACTTTGTTACTTACCAGGGATGGGAGGGAAAGGAAAATTTCTGACTCATTAAGAGTCATGTGTTGATTTGGATGAAGGGAAAGGTAATATAACAAAAGTGTGTGACCAGTACAATAGCAATAGGGAAAAAGGGAGACTCAGAAACATACAAAAAAGATATAGACAACTGAGACAAATACTAATGCATGCATAATACTGCATTACCAGGGACAGCAAACATAAGTCTATGGGTAAATGCATAGACAGGTGAGAATATCAGGGGTTGATAGGAGAACAGGAGTATTCCTATGACCAAGGATAGATTTGGCTGAAGATATTCTTTTATATATATATATATATATATATGGTACAAAAATATCCATATACATTACAGAATTAACAGGGGACAAATTTAGAATAGCTTCACACTGACAACCAAACACCTTGAGGGAGAGAATCACTGGGCCTGTGGGCTTGGGACAGTCAGTGTCTTGGGGGACATTAACCTCAACTGGCACAACACTTTTGTTGTTGTTGTTATGTGCTGTTGAGTTGGACCCGACTCATAGTGACCCTTCCTTGTGTTTCCGAGGCAGGATCACTATGGAAGTAGATTGCCCCATCTTCCTTCCGAGGTGTGGCTGTTGGGTTTGAATCGCCAGCCTTCTGATTATCAGTCAAGTACCTTAGGCACTACGCTACCAGAGCCCCCATAAATTGTTGTTGCTGTTATGTGCCATCGAGTCAAACCTGACTCATAGCAACCGCTCCTTGGGTTTCTGAGGCTGTATGACTATGGAAGTAGATTACCCAAGATTACTCAACCTTGTTTCGGAGGAGTGGCTGGTGGCTTTGAACTGCCAGCCTTCTGATTAGCAGTCGAGTGCCTTAGGCACTACACTACCATCTTGTTCTACATCCTACTTTGGTGAGTAGTGACCAGGTCTTAACAGCTTTTGAGCCGCCATCTAAGATGCAACTGTTGGTCTCCGCTTGTCTGGAGTAAAGAAGAGTGAAGAAAAGTCATATGGAAACAATTAGTCCAAGGACATATTAGGCCATGGGGACCTCAATCTTCATGACCCTGAGACCAGAAGTAGATCTTGTCCAGCTACAATTACTGAACATTTTGATGAAAGTTTCCATAGAACAATCCCAATCAAAAGGGAGTAATGCTGAGAAGAACTATAAATTCTTATGTAATATAGACTTTCTGGAGTCAGAGTCTGATGAATCCCTGGGACTATTGCCCTACGATAGCCTTTAAACTTTAAACCAAAAATATCCCTTGAATTCTTCTTAAAATCCAACAACAGTCTAGCTTAACTAGTAAAAAAAAAAAAAAAAGTCTTTTCTAAGAAATATCTATATTCAATCAAAATCAGAACAGCAACTTGAAAGCTTAGATAGGAATTTTAGGAGGCAGTGAGCTTATGTTAAAGGAGGAGGAGCAACTAATAAAAGAAAAATGAGAATGATTGTACAACTTGAACAATATAATCAATGTCACTGAATTGTACACGTAGAAATGATTGGTGTATGTTTTGCTGTGCATTCTGAAAAACAACAAAATAAAAGTAAAGAAAAAAACTAAATAAATATAAAAGGCCTCACTGGCTTGGGATCTGAAAATGTATCACTAAATTTTTACAAAAGAATGGCCATCCTTGAGCAAACAACTAACATAAATGTCTCAATAACTAAGAAAGACAAGAAAAACAAACATGGAAAAAAATTAATCCATTTTAACAAGTGCACTTGAAAATCTAATAAGTGGTTGTTGTTGATGTCATTAGTTGCCAGGATGGTGACTTACAGCATCTTATGTGTAACAAAATGAAAAATTGCCAGCTCCTATGCCAACTTCATGATTGTTGCTATGTTGGAGTTATTTTTGCAGCTATTGTGTCACTTCATCTCATTGAGGATTTCCCTCCTATGTGTTGGTCCTTTATTCTACCAAATATGTCCAATGATTGCTCTTTCCTGATGGTATGTCTAAAGTAAACAAGTAGAAGTCTCACCATTCTCACTTCTAAGGAACATTCTAGTTGTATGCCTTCTAAGCCTATTTGTTCATTCCTGTGGTAGTTGACAGTATATTCAATATTCTTCACCAACATCAAAGTTTCAATGCATCAATTCTTCTTCTGTCTTCCTTTTTTATTATCCAGTTTTTGCATGCATATGTAGTTGTTGTTGTTGTTATTAAGTGCTGTTGAGTCGTCTTCAACTCAGAGCGACCCCAGGCACAGCAGTACAAAACACTGCCCAGTCCCGTGCCAGCTCTGCAATCCCTGCTATACTTGAGCCCATCGCCGCAGCCACTGTGTCAATCCATCTCATTGAGGGCCTTCCCCTCTTTCATCGACCCTCCACCTTACCAAAGCATGACATCCCCCTCCAGGGAATGGTCTCTTCTGATAACATGACCAAAGTAGGTGAGGCAAAGTCTGGCTATTCTGGCTTCCAAGGAGCATTCTGGCTGCACTTCCTCCAGGACAGATCTGTTAGTTGTTTTAGCAGTCCATGGTACTTTCAGCATTCTTCGCCAGCACCACAACTCAAAAGTATTAATTCTTCTTCAGTATTCCTTATTCATTGTCCAGCTCTCACATGCATATGAGGCAATGGAAAATATCATGGCTTGTGTCAGGCGCACCCTAGTCCTCAAGGAGACATCTTTGCTCTTCAGCACTTGAAAGAGGTCTCTTGCAGCTGACTTGCCCAGTGCTATTCATCATCTGAAGTCCTGACTGCTGCTTCCATTGGCGTCCATTGTAGAGTCAAGCAATATGAAGGCTTTGACATCCTCAATCTTTTCTCCATTTATCATGACACTGCTTATAGGTCCAGTTATGAGGAATTTTGTTTTCTTTTATTGAGATGTAATCCATACTGCAGACTATATTCTTCAATCTTCATCAATAAGTGCTTTAAGTCATCCTCACTTCCGGCCAACAAAGTTGTGTCATCAGCGTATTGCAAGTTGTTGATTGTTCCTCCAATGTTTATGCCACACTCTTCATATAGTCCAGCTTCTTGGATCATTTGTTCAGCATACAAATTGAGTAAGTATGGTGAAAGGATACAACCTTGATGCACTCCTTTCTTGATTTTAAACCATGCAGTGTTGTGTTCAAATGACAGCCTCCTAATCTATGTACAGGTTCCTCATGAGTGCAATCAAGTGTTCTGGAATTCCCGTTCTTCTCAATTTTATGCATAATTTGTTATGACCCACACAATCGAATACTTTAGCATACTCAATAATACAGAAGTAAACTTGTTTCTCGTATTCTTTGCTTTCAGCTAAGATGCATATGACATCAGCAATGATATCCCTCATTCCACATCCTCTTCTGAATCCAACTTGTACTTCTGGAAGATATCTATCAATATGCTGCAACCATTTTTGAATTATCTTCAGTAAGATTTTACTTGTATGCAATATCAATGATATTGTTCAATAATTTCCAAATTCTGTGGGATCACCTTTCTTTGAAATGGGTACAAATATGGATCTCTTCCCGTCAGTTAGCCAGGTAGCTGTCTTCCAAATCTCTTGGTATAGCTGAGTGAGTGTCTCCAGTGGGGTGTTCATTTGTTGAAACATCTCAATGGGTGTTCCATCAATTTCTGGAGCCTTGTTCTTTGGCAATTGCTTTGATGGTGCTTCAACTTCTTCCTTTGATATCATTGGTTCTTGGTCATATGCCACCTCCTGAAATGGATGAGCATTGACCAATTATGTTTAGTACAGTGACTCTGTATTCCTTCCATCTTGTTTTGATGCTTCCTGTATCATTCAGTATTTTGCCCATAGAATCTTTCAATATTGCAACTCGACACTTCAGTTTTTTCCTTAGTTCTTTCAGCTTGATAAATGTAGAAATGCATGTTCTTCCTTTTTTGTTGTTCTAACTCCAAGTTTTTGCACATTTCATTATAGTAATTGGCTTTGTCTGCTCGAGCTTCTCGAAATCTTCTCTTCATCTCTTTTATCTTGTCATTTATTCCATTTACTTTGGGTACTCTCCACTCAAGGGCAAGTTCCAGAGTCTCTTCTGGCATCCATTTTGGTCTTTTCTTCCTTTCCTGTCTTTTTAATGACCTCTTGCTTTCTTCACAGATGATGTTCTTGATGTCATCCCACAACTCTGGTTTTCCATCATTAGTATTCAACAAATTGAATCTATTCTTTAGATGGTCTCTAAATTCAGGAGGGATATAGTCAAGGTCATATTTTGGCTCTTGTGGACTTGTTTTAATTTTCTTCAACTTCAAGTTGAACTTGCATATGGGTAGTTGATGGCCTGTTCCACAATCAGCTTCTGGCCTTGTTTTGGCTGAAGATATTGAGCTTTTCCATCGCCTCTTACCACAGATGTAGTCAATCTTATTCTGTGTATTCCATTTGATGAAGTCCACGTGTATAGCTGGCATTGGTGCTGTTGAAAACAGATATTTGCAATGAACAAGTCGTTGGTCTTGCAAAATTCTATCATGCGATCTCCAGCATCATTTCTGTCATTAAGGCCAAATTTTCCAACTACCAGTGATTCTTCTTTGTTTCCAACTTTTGTATTCCAGTCACCAGTGATAATTAACTTCTTGATTGCATGTTTGGTCAATTTCAGACATCAGAAGTTGATAAAAGTCTTCAATTTCCTCATCTTTGGCTTTGGTGGTTGGTGCATAAATTTGAATAATAGTCACATTATAGGTCTTCCATGTAGACATATTGATATTATCCCATCACTGACAGCATTGTACTACAGGACAGATCTTGAAATATCCTTTTTGATGATGAATGGCATGTTATTCCTCTTCAAATTGTCATTTGTGGCCTAGTGGATCATATGGTTGTTTCATTCAAAATGGACAAAACCAGTCCACTTCAGCTCATTATTGTCTAGGATATCAATCTTTATGCATTTCATTTCATTTTTGACAACTTCCAATTTTCCTAGATTCATACTTCATACATTCCATGTTCCTATTATTAATGAATGTTTGCAACTGTTTCTCCTCAATTTGAGTCATGTCACGTCAGCAAATGGAGGTCTTGAAAGCTTTACTTTATCCATATAAGTTAGTTTGATTCTACCCTCATGATGCAGCACTTTCCTAGCCCTATTTTGAGAGACTTCTAACATAAGTGGCTCATCTTCCTGCAATGTATCAGACAGTGTTTCTAGGCTATTCATATAGTTGCCTAATAATGTAACAGACAGTGTTTCTCTGCTATTCATAAGGTTTTCCTTGGCCAGGTTTTTGAGAACTGGATGGCCTCCTCCTTCTTCCTCAGTCTGCAAGCCCCACTGAATCCTGTGCACCATGTGCAACCCTGCTGGCATTTGAAACAGCAGTAGAAGAGCCTCAATCTTCACAGAAACACACCACCAGTCTGCAAAACCTCTCCACCCTCCCCTTACCAGGACCCCTGTCACTTGCTCACTCCATCCTGGATGCCCTGGCTTTCCTTTCCTTTCCCCTCTGCTTTTCCTGCCACTTGGGGGTTGGGGCCTAGGTCCCTCCCCTTTCCTGGATCCTTCTGCTTCTTGGTATCTCTCTTCTGGATGCCCTGGCATGCATATGAGGCAACTGAAAAAAGACTATTGCTTGGGCCATAGGCAATTTAGTAAGGTCTATTGTAGCAGATTTGCCCAGTGTAGCACCATTTGATTTTTTGACTGCTGCTTCCATGGATGTTGATTGTTGATACAAGTAGAATAAACTCATAAATATTTTCTATTTCTTTTTCATCTATCATGATATTGTTAATTAGTCCACTTGTGAGCATTTTCATTTTTTTCACATTCAGGGGAAATTTTCGCTAAAGGTTTTTGAACATCATCAGTAATTGCTTCAAGTCATCTTCATTTTTCTGCAAACAAGTTTGCATCATCTGCATATTACAGGTTATTAATGAATCTTACTCCAATCCTGTTCTTTTTCATATGGTCCAGCTTCTTGAATTATTTGTTCCTATACAAATTAAATTCTTAAGGTAAAAGGATACAACTCTGCCACATGCTTTTTCAATTTTGAAACATGCAGTATCTCTTGTTCTGTTAAAATGGCTGCCTCTTGATCTAGGCACAGGTTCTATATGAGTATAATTAAGTGTTCTGTAATTCCTCATTCTTCACAATGTTATCCGTAATTTGTTATAATCAACACAGAACTATTTTCTAGTCAGTGTTGTCCAGTAGAAATAGAATGCAAACCACATATGTGATTTTAAATTTTCTAGTTGTTGTTGTTGTTTGCTGTCGAGTCGGTCCTGACTCATAGTGACC
>NW_006921916.1:1814308-1823120 GCF_000298275.1 Orycteropus afer afer
TAAATATATAAGCAATATAAAAATTATTAATAAGGGATTTTACTATTTTATACTAAATGTTTTTAACACAGTATATATTTCACATGTCCAGTACATCTCAATGGGACTAACTGTCTTCCTACTTCTCAATAGCTGTATGAAGTCAAAGACCACCCAGTTAGTGCTGTTCTAGATGATTAAAATATTTAATAAAATAACATAGACTCAATTAATGCTTATGTCTTATTAAATACAATAGCTTACTACTTCAATTACACAGAGTTAAGTTGCTTTTGTTTAAAATGGACAGATATAATGATCCCTAAAATTGACATTCTGCAAACTATAATGTGCATTTGCTTTGAGAATATTCAGTTCTACTAGATGAATAAGTTTATACTTTATCAAAACATAGGCAAAACCCTTTCAGATATTTTAAGCAGATTAGTAGCTAGCTAGTATAAGTTTGGTTTCACATAAAGAGAATTCACAGCATGTGTTAAGCTGAAGATTAGTAGCTAGTAAGCAGACTGTGTGCTACATATAGATAGAAAGAGATGAAAGGACCAAGAGTAATTTCATCTGCATGAGCCACCTGGATACTAAATATTCATAATATGTTAAATAGATAAGAGGCACTAAACATTCAGGAAACACAAATATCCATGAGTATTTAATGTCATGAAGTTTTTATTTGCCTGTCCATCAGTGACACCCATTCTATTCCTGGTCTTATGAACTTTGATTACATAAAATTCCAACAAAGGGGTCCTTCCATCCCATTGCAACCTATCCTAAGTGTATTAATTTGTCCCCTTTATTGTCTCTTGCTTTTCACTATATGCTTTAAATTGTTTGAATAAACTATATGACTGGAACATTGTAATTTGGTCTAGGAGCCCTGTTGTTCTGTGACCTTTGGGCCAGCCCATCTGGTGAGTGTACTTGAGTGATTTCCCACATGCCTTAAACAATGATCACCTGGACAATGTAGAAAATGAATACACAATGCAACCTTTTAATTTCTACTACTTAGGTAGTGAGAGAAAATTTGAAATTGATTTGGTATCATAGTGTATCACTGTAACTTACTAAAGGGTTTAAAATAGTCTTTTTCATGAAGTATAGCTCATAAAATACTATGGACTTTATTGAGAAACATTTACAACAGATTGAAAACACACACACACATAAATTTCAGCCAATTCTCAATTAACAAATGATATATAAAATATATTTGCATCTCTCTCTATATATGTAAATGTGAGGACAATGGTGGTTCAGTGGTAGAATTCTCACCTTCCATTACGGAGGCCTGGGTTTAAATACTATTCAAGGCATCTCATGCACAAACACCACTTGTCTATCAGTGGAGCCTTGAGCATTGCTATGATGCTGAACAGGTTTCAGAAGAGCTTCCACACTAAGACTGACTAGGAAGAAAAACCTGGTGATCAACTTCTGAAAACCAAGGAATACTGTATGGATCACAATATTTCGATCTGCAGCTCATCATGGGTATGGTTTACTTACCTAGTGGTCTTGATCAAGCTCCTCATCCTGACTAAGCTTCAGTTCTTAGGTATAAAATGAAGCCAAAGATAGTAACTATCTCACAGAATTATAAAGATTAAATAGTGATATGTAAAGTTCTGGTGCTTTATTTAAAAGGAATGAGCTTTAGTAAGCTCATTCCTTTTAAAAACACAAACACATGTACAATTGGGCAATTAACATGCTATCTTTATTTATTGATGTATTCTTTAATGAAATTCAATAATGTAAAACAATTTTATCAATTCCTAGGAATGTGCTCAATTGACACTGAGTTGGAATGGACTTGAGAGCAATGGTTTTCTTTTGCTTTTTGTTCATTTAAGGTTAAGAGGGATTTAAATGAGCCAGAGTTCATACAAGGCAGGTGGAAAATAAATTGGTGAACCCACTTTCGAAAATATTTTGGAACTATCACTGAAATTGAACATAAACATACCCTACAACCATGGTATTTTTAACAGCTTTATATGCATGTGAGAGCTGTACAGTGAATGATGAAGACCATAGAAGAATTGATATTTTTGAATTGTGGTGTTGGCAAAGAATATTGAAGATACAATGGACTGCTAGAAGAATGAGCAAATCTGTCTTGGAGGAAGTACAGCCAGAATGTTCTTTGGAAGTGAAAATGGCCAGACTTTATTTCATGTACTTGGTCAAGTGGTCAGAAAGGATAAATCACTTTAGAAGGGTACCATCTTGAATAAAGTAAAGGGTCAGAGGAAAAGGGGAAAACCTTCAATGGGATGGATTGACATAGTGGCTGCTATGACAAGCTCAAGCATAGCAAGGATTGTGAGGATGAGGCAGTGTTTTGTTCTGCTGTGCATGGGGTTGCTATAAGCTGGAGCCAACTCAATGGTACCTAACAACAACAATAACACAACCCAACAATTCCATTTCTAGGTTTATGCACTAAAAGTGGTTCACAAAGTGGACTCTGGAAGGACTGCAGGTCTTTGGAGGCACTCCCAAGTGGTATGCAAAACTTTTTTTTTCATACTGACACTAAGATATTTAAGAAAAGTGTTATAAGATTTAAAGACAGAGAAATTGACATCAAACTCTGTGCTGGTAAAGTAGGTTATGCAGCTTAGCTCCTTATTAGGACATCAGAAGATACTGGTTCCTTTCGCAGGGCTATGTTTCTGGTCTCTGGAAGAGCAGACAGTATAGTATGCCATTTTACAGACCAAAGTGAGTTGGTTCATTCAGTCTGAGTGAATGAAATTAACTTCTGGGGAGGGAATTCAAACTCATTCCAATTACAAAGGCCATTTTGAGTAAGCAGGGGTTACTGGTATTGGCCTTCTTATGCTTTGGAAAAAACATATTAGAATTATGATGATTTACACATCAGCCTCTGTGAATAGAGCAATCAGGCTGCTCCCACTCACCTAGTGTGTCCTGTGTCATTGGAGCAAAGCACAAGGAAAGCTGACTGAGCTAGCCCAGCCTTTGGCATCCCTTACTTCAGGCTTAGAGTTTGTGCAGAACTAGATATAAAGTCATGTCCTGGCAGTATTTATGTGATGTGAGGCCACAATAGCTCCTGAACTGAAAACCTTTTCTACAAACTTGTCAAATGATCTTTTACCCTACATTCTACCAGACAAATCCTAAGCATTTTCCAGCCTGGGCCAAATCAGGCAGACAGGACATAAGGTGACAGAGGAGACAGGGTGAGTGGCCACTACAACCCTAGACTACCTAAGGACAGTGCAGCCTGTGTAGGCACCAGCCTGTGGACCTGACTATGGCCAAGCACAAACCCTAAACACTTTCTTGGTCTTTTCTCAGCTGGCAGATATTTGGACCTCCATAAGTTCAGGGTCCTCAGCATTGGAACACCTCATTTCATAGCCCTCAGTCGCTCTCTCATTCCCTTTTGTCATTTGCTTTTGTAAGCTGTGTTGTGTCTGGTTCAAAAGAACCTATGTTCTACAGAGCTGGATTTAGTAAAGGAAGAATGGAAAAAGAAAAAGCGAGAATTCGTAAATGTTGCCTAGCAGCAGAGAATCAAAACAAGCCAATGCAATTAGAATAAATTATCAGGGAGGAAGCTGAGGATCATTCTCCTGAGATCATAAAGACAAATTACCAATTTGAAATGGGTTAGAGACAGACTAGCTTGAAAGCAGGGGACAGAATAAAAAGGCTACTGGAAGTTCAGTCTGGGGCTGTATGTAAAAAAGCACAGCGTTACATTCTGGTAGGTGACTCAGACTTTCAATCTCATATTTCCTGTGAGCGCGAAGAACTAAGAGTTTTTGACAATACTGTGTTTAGTTATACATGGAACAATCCAGAAAATGTGAGAACCACCAGGAACTAATGGAAGAGATTTAATTAACTACTGTGGTGTATTTTCTATTGTGCCAAGCTCTATTCTAGTACCAGTACAAGTTGCTATCCAACCAATTAGAACTGAGGATGACCCCATTTGTGTCACAGTGCAACTGTACTCAAAAGGGTTTTCCAGGCTTGATATTTCAGAATCACCGGGCCTTTCTTCTGAAGCACCTCTGAGTGAATTTTAACCTCCAACCTTTTTGGTTAGCAGCCAAGAATATTAGCTATCTGCAAAATCGAGGGATTCCCAAACTCTACTCCAAGGCCCTATAAATATCATTTCATATATTCCTAATAAGAGTCCTATGAGTTGGCTACCATTATTTTCACTCTTTTACAGAAGAGGCACAGAAAGGTTAAGTGACGTGACTTCTTCAAGGTCAGAGAGCTAGTAAGTGGCAGAGCCAGGATTTGAACCCAAGTAATCTAAACTTCATGGTCTAGGTTCTTACCACTTTTGGTTTGGTAAAGAACAAAAAGTGTGGTACACAGTGTTGGTGAGGATTGGGGAAAAGTTCTCTCATGCAGCATTGAAGATAATGTACATGGGTACAAATGCACATGCAGACCACTTGAAGGATGTTGAATATTGGGTATTAGGGTTCCTGTTAGATGCAGCCACACTGGTCATTCCTGTGAATGCTCTGCCCTCTGTGACTTCGGGTATAACCATGAATGGAATCTGGGCTCACAGCAAGTAGAGCATACCAGCCATGCCTCTCTTGGCTGACCTAACTCTGATTCCTGAGAGTACAGAGGTCTTCCCCCTTCCAGCTTCTGAGTACTGGGAAGGATCCCTGGCCTGATCTGGCCCTTTAAACACAGACATCCCATTCACTGCATGGGTTCCATGTCTTGTCCCTCCTCACTCTCAGTTTACTGGCTTCAGATGCTGAATTTTTGTGCATGTTTCCCTAACCCATTATTTTGAAGATCCATTTGGACTGGCTTCCCTGGCTTTATGATCTTTGTTGTTGTTCTCACCTCCACACTACACACAAACTCACAACCCTGACTTCACCTCATCCTTGATTACAGTACCTACAGAACTGAGTAGGACACACCCATCCAAACCTCCAGTCCTCCCCTCCTCTGGCGAGTGTCACCCAGAACTGACCTAGGGAAGAGATGAGACAACTGCACAGACAATAGAGATGCTCCATAAACACACCACCAGGCTGGGAATGGGTGAAATACACTGCATTTTATTTTGATGTTAGACATTATTGTTGTTAGATACCGAGTCTGTTTCAATTCATAGTGACCCTGCACACAACAGAACAAAACATGGCCCAGTTCTATGCTATCCTAACAATTGTTTCTATGCTTGAGCTCATTGTTGCAGCCACTGTGGCAATCCAAAACATAATATACACTCACTGATTCTATGTAATTTATCTGTATTATTTACCAGCCCAAATAATTTGCATTTTGGGGTTGTTTACTTGTGAAAGCTGCAAACAAGGAGTTATAATACTATCAGTCTGAAACATGAGATGGAAGCAACCATCAGTCAAGAGCCTACAGTTGAGAGGATGAAGATTTTTGTGTTATTAAGCCTGACTCCATATTGTTAGAATCAGACTAAATCTTGACTTTAGTCTCACATCTATTCTATCTATTGACTTGTTTTCCTCTAAATTATAACCATCAGTTCCAGCTGCATCCTGTAAGATGTGACCACTTACAGCAGTAACAATTGGTGAACCTTGTGACCAGTGACTTTGTGACTTGGACTTTGATGATGATAATTAGTGGCGCCATCTCCAAGAAGGAGGACGACCAGCCATTCAGGGCATGCCAGGAATTTACAGAGGATATTCTCTACTAATCATCTATTGTTTTATCTTATTTTGAAGAAATGTTGCAAGTGTTCTCTCCCACTCTTTGTTTAGTATAAGAACCCCTCTTTGAAAGTAGTCAACAAATCAGGCAGTTTTTGGAGTCAATGAGACCTCATCCATCTCTCATTGGTGCACCTCCTAATTAAACTCTCTTCTCCTTGAACTCTGAAGTGGATTATTGGCTGTACTGCTCCAGGTCATAAACCCCAGCATTCTTTGGGTTATATAGTCTCCACCACTACTTTTGTCTGTCATTCTATCTTTCACATGTAATCTAACAGAAGCAGAGACATTGTATTGCCACACCATGCTCCTCCCTCCAGTTATCTCTGTGCTGTTCACAATTTTTCTTCCTCCATTGTGAAAATTGACTTGACAATTCAATGTTATCTTCAACACATCTTGGAAATTTTTAAGAAAATGCTGTTTTCCACTCTTCTTTCAATTTGCACAGGAAGTTATTTTCATTGTCCCACTCACTGAAAGAGAAATAGAGACTTCTCATGTGGGTCAAGGTTTTAGGAAAAACAAACTTGCTATTGGAAATGGCATCTCATGTTATCCACCCACAAGTCGGTCACCCAAACAAGATCATTGGTATGAAACACCAGAAACCATTTGCATTAATGGAAAATTTAAAAAGAATTTGTCTGTTCTCATCACCTAAAATTAGTGTAGCAACTATAATTGCTGAGTGGTATTATAGAAGCTAATATTGGCAGGTAACTAGGAAAACACAACCACTCAATGTGAAATTTTAGGTCATGAAAAAGTACAGAATAGATAATTGCAGGCCTGAATTCACAAAAATCAGGGAAAGCTTCAAGACATTGGCTGTCAAATTTGATCCTTGACAGAATTTTACTTGTGGAAGCCTATACAATCTCATAAAGCTCCACTCTATAAGCGGATGATCCTAGAGAACTCAACTATGTGTCAGGCCCTATAACAAGCCTTCATTAAAATATAAGATCTTATTTCATCTTTATAGAAAAGTTCTGAAGTAGATATTATTAATAGCATTTTACTGATGGAAAACCACCAATGTGTCAGTTTGTCATACTGTTGGGGCTGGTGTATTGCTATAGTGCTGTAAGCTATGCCTCAATATTTCAAATACAAGCAAGGTCAATCATGGTGGACAGGTTTCAGTGAATCTCCAGACCAAGATAGACTAGGAAGAATGGCCTGGCAATCTACTTCTAAAAGGTAGCCAATAAAAAGCTCTATGGATCATAACAGAATATTGTCTAATAAAGAATTGAAAGACAAGGTAGGAAGGCACACAAATTACACAGTGGCAGCAATGGGCTTAAACAGTCTGGCAATTGTGAAGACGGCACAGGACCAGGAATATTTGTTCCGTTGTACATGGGGTTAGTCAGAGCCAACTCAATGACAACTAACAACAGTTTTGATGGAAAATCTGCAGTTACAAAAAGTGTCATACCCTCAGAAGCACAGCTCAGCAATGTGAGCCTTTGTTATAATTCAAGTTACCATATGGTAAAGGAGACATTCCACAATCTCCAGGACCTCCTGGTATGAACACTTGGGAAGAAAGAAAGCAACTCCTTTCCTACCTCTTGACTATACTTAAAAGAAAGATTGACTTGAGTCTTAAAGTACCCTTATTTTCCTCTGTTCAACCTCCTACCACCTGCTTTTTACCCCCAGAACACAGTTGTTTCCTTAACCAAAGGCCTTCAGGGCCCCTGAGACAGCTCAATGCAGCCTGTGTATTTCAGTCTTTCTCTCCACATCAGCACCTGAGCCTCTTCAAAGGCTCTGTGATAAGACCCACTTGTGCCTCTGGGCCAGCTTCATGCACATCTTCTGGGCTGTCCCAGAGAGTTGAAGCCTAGAGCCTCTTGCCCTTCACTTAAACCTAATATGGAAGAGATTCTTTCTGTAGTTGGCTTCCATTCTTGCAAAGCTTTTTTTTCTGATTGCAAAATTAAATTACCCACATTATAGAAAATTAGGAAAATACATAAATGTATAAATAATAAAATAAAATTACCCATGATCCCTCCCTTTAGAGGTAAATGTTGTTGAACAACATTATGATCTCCTCTCCATTGGACTTTTTCATTGCACATTATTCACACCCATATTGAGCATCTACTGTTTACCAGGCACTGTGTGAGGTGCAAAATGTGTGGCATTAAGCAGACAGCTTCTGCCCTCATGAGCTTACAGCCTTAGAGAGACAAAGTGGTAAACAAATAGGACACAATAATATATGATTATAAATTGTTGTGTTAGTTGTGGTTCTCTAAAAAAACGGCAATATATAAGAAGGTGGGGGAGAGGCAGACAGTAAGAGACAGAGAAATAATTATTTTAAAAAAATTTATGCATGCAATTGTGGGGCTGACAAGTTCAAAATCCATAAGTCAGATGATGTGAAGAGTGAGGGAGTTGTGGCAAAATGTCTATTTATAGTCTAGAGGTAAAACACACTCTAGGGAAACTCTTTTTTGTTCTTAAGTTCTTCAAATATTTGATTGAGGCTCACTCACATTATGGAGGGTAATCCGCTTAGCCTAAGGCCTACTGAACTAATCACATGTGACTACATCATAAGAGCACCTAGACTAGAGTCTGACCAAGAAATTGATACCATAGCCTACCCAAGCTGACACATAAAATTACTAGCAAAATTGTTATAATGTTACTGAAGGAAAAGTAGAGATTTCTGTGAATGAGACTAATGGGGAACACACATTTACAAGTGCATCAAGGAAATCCTCAGGGAGGATCTGAGACTAGAACAATATGTGGGGGTCTCCAGGAGGAAAGTGAGAGGAAAGAGCACATGGAGCACTTTGGGTGCACTGGAGATACTACTGGGACAGGCAACAAAATGGCACTGATATTTTTCTGCTTTGGACTTAACCCTACTGACAGCAGCACATCATGGAATGACAGGCCCAGACCTAGGGATATGTGAGGTCACCCAGACAAGAGTGATTTGCAGGGAGGTTAGGCAGGATAAAGTGGGTCTACATGTTGTTGTTGTTGTTAAGTGCCGTCGAGTCGTTTCCGACTCATAGCGACCCCATGCACAGCAGAAC
>NW_006921916.1:1829620-1831935 GCF_000298275.1 Orycteropus afer afer
ACCTTGCTCCCGAAGACCTGGTCCCTCTCGGTAGGGTAACAAGGGAACGTGTTCAGTGCAGATCAGTGAGTAAGCACAAGCCCGCCTTTGTCAGTGGGTCTACATAGTGAGCAATAAAAATAGCTAGTCCAGCATTCTCTGTATAAGAAAATTGATAGGAATATATGAATGTATAAAAAAGAAAATATATGAGCTCCAATACTCTTATTTGGTCTTAGTTAAAATGATCAAAACCAGTAAGGTGGAGCTTTATAACTTTCGACACAAGTGCTTTGAGAACTACAAGAACTGGCCTAGCCATCTCTACCTGTTCTAAAGAAAAGAGCAAGTTCTGGAGAACATGACCCTCAGAAGCATTGAAGGCATTATATATAGGCAGTCATGAGACAAATTCAGTTAAGATTCTTTGAAGTCAGATTACTTTCTATTTTTCACCATGAAATGTAGTGCCTTATTTACAATAAATATTGCTGTGTTCGTGGTCTAAGCACAATGATTAATTTGTTGTAAGATCTTTGGTTTTGAGACCTTAATACTACTTAACTTCTTTGTGAAGAATCATACTTACTGATTCCATAGACATTACCAAAATTTAAAGTTACCCTTTCAATCCCTATTTTGCTGAGAGTTTTGAACAGAAATAGGTGTTGGAGTTTGCCGAATGCCTTTTCTGCATTGATTTATATAATCATATGGTTCTTTTGTTTTGTTTATGTACTGGACTACATTGATTGTTTTTCTGATGTTGAACCATCCTTGTATACCTGGTATGAATCCCTTATGGTCATGATGTATTATGTTTTTGATATGTTGTTGGATTTTGTTGGCTAGGATTTTGTTGAAGATTTTTGCATCTGTATTCATGAGGGATATAAGTCTGTAGGTTTCCTTTTCAGTGATGTCATTCCCTGGTTTTGGTATCAGTGTTATGCCTTCTTCATTGAATGAATTTGGAAGTATTCCATCTTTTTCTATGTTCTGGAATAATTTGAGTAGTATAAGTGGCAACTCTTCCCTGAACATTCAGTAGGATTGTCCAGTGAAGCCATTTGGGCCAGGACTTTTTTTTGTGGGGAGATTTTTTATGTCCTGTTCAATTTCTTCTTTTGTTATGGGTCTGTTCAAATATTCTGTCTCTGACAGAGATAGTTTAGGTAGGTCTTGTATTTTCAGAAATGTGTCCATCTCTTCTAAGTTCTCAAATCTGTTGGAGTATAGTTCTTCATAATATTCTGTTATTATATTTTTATTTCAATTTGTTCTGTTGTGATGTTGTCTTTTCATTTATCGTTCATGTTATTTGCATCTTCACTTTCCTTTCCCTTGTTAGGTTTGCCAGTGGTTTGTCAATTTTGTTAATCTTTTCAAAGTACCAACTTCTTGTTTTGTTGATTTTCTCATTTTCTTTTGTTTTCTGCTTCATTTATTTCTGCTCTGATCTTTATTATTGCCTTACTTCTGGGTACTGTAGGTTTCATTTGCTGCTCTTTTCCCAATTGTTGGCATTGTTGAGTTAAAGCATTGGTTTTGATTCTTTCCTCTCTTTTGGTGTATGCATCTATTGCTATAAATTGACCTCTGAGTACTGCTTTTGCTGTGTCCCATAGGATTTGGTATATTCTATCTTCACTCTTATTTGTTTGCAGGAATTTTTTTATTTCACATTTTATTTCTTCTTTTACCCAGTAGTTTTTGAGCAGTGTATTATTCAGTTTCCACATATTTGGATTTTTTTTCCCTTGGTCTTCCTATTATTGACTTCTAATTTTATGACATTGTTATCTAAGAAGATGGTTTGTAGTATTTCAGTGTTTTTTGTTTGTTTGTTTGTTTGTTTGTTTTTAATTTATTGAGGCTTGTTTTGTGTCCTAACATATGTTCCATTCTGGAGAATGATCTATGTGCACTGGAGAAGAATGTTCTTTGTATTTGTGTTGGGTGGAGTTCTCCATATATGTCTATGAGGTCAAGTTGGTTGATTATGTTATGAAGTCCTTCTGTACCTTTGTTGAGTTTTCTTCAGTTGTTCTGTCCCTCCTTCAAAGTGGTGTGGTAGAGTCTTCTACTTGTAGAGTTGTTTATTTTTCCTTTCACTTCAGTTAAAATTTGCTTTACATCTTTTGGAGCTTTTTCATTAGGTGCATGGATATTTATTATGGTAATGTCCTCTTGGTCACTTGGCCTTTTTAGCATCATATGTTGTTGTTGTTGTTAAGTGCCGTCGAGTCATTTCCGACTCATAGCGACCCCATGCACAGCAGAACGAAACACTGCCCGATCCCGCACCAGCCCCACAAGCCCTGATATACTTGAGC
>NW_006921916.1:1833830-1847205 GCF_000298275.1 Orycteropus afer afer
ATTGTCTTTAACTTCAAGTGGAATTTGCATATGAGCAGTTGATGGTCTGTTCCACAATCAGCTCCTGGCCTGGTTTTGGCTGAAGATATTGAGTTAGCATCATATAGTATCCTTCTTTGTACCTTATGGTGTTTTTCACCTTGAAGTCTATTTTATCTGAAATTAATATTTCCATTCCTGCTCTTTTTTGCTTGCCATTAGTTTGGTATATTTTTTTCCACCCTTTAATTTTTAATTCATGTTTATCTTTGTGTCTAAGGTGGGTCTCTATATCAATAAGATATATTGCAGCATATCAATAAGTCTTCTTTATTTATCTAAACTGCCACCCTCTTTCTCTTGAGTGGTGCATTTAGTCCATTCACATTGAGTGTAATTAGTGATAGGTATGAATTTACTGCAGTCATTCGATTTTGGTTTTTTTTTTTGTGTGTGTGTGTTGTTGGTGCATTCCTTGTTCCAACTATTTTTCTGTGCTTAATTCAGTTTGTTATCTAGGTTTTTTTTTTTTTTTTTTTTTTTCTCATTTCTTCATAGTTGCTAGTTTTGTGCTTACTAAGCCCTTAAGTTTTTCTTTTTTTTTTGGAGTTTGCTTAGAAGGATTGTTAATTATCTTTGTGGTTACCCTGAAGTAATGTCTCATCTCCTAAGTTTTCAACAGACTATTCTGTAAAGACATAGTCCTGTCTTCCTCTCTATTTGGAAGTTTTGTAATTAAAACTTTTATTCCCTCTATTTTCTTTGTTGCTGGTGTCATCAGCAGATTGACTCATTTATTTCTCTATGTACATTTCTTATGAGCTTATTTCGAGAATCTTTTTCTGATTTGGTTTCTAGGTGATGGTGTCAAGTATCCTGATTTTAATTTGTTCTTTGTTGTGGGTTCTCTATTAGAAGGACTCCCTTTAGCATTTCTCATAGGGCTGGTCTGGTTTTCACAAACCCCCTTCATTTCTGTTGTCTGAGAATGTTTTGATTTCACCCTCATATTTGAGGGACAATTTGGCTGGATAAATAATTTTTGGTTGGAAGTTCTTTTCCTTGAAGGTTTTGTATATGTCATCTCACTGTCTTCTCTGCATGGTTTCTGCTGAGAAATCAGAGCTTAGTCTTATTGGTTATCCATTGCAAGTGACATTTTGTTTTTCCCGAGCTGCTCCCAAGACTTTATCTTTGGTTTTGGAAAGTTCATTATGATATGTTTTGGTGAATTTCTTTTGGGATCTATCTTGTATGGGGTTTATTGAGCTTCTTGGACAGATATTTTTTCTCCCTTCATGATATGGGGAAAATTTTCTGTTAGGAAGTCTTCAGCAATTTTCTCACTGTTTTTTTTTTTTTTTTTCCTCTTGTTCTGGTATTCCAATCCAATCAGGTGTATGTTGTTTCTTTTCATGTCATCCCATGTAACTTGTAGGTTCTCTTCATTTCTTTTAAATCTTTGTTCTGATTTTTCTTCATACAGGCTGGTGTCAAGGGGTTTGTCTTCTATCTGGGAAATGAATTCTTCAGCCAGTTCCAGTCTACTCTTTTGTCCTTCCACCATGTTATTTATCTCTGTAATTTTAGTGTTCATCTTCTGTATTTGTAATTACTGATTTTGTTTGAGTTCTAAATGAGAATTTATCTTACTTTGTTCTTGAATGATTTTCCTGAATTCTTCCAGGGTACTGTCTGTCTTCTCACTGTTTCTGTTCATGGTTTCCTTGAGCTCTAGGAGGGTCCTATATATATACTTTTGGAATTATTTCTCAGATAGTTCTATTGCTTGTTCTTCCTCTAAGACACATATTTTTTTTTTACTCTGGACTTTTGTTTTTCTTATCTTGTCCTGTATTTTTTGTTTATGTTGTTGATTTAAGATTGTCTGTTGTTTCCTAGACATTTTGATGTTGTTGTCTTTAATTGTTAGATATGTATTAATTTGTTTCACCCTGGTTTTGTGTTTTCCTGTGTCTGGGAGTGTATAACAGGTACACTTCTTTGGTTATGAACTCAGCTTTACTGGTTCATTCTCCAGTACTCTCTGTGTTGGTGCAGTCACTGGTGTGAATGTGGGTCCATGTCTCTGTTGGTTGTGAATAGGCTTTGGTGTTAGGATGAACAGATGTTGTCTACCATCTGTAGTAGCTACGGTTGCCTAGTAGAGGTTGCCTAGTGCTTGTTTCACAAGGCAGGGAGAAAAGGAAAAAGAGAAAAGGAGGGGAAAAAAAACAAACAGAAAGACAAACCAGGATAGAAAGGCTGAAGGGAATTTTATGCCTGGGGTGAGAAAAATCAGTTAGACAGGGCAGCTCAGGTTCTTTTGATGGCCTCTTTTGAAGATGGCACCTGGGAGATTCAAATCTGGAAGTAGTTCTGAAGGGAAGAAAGACCCACCTCTCTCTGGGTGGACTGACAACCTGCAGAAACCCAGTCTACAGATTCAGCGCAGACCACAAAGGTTGTCCAGAAGGTGAGCAACTCAGAGGGCACTTCTCCCTTTCTCCCCTCTGCTCCAGATTCAGAGGCAGCCCAAGCCATGGAGGGGTCCCAATCCATTTACCCACAAGATCTTTTCTCCCCCACAAACTCCCAGTCACCTACCAAAACTGCCAGTGAGGACACTCTGAGTCCTTGGTCCCTGTGGGTTCTGAGATTTTTTTTCCCCCTCTTCTGTCCTTCTCCTCTACCCTGTCTCCTGCTGTAGGTCTTTTGTTTCCTCTCTACCAGCTGGGCAGGCCTGCCTTTTTTTCCCAGTCATTTAGACTGCCCTCTTTCTTTGTCTTCACTGGATTCAATGCTACAGCTTCTCCTTAGCTGCTAATCACTCATTTTTACTATATCTGTGTTATCTAGTTGTTCTGATTTTCAGATGAAAGAGGGAATGATTGTAGGTCTTATCTGCATGATGTCATCTTCCCTCTGTTTTCTGTAATTTGTTGTTGTTGTTGTTGTTGTGTGCTGTGGAGTTGGCTCTGACTCATAGTGACCCCTCCTTGGGTTTCTGAGGCAGTATCACTACGGAAGTAGGATTGCCCAACCTTCCTTCATAATTTATAGCCTAATAAATAAAACTTTTTAACACTTTTCTCTTTATAGAACAGAAAAAAAAAATCATTTGTGGTTTTCCATGGAAGCTCAGAGTTGCCAATAGTTTAGCATAAGTTACCAAAAAACAATACTTAAGTTATTTAACCAAAGATCTTAGAGGTAAAAACATCAGGGTTTTTGTTTGTTTGTTTGTTTGTTTGTTTCCTAAAGCCATGTGAGTTGTTTTCAACTTAGGAATGTACCCTTGCCTTCAAGGTATATTACACAAAGAATGAATTAACACTTTAAACCAGTAATCAAAGAAAAATTTGTTACCATAGCAGCAAGAAACCCAATTTTCTATTTTACATTAAAGCTTTTAAAATTCTCTTAAATTAACTCATCAGACTTTATCTGTAACAGGTAAAAACTTTGAACATATCAAATAAACCCCTTTTTAATAAACCTTTTATATGTTGCCTTTCTTGAATATCTCTTATAGCATAGCCCTTTAAATGGTAATACGAGAAACACGTATTTGTTTTTCTTACTTTCAAATATATATATATATATGAATACATATACTTTTTCTTTTTAGAAGAAGCTCTGGTGGTGCAGTGGTTCAAGCAGTTGACTGGCAACTAAAAGGTTGATGACTCAAACCCACCAGTTGTTCTATGGGAGAAAGATGAGGAAGTCTGCCTCTGCAAAGGCTTTCAACCTGGAAACCCTATAGGGCAGCTCTACTCAATCCTGTAGGGTCATTATAAGTTGAATTTGACTCAATGACTAGTCTTGTTTGCTTTTCCCTATAGCATAAAATGAAAAATAGAAAACCAGAAAAACCAAACTCACTGCCATTGAGTCAGATCCAACTCATAGCAACCCTTCTTTGGGTTTGTAAGGCAGTATTTCTAAAGAAGTAGATTGCCCAGTCTTCCTTCCGAGTGGCTAGTGGGTTTTTGAACTGTAAGCCTTCTGGTTAGCAGTCAAATGCCTTAGGCACTCTGCTTCATTGTGATTTCCATTCTTTGGCTTCTGGTCAAAGACAATAATTAGTCATCCCAATTAATTTCTAAGTATTTTGAAAAATGAAAAATAATCAATTTCTTTCCCTTTTACTATTCCCTTGATCCATGATAAGCAATTTGCTTTTTCTTTATAATGGCAAGTAAATACCAAAGCTATTTAGCCATTTTTTCCCCCTTCTAGCTATGTCCTATGTCTTTTCTCATTCTGGAACTATTAACTTTATTTAAGACAAAATTACCCCTTTTCCTTAAATAAAACATATTTTATAATATCCAAATTAAGTCACTTGGAAAGATTTTACTTTCAAAGTTGTCACAAATATAAAAAGTTTTGTTAAAATAAATTCATTAATTCTTTGGAATATTAGCATTACCTAACTTGTATAACTCCTTATTTATCTTTAAACCAATCAGAGTGAGAACCTTGAAGAAATCTAATCTAATTTAATAATATTATGTGCAGGTAAAAAAAGGTATTTCCATAATCTTTTCTTTGAAGGTTTCTTATGATTCTTTAGTGAAAGGAATTGAGAACAATTTGCTTCTTTTCAAGGCCTGGCTATGCCAATCAAAATAAACAATTTTTTTTTTCAGTGCACTTTTCAAATATATCAATTTATATCAAAGTTTCTCAAAATAAGTATTAGAAACTCAGTTATACCTAACAGACTTAAAAGATTGACCTATCAGAGAATAAATGAGCAACTACTAGTTATGGCTTCTTGAGATGAAACACATAAAAACTTAAGTACAACATAAGATAAACAATTATGTAAATTTGCCAATCTTGAGGATAGTTCAAATAACATACATGACAAAAGCACAAAAGGCTCTTGGCTCAGTACCATGGGGCACTCCTTTTGAATATAACATATTGTGCCTGTTAGAGACCTAGTCTTTTATATTAATCCTTTTAATTGGAAAGTACTTAAAAGAGGTTAAAATGTTTGTAGAAACAAACAAGAAATACAAAAGAGCAACAAAGCTAAGGGCTCAAAGGAAAAATAAGTTTAGATATCTCTAGACAATTACTAAGCCAGTAGATAGCAATGTTGATACAAAAAAAAAAAATCAAATTATAATGAGAACTGAAATTTAAATTCAGAGACCTTTGGATTCTACTTTATTATGTAGAAAGATGAATCTACCTAAGTAGTGGCTTAATGGTAGCCACAGACTTTGTAAAGAATCCTTGGCAATTTGTATGGCAATATGAACAGGGTCCATAATGCTTACATATATAAGCCATTGGCGTACTTGAGGGGGTTCCATACTGATCTTTAAACACGGTATTCCCCATCCTGCCAAGCACCAACATATGTTTCTTAAAGCACAAGGACCTGTGTGTTGCCTTAATAAGTGCATGTAGAGATAAGGGGAAAAATATATAAAAGAATTCAGCTATACTGACAACTGTTGGCCACTAGATATCAGGAAAGTCAAGCCTCACTGAGCTTTACTATTGTGTCCAGTAGATGAGCTGAAAATGTAAATGTGAAAGGAAAAAAGACTTTACAATAAACCTTATTAAAAAAAAAAAATGCAACAGTGAGGTCTTGGGACCATCTCTGAGAGCTAGGGAGGTAGTTGAGACACAAAAAGCTCTTGGCTCAGTACCATTAGGTGCCAGGTCCAATGACTTTCTGATGCAATTAGTGATGAGATACTTTCAAATTCTACTGACTACACCCTTTTAATGTCTCAGAGTGAAAACACACACTATGTAGAATTAAAATTAAGTAGTGCCTAAGGCATTTGACTGCTAACCAGAAGGCTGGAGGTTCAAATCGACTAGCCACTCCTCAGAAGGAAGGTTGGGCAATCTACTTCCGTAGTGATACCTCCTTGGAAATCCATGGAGTGATCACTATGAGTAGGATCTGACTCAACAGCAGTGCATTTTATTAAAATTCCGGAGATGGCCCAAATTCACAGTGTGAAGATAGGTACTCCACTGTACAATGAAGAAAAACACATTTTTATACAGTTGGAGCAGGAACTAAAAGTTACAAAATTATAATTGCCTGAAAGATAACCAGGGGAGTCAAAGGAAGAATATCCAAAAGTGCAGTTTTAGCAGGGAGGTGCATAACACATAAGTGGGATTATGTTGTTGGTTATGGGCACATAATTGCAAGCATATATGTTCTTCAGTTTATTACAAGATGATCAAAGGACAATGGCAGGATAGGTTTTTCTTGATAACTTGCTATTAAAATTGCTTTCTCAATCAGGTCCGTTTCTTGTGGCTTGTTGTAAAGATTTATCAATAATACTATATATCAAGACCCTTCAAGTGTAACCTGTTATGTCTTGTATCTGCTTAACCATAGGAAAGACCCTCTGGGAATAGACTGTGGCATGTGCCAGACCTCAGAGAAAGAGAATGTCTTCTTTAAGATATATAGTTAGGTCAATATCAAGTTATTATAAAAGACAGCTTTAAAACTCAACATGGATTCTAGGCTCATGTCAAACTTTAAAAAATGGAATTACATCGCCATTTTCAGACTGCTCTATTTATAAACAACAACGGTCTCTGATTTTAGACTCTCATACATGCCAAAAATGTATATTTTGACATAGCAATTGTGGTAGTTAAATTTGTATGTCAACTTGGCTGGGCCTGGTTGAGTGCCTGGGCAGCTGGTGTAGTTATTTCCCATGATGAGACTGGCAATCAACTCCATGGTGGGATCTACCACAAACAGCTAAGTAGCTGCCTTTGGATATGTGGTCTGTGTCCCATATATAAGCAGTTTTGGGAATGGTCACTAGCTTATGGCATGCTTGGGCCCTGCATATAGCCGTGTCATCATTCAAAAGCCTGCCATGATCTGCCGACCTTGGGACTTACAATGGACTTGAGTTAACAACCTACCATGTGGTTTGGTAACATCAGGACTGTGCCTTTTTATTTGTCAACCTTGGGCTTGGCAGCCTCAGCAGCCAGCAGCTGTCTGAGTGAAGAAAAGCCTCTAGTTTCAATGGGCCAGGAGCTGGAGGCAGAGCTGAAGCCCAAGGCTGAGAGGCTTTCACCCAGCCCCTAGAGCCTGGCACTTTCAACTTGGACTTAAAACCTCCAAATTGTAAGAATAAACTCCTGTTTGTTAAGGCCATCCCATTTGTGGTATATTTCTTATCAGAGGAGCACTAGGTAACCAGAACAGCAATAAAAAAAATATTTTAAGTGATCTCTTAACTGACAACTCACTCAGATCTTGTTTCAATTGTACTGAAAACAAAAAGTTGGAAATCACTTGACTTTCAACAAGATTTGTTATCCATTTTTTTTTCTGAAAGTGGAAAAATTGTTTTTTAAAATGCGTTTAAAAACTTTTTAGCTTATCAAATCACTATTCATTACAATGTTGTTTCTTTAAATTAGAATTGAGTAAACAGTATTGAGTTTATATAAGATACAACTAGAGTGAAAATCAAACCTATAAATTTGAACATTCTGGTTGTATTTAATATATAGCTTCCTGCTTAATTTTAATTTTTTTAACTATACCAATCTGTGTTAAAAAATAAAAAACATGTACAGAAAACACATAGGAAATATATATAGAAATAAATTAACAATGTTAAATCATTTAAAATGGTTAAAATTAGAATAAAGAATCTAAAAGAATTCTAGAAGCACATCTAGAGTTTATCTCCACCAAGAATCAACTGAAAAAAAAAAAAAAAGAGAGAGTTCTGGCAAGGTGGTGGAATAGGCAGACAAGCTACATAGACCCTCTACAACGAAGCAATGAGAAACCAATTGAAACCAATACAGAAGACAATTCTGGAACTCTGAACTTTGAAGGCAAGGATAAAGAAGTGGATTAAATACCACCTAGCAGAAGTATCTGAATAAAAGCAGTGAGTAAGGAGACAAAGAGAGCTGCAGACTGCCAGCTGTCCTGAGTGCATGGCCATCTGAATACATCTTGGTAGCAACCTAAGAATAGGCTCTGCTCACTATGGACTGAATGGGCAAGAACTATTGGTTTCTGACCACCAGAAAGGAAAACAGTAAAAAAGGACACAAACAGACCTGTGGATGCCAGAGGTTGTCCTGAGGGCACACCATTTTGAATATTTGTAAGCAGCAGGTGCAGCCATTTTGAATATATGCAAATGACATTCTTACCTGGACAGTGACCTAAGAATAAGTTCCACTTGCCAAGGACAGCCAGACAACTGCACTGGAGGCTGACAGCTAGAAATTTGTGACATTCCTCTTGTTACTTTTACACCCCACACCCTCTTGGTGAACAGAGGTGTGGCCTTCCCCCACCTCTACTCATCATTTTAACCAGCAGGAATTCCATCCTGGTCTGTGTCCTGACAGAGCTTGGGTGCTGTACCTCACCCTATACAGTTTTGCTTTTGTTCATTGTTTTTTAAGTATTCTTTCTATCTTCCTTCTGCCCCACCCCCCCTTTTTTTTTCTTCTTTCTGATCCTTGGTTCTTATTTTGTTGTTGTTGTTTTTCTTTTTTCTCTTCCTTTTTCTGAGTTCCACCACACTTTGTTTCCTTTTGGTCCTTCCCATCCCTTCTTTTTTCCTTTTTCAGTTTTCCAATTTTTTCTATACTCTTGCTCTTTCTCTGATTGCTCACTCCCTCAGATATTGTGGCATTTCCCCTCTCTTTTTCTCATTATCTTTCTTTTATCCTTTTTAAAAATATTTTGAAATTTTTTCTTCTCATATTTTTTTTGTGATTGTTTCTGTTTGCTTATGCAACTAGAGTTTTTGTTCTCTTGTTTTTTTTATTTTTTTGGTGTTTATTTATTTATTTATTTGTTTGTTTTTGTCTACCCGAGTGGAAGACAGTAACCATTCCAACACATCACAACCATACCTGTACCTAGTGCTGCATCACCCACTGAGTGAGGGTCACAAATTTCTTTTGAACAAAATGAACAGCAATAGATGGAAGCCAATACCAGCTCAACTCACATCCAACTGCTTTTTATGAACAGCTAACAGAGATCGGTGCACACACTTTTATTCTTTATCACACTCACCAGAAGACAGGTGGTGAGTACCTAGGTACTAACAACTAGTTAATAGAAGAGCACAGCACCCTGCTCGCACATATATATCAAAACAGAATAAAGAAAAAAAAATCTTACTTGAATCACACCAACATATATACAAAGTAAACATAAATACAACAACACCAAAATGTCTCAGAGATCACAGAACATCACAGGCCACACAAAAAAGCAAGATAATGTAGTAGAAACAAAGGGCAAGGATGCAAACCCAGAAAATATCCCACAGGAAGAAGTAGAATTGGAACTTCCTGACAAGAAATACAAAAGAACTATATTTAGATACCTTCCACAGCTTGAGAGACAGATCAAGGAAAACACTGACAAGATCAGGGAAAACACTGACAAGATCAAGGAAAATACAGACAAAACTCTTCAACACTTTAGGAAAACAATACAAGAACAGATGGACAAAATAAACAAAAAATTACAAATGATACAAAAACAATAAACAAATTCAGAATATTAATACTAAGTTTTCAGAAATACATAATACATTGAATGGATGAAGGAGTAGAATCAAATCAATGGAAGACAGAATTAATGAGGTTAAAGACAAATACCTCAATACTATTTGATAAGGTATCAATAAGACAAAGAATCAAAACATAATGAAGAAAGCCTTAGATCCATGTGGGAAACCATCAAGAGGAATAACATGTAATAGGAATTCAAGAACAGGAAGAGACAGAGAAAATTGTTGAAGATTTGTTGGAAGAGAATATCCCTAATATCATGAAAGATGAGAATATATCAATTCAAGAAGTTCAAAGAACCTCAAACAAGATATTCCCCAAAAGGAAATCACCAAGACATAGCATCATCAAGCTCACCAATACCAAAGACAAAGAAAGAATCCTGGAAGGAGCACAGGAAAAATGAGAAGTTACTTATACCTGTAGGACTAAGCTTTGATTTCTTGACAGAAACCACTCAGGTGAGAAGGCAATGGAATGATATATATAAAACCCTGAAAGAAAAAAAAAAATTCCAACCAAGAATTATATACCCAATAAAATTGCCCTCAAATATGAGGATGAAATTAAGGAGATTTCTAGATAAGCAAAAATTAAGGGAATTTGATAAAACCAGACCAACCTTACAAGAGATGCTAAAGGGAGTCCTTTGGACAGAAAACCAACAACAGCAAACAACACTGACCATTAACACACATGATGACATAACCCAGAAACCAACTCAGTTATAGAACTACCCAAAGTAGAATAAGCTTATAAGACAAGGAACAGGGAACTAGAGACATCAATTGGTAAATGAGGACAACTGCAAATCAAAAGATAAAATAAATAGTATAGCTACAGAACTTCTAAATGATGTGGAAGTCAAGAAAATGCAAGATAGAACTGACTGTTTTAAACTTGGGAAGAAAATTTTAAATCATAGGGTAACCTCAAAGAAAAATAATAAACCTATATATCAAAATAAAATAATAAAAAAAAGAAGCAGAAATATTTAGCAAATACTAAAATAATAGCAACAAAGGAGATGAAACAAGATTTGTAAACAAAATGGGCCCAGCACAGAAAATTATATGTTGTTTTTGTTGCTGTTGTTATTTCCCCTCGAGTCGGACCCAACTCAAAGTGACCCCTCCGTGAGTTTCCGAGGCAGTATCACTAAGGAAGTAGATTGCCCCATCTTCCTTCCAAGGAGTGGCTGGTGGGTTTGAACTGCCAGCCTTCTGGTTAGCAGACTAGTGCCTTAGGCACTACACTACCAGATCTTCCAGAAAATTATATGGAACAAAGAAATCAGCAACACCACAAGAAAACACATAACAAAATGAAATAAATAAAGTCATATTTGTTGATGATTACATTGAATGTCAATGGATTAAATGCATCACTCAAGAGACAGAGTTGCAGACTA
This sequence comes from Orycteropus afer afer, assembly GCF_000298275.1. Classification (NCBI taxonomy): domain Eukaryota; kingdom Metazoa; phylum Chordata; class Mammalia; order Tubulidentata; family Orycteropodidae; genus Orycteropus; species Orycteropus afer. Next base: position 1,844,812 of record NW_006921916.1, read on the forward strand.
AACAAGAAAACAGGACCCACCAATATGCTGTCTACAAGAGACTCACTCACATTACTCTTAAAGACAAAAATATATTAAAAATCAAAGGTTGGACAAAGATATACAAAGTAAATGACAACCGAAAAAGGGCGGGAGTGACAATATTAATTTCTGATAAAATAGACTTTAGGCAAAAACAACCATAAGAGGCAAGGAAAGACATTATTTAATGATGAAAGGATCAGTTGCACAAGAGGGCATAACAATAATAAATATCTACACACCCAATTAAAGAGCCCTTAAATACCTAAGACAGACTTTAAAAGAATTGAAAAGACAGTAGATGACTACACAATAATAGTAGAAGACTTTACAATGCAATCAACTCATTTGACCTTACAGATATCTACAGAGTACTTCACCCAACAACAGCACAATACCCATTCTTTTCCAGCATAAATAGAACATTCTCCAGGATAGACCATCTGTTAGGCCAGAAAGCAAGCTTCAATAAAATAGAAAGCATTGAAATACTGCAAAGCATCTTCTCAGATCACAACACTATAAGATTAGAAATTAGCCATAGGAAGACCAATGGGAAAAGAGCAAACACATGGAAACTGAATAACACCCTGCTCAAAAATGACTGGGTAATAGAAGAAATAAAAATTGGAGTTTAAAAATTCCTTTAATCAAATGAGAGTGAAAACACAACACACCAAAATTTTAGGGACACAGCAAAAGCAGTGATCAGAGGTCAATTTATAGCAATAGAGATGCATATCAAAAAAGAAGAAAGAGCCAAAATCAACACCTTAACCCAGTATCTCCAACCATTAGAAAAAGAGTAGCAAAAAAAGCCTATAGTCACCAGACACATAGAAGCCACTTTTGACTCACATCATTCATCCCACTGATAACATTCTACCAATAACATATATAGAATCTTGATTTTTAAAAATCTATTTGATAGGAGCTCTGGTAGTATAGTGCCTAAGGCACTTGACTGCTAACCAGAAGGCTGGCGGTTCAAACTCACGAGCCACTCCTCAGAAGGAAGGTTGGGCAATCTACTTCCATAGTGATACTGCCTTGGCAACCCAAGAAGGGGTTGCTATGAGTCGGGTCCTACTCGACGGCACGTAACAACAACAACATTTGATTGAGAAGATACATGCATACATTGATCGTGTATTTAGGTTGGCAAGCATAGGCTAGCTTCCCTGGGGAACTCCAGAAAAGTTAAACAAATCTTTTGAGAAGCATATTCTGAAATAGCAAGTTCCCACAGGAGTAGATTGGAGGGAAAAGTAAGCTGGACTCAGAATGGGAACCTCATGAACACCAAGTGACTGGGCACAAAAGTGGCCTGCAGACATCAGGATTATAAAGAAAACTATCTTAAAGGAGATTATTTAACTTTCCTCTTCATGATAAAATAATTAGTCATTCTCTGCAAGAACTTCTCTAGGCAAAGGATGTTGAACTCCTACTGGCTGTGTTGCCTTGCAGACATTAAGTAGTCTAGACACTGAATATAGCCTGAAGACTACAAGAAGAACAAATTATAACCTAGCAACTCCACTTCCTGTTGAAGAGAATGTCCTGCAGAGAGGGTCCCATACCATTTATTATTAAGGAAAGAAATGAAGCAAAACTATATAGATAATTTTCCATAAAGCATTGCATATTATTAGAGTTATGTCTCCTGAAGCTATATAGAGCCTATCAATTTTTGCATTCTATACAATTTATATGATCAAATTGTGCAGTATAAAATGTAAAAAGCAATCATATTTTCTGTCCTCTTGACTGCCAGCTTGTTATATAAGACATTGATTTTTCAGTCATCGCAAGTGTGCTCTAGCAGTTGCCTAGGAGACAACAAAACACAGGATATGATTTGGACATATTTATGACTCTAACACCAAGAATTCTAACATTTAATACCCAAATTGTTCAATAAGATAATAAGATATACTGTTACCATTTTTCCAAATTGATTTTATATTTAAAGATAGGTTTTGAATTAAGATTTTAGAGACTTCTGCTCACCTTACTTAGATAGATTAAAACCAAAAACATCAAGCATCAATTACCTCATACTAAATTAAATAATAAAAAGTGAGAAAAATAGTAATGGAAATCAAAATGCTAATATCTTCACTGGGATTAAGTAAAGTTTTATTAGCAATCCACTGTATACTCTCTCTACCTTGAATGATCATCCCTCTACATTCAGTATATTCTCTCAAATCATCTATTCCAATACAGAATGCAGTACAGAAAGAAAAATATCCCTATGTAATGACCAAATATGAAACTCAAAGACTTTTCTTCTTCTTTTTTTTATACTTTCCTTTCACTTTCCTTACAGCAGTTCACATAAACTTTGTCTCATGACATTGACCACAA
>NW_006921916.1:1851590-1863802 GCF_000298275.1 Orycteropus afer afer
AGTTGGAAACGACTCGACGGCACTTAACAAGAACAACATAACAACAGCTCTCTTACAGTTACCATTTGCTTGATATATCTTTTTCCTACCTTTGATTTTTAGTCTATTTTTCTCTTTATCTCCAAGGTGTGTCTTTTGTAGGCAGCATATTGATGGGTTTTGTTTCCTTATTCAATTTGCAGCTTTCCATCTCTTGAGTGGTGCATTTAATCCATTAACATTCAGTGTAATTATTGACAAGTATGAATTGGTTGCTGTCGTTTTGTTATGTGTTTTTTCATGGTGTTCCTGGTTTCTTTGTTACATATTATTTTCTGTGCTGAGCTCATTATGTTTATAAATCCTGCTATCATTTCCTTTGTTGCTGTTGTTTTAGCATTTGCTGAGTATTTGTTCTTGTCCTCTTTTTTATTGTGATATGAAGGTTTACCATTTTTCTTTGAGGTTTCCCTATGATTTATAATTTTCTCTCCGAGTTTAGAATAGTCGATTCTGTCTTACAACTCTCTTAACTTCCGCACCATTTAGAAGTTCTGTAACTCACAGTATTTTCCCTCTTTTTGTTGGTAGGTGTAATCACTTGCCAATTGATGTCTCTGGTTCCCTGTTTACAATCTTGTAAGCTCGTTTTACTTTGGATATGTCCATAGCTATAATTTCTGGGTTGTGTTATCCTGTGTATTAATGGTCAGTTGTCATTTGCTACTTTTGGTTCTCTGTTTAAAGGACTCCCTTTAACATCTCTTGTAAGGTTGGTCTGGTTTTAACAAAATCCCTTAATTTCTGCTTATCTGGAAATCTCCTAATTTCACCATCATATTTGAGGGACAATTTTGCCAGATATATAATTTTAGGTTGAAAATTTTTCTCTTTCAGGGTTTTATATATACCATCCCATTGTCTTCTCACTTACATGGTTTCTGCTGAGAAATCAGAGCTTATTCTTACTAGCTGTCTTTTATAAGTAACTTTTTGGTTCCCCCATGCTGCTTTCAGGATTCTGTCTTTGTCTTTGGTTTTAATGAGTTTGATGATGATGTGTCTTGGTTATTTTCTTTTGGGGTCTATTCCGTTTAGGGTTCATTAGACTTCCTGAATGGATATATTCTCATCTTTCATCATATCAGGGAAGTTTTCCTCCAACAAATCTTGGACAATTTTCTCAATGGTTTTGTTTTTCTCTTTCTGTTCTGGAATTCCAATGACATGTAGGCTATTCCTCTTGATGGTATCTCACATGGATCTTAGGCTTTCCTCATTTTGTTTTGATCTTTTTTCTGATTGATATCTTCACAAAGAAGTATTCATGTATTTGTCTTCAATCTCATTAATTCTGTCTTCCGTTACATCAATTCTACTCCTTTGCTCTTGCAATGTGTTATTTATTTCTGACAATTTAGTATTAATCTTCTGGATTTCTATCTGTAGATTTAGAATTATTTCTAATTTTTCATTGATTTTGTCATTTTGTTCTTGTATGTTCTTCCAAAATTCTTCCAAGGTTTTTTCCTATGTTTCCTTTGGTCTGTCTCAATCTTTTGAAGATATGTAAAGATAATTCTTTTGAATTCCTTATCAGAGAGTTTCAATGCTGCTTCTTCCTCAGGGATGTGTTCTGGGTCTGTATCCTGCTCCTTTTTTTCTACCACTTTATCTTGCTTCTTTGTGTGGACTCTGAGACATCGTGGCATTGTTGTATTTAGATGTCTGTTAACTGTTTGCAAAGAGCAGCCAAGGGTAAATCAGGCTTTTCTTGGTGGTTTTTTATCATTGGCCTGTTGGTGGAGAAGTTGGTGGTGGCTATCATTAAGTAAGAGAAGTTACAGGAGGTGTGGGTGTAGTTGTGTCTTAAGGGAGTTGCTGTCTCCCTCTCAGTTAGACACAAATTACAATTGAATAACCATCAAAAAACTAAAAGCACATGGACAAAAAATAAACAATATAATCACACAAGAACAGTAAGCAATAAAAGGAAAAAGTAGAAAGAAAAAAAAAAGAAAACCTGCAATATCTGGGGATAGAGCACTAAGAGAAAAAAAGGTAGAGAAGCAGAATAATGAAGAAAAAAATGGGAAAAATGCAAAAAGAAAAACAAGGAACTGGGTTAAAAGTAGGATGTGGGAGGGGAAGAATAAATAATAATAGTAAAAAGGACAAAAGTATTAATAATAATAATATTTTAAAAACAAACAAATACAAGCAAATTAAACACCAGAAAAAAGAAAGAGAAAAGGAAAAAAAATTGGTGGAGGACAGGGCAGGACACCCAGGCTCTTTCCAAGCACATAGACTGGAATGGAGTTCCTGTGGGCCCAGAAGGTAGGTGGGAGTGGGGGAAGGCCACACCTCCTTTCACCAAGTGAGTGTGGGGTATAAGAGTGACAAGGGGAATGTCGCACCTTTTCAGTTGTGCAAGTCCTGAGTGTCCTTGGGGTTGCTGGCAAGCAGAACCTGTTCTTAAGCCTCTGGAATCTGGGAGAGCACTGTCTCTTTAAATATCCAAAATGGTCAAGCTGCTTGTAAACATTAAAAATGGTGACACCTTGCGGACAGTCAAAGTCCACAGCTCAGCCTGCCTTCCTCTTTACTGCTGCTTCACCTTTTATTCCCCAGCCACCAGAGCAGTCCTCCATACAGTCCCTTGCTAACAGGGCTGATTTTTAGCTTTATTCTTAGGTCCTACTATGACTTGGCAATCTCCAAGCTGTCTGTGCCATCAGGATCACTCAGGATCACTGCCAGACTGCAGCTCCTCTGTATGTCTCATTTTTTGCTAATTTCATGCAAATTATTTTGCTAGTTGGGGTTTAGTCCACTTCTTTATTCTTCCCTTCAAGGCTCAGGGTCCAGGATTATCTTCTGTGTCTGTGTTAATTGGTTTCCCTTTTCTTTGTTGAAGAGGGTCTGTGCAGTCTTTCCGCCTATTCCACCATCTTGGCATATCTCTGAACCTCAAAAACTTTTTTTCCCTCTTATCTAAATGATATAAATTGTCAGGTATGATACTGGACTAGAAATTATTAGAATTGAAACTATCCTAATTTGACATGAGTTTGACATCTGCTTAAGCATGTTTTTCCATCTTCATCTTTCATCTAAGCTTACCCAAGTCATTTACATGAGGAAAGAAGAGACCAAGAAAGCCAAGAAACCAAGCATCCCTCAAGATCAAAGAAAATTTCTTAGAAGAAGATCTCTATAGATCACCTAACTTAGTCCATGCAATCCAGCTACTCAGGAATATGACCTTTGAGTCTGTCTTTTTACAATTCTCCAGAGATGACAGTCCAACAAATTCCCTCAGTAGCTATTTTTTCCTGTGATTACTGTATTACCACAAATTGTTGTTAAATCATGTGCTACTAGTCAAAAGGTTGGTGGTTTGAACCTACCCAGAAGCACCCTGGAAGACAGGTCTATTAGTCTGCTTCCAAAAGGTTACAGCTTTGAAAACCTTATGAGGCAGTTCCACTCTACAAACATAGGATCAACCTGAGCTGGAATTGACTCCATGGCAACTAACAACAACAACAACTGTAATGAATCACCACAAATTAAAGGGTTTAAAACAACATATATTTATTTGCTCACAGTTTAAAATGCCAGGATTCTAAAACAGGTTTTACTAATCAAAAACCAAGGTGTTGGCAGTACCATGTCTTTCCAGAGGCTAGAGTAGAAAATTGATTCCTTGCCTATTTCAGCTTCTGGTGCATGACAATCCTTGGTCTTCCTTGAACTGTAGTTGCATCACTCTTACTCCTGCCTTTGTGGTCACATTGCCTCCTCCTCTTCTGTGTATGCCATCTCCCTCTGTCTCTCTCTTAAAAGAACATTGAGATTAGATTTATTACACCACCTGGATAATCTGAGATAATCTCCCCACGTCAAAATTGTTAACAAAATCACATCTGCAAATATTCCTTTTTTTTTTTTTTTTCTGTCATATAAGGTAACATTCATAAGTCCCAGGGAATTGGAACTGGGTATCTTTTGGAGGACTATTATTCAGATTGGTACAGAAGCACATGAAGTTTTTTTCATCCAACTCATAAATCTGTGGATGGTTTTGAGGAAAATTTATTTAGTAGTTGGATGATTCATTTATTCATTTAATCAGCTAATATCTAGCCAATACTGACTATGTCCCAAACACTATGCTAAGCTTGTGAATACAGCTGTGAAAAACACAAGCATGGTGCTAGTTTGTGAAAAGTGGATCACAAGTCAAATACTTTCAAAATTATGGCAGTCACAAATGTGAGATTAGAGATGAGGTTTCTATTTACAATTGACACATGAGCCAATTGACCTAGAAACTATTTTCTGGAATGCTAGAGCTTTAAACTACACTTATATAAATTTCCAAAGGAAAGACTGGCAATACCTAAGCAAGATAAGTAGGCCCATCTTTGATGTAGAGCCAGCATTGTGCAAGGCACAAACATTATAGCCTCAATTAGGTTTCTCTCCCGCACTCTACCCACTGTGCTCCCAGAGTATTATACAAGGACAAAGTACAAGACTTGGAGACAGAAAAGTTGTGTGTCAATGTATTAGTCTTCTTCTCCTGGCAGGCCCCCAATTCCTCAGACTTCTAGACCACTTGCCCTGCACCAATTCAGGAATTTGAATCAACATAGATTCCCAAAAGGGTTTTGAAAATTTTAACTGCTATGTTGTTGTTGTTAAGTGACATCAAGTCACTTCCAACTCATAGCAACCCCATGCACAGCAGAACAAAACACCGCCCAATCCCACGCCAGCTCCATGATCCTTGCTATACTTGAACCCATTGCCACAGCCACCATGTCAATCCATCTTGTCGAAGGCCTTCCTCTCTTTCATCGACCCTCCACCTTACCAAGCATGACTTACTTCTCCAGGGAATGGTCCCCTCTGACAACATGACCAAAGTAGATGAGAAGTCTGGCCATCTCACTTCCAAGGATCATCTCAGCTGCACTTCCTCCAGGACAGATCAGTTAGTTCTTTTGCCAGTCAATGATACCTTCAGCATTCTTCGCCAGCACCACAACTCAAAAACATCAACTCTTCTTTAGTCTTCCTTATTCATTGTCTAGCTCTCACATCCATACAAGGCAATTGGAAATATCATGGCCTGTGTCAGGCGCAACTTAATCCTCAAGGAGACATCTTTGCTCTTCAGCACGTCCTTTGCAGCTGTGGTAGTTTTGTTTGTGTGTCACCTTGGCTGGGCCTGGTTGAGTGGCTGGGCAGCTGGTGGTAGTTAATCCCCATGAGGAGACTGGCAATCAACTCCATGGTGGGATCTACCACAAGCACCTTTTGGTATGTGGTATGCTTCCTGTGTATAAGGAGAAGCCTTTGGGAATGGTATCTAGCTTATGGCATGCTTGGACCCTGCATGTAGCTGTGTCATTGCTCGGCAGCCCGCTATGCCCTGCCAACTTTGGGACTTTCAATGGACTTAAGTTAATGGCCTGCCATGTGGTTTGGTAATATCGGGACTGTGCCTTTTTCCTTGTCAACCTTGGGGTTTCTCAGCCTCAGCAGCCAGTGGCTGTCTGAGTGAAGAAATGCCTCTAGCTCCAGTGGGCTGGGAGAAGGAGGCTTTCACCTAGTCCCTAGAGCCTGGAACTTTGAGCTTGGACTTAAAGCCTCCATATGATGAGAGAATAAACTCCTTTTTGTTAAAGCCATCCCATTTTTGGTATATTCTTGTTAGAGCAGCACTAGGTAACCAGAACAGCAGCCAACCTGCCCAGTGCTACACGTCGTCTAATGTCCTGACTGCTGCTTCCATTAGCCTTGATTGTAGAACCAAGCAATGTGAATTCTTTGACAACCTCAATCTTTTTTCCATTTATCATAATGCTGCTTATTGGTCCAGTTGTGAAGATTTTTGTCTTCATTATACTGAGATGTAATCCATACTGCAACTGTGTTCCTCAATCTTCATCAGTAAGTGCCTCAAATCATCCTCACTTTCAGCAAGCAAAGTTGTGTCATCAGCATATCTCAGGTTGTTAATGATTCTTCCTTCAATCCTGATGCCACTTTTTTTTTTTTCATATAGTCCTGCTTCTCAGATTATTTGTTCAGCATATAGATTGAATAAGTATGGGAAAAGGACACAAACCTGATGCACTCCCTGGCTGATTTTAAACCATGCAGTGTCCCCTTGTTCTGTTCAAACAACAGCCTTCTGGTCAAGGTATAGGTTCCTAGTGCATACTATCAAGTGTCCAGGAATTCCCATTCTTTCAGTGTTATCCATAATTTGTCATGATCCACACAATCAAATGCCTTTGCATAGTCAATAAAGCACAAGTAAACATCTCTCTGGTATTCTTTGCCTTGAGCCAAGATCCATTTGACAGCAGCTATGATAGTCCTTGTTCCACGTTCTCTTCTGAATCCAGCTTGCACCTCTGGAAGTTCCCTGTCAATATACTACTGCAACCATTTTTTAATTATTTTCAGTAAGATCTTATTTGCGTGTGATATAAATGATACTGTTCAATAATTTCCACATTCTGTGAAATCACCTTTCTTTGGAATGGGTACAAATATGGATCTCTTCCAGTCAGTTGGCCAGGTAGCTATCTTCCAAATCTCTTGGCATAACTGAGTGAGTGCCAGTGAGGCATCCGTTTGTTGAAATATCTCAGTTGGTATTCCGTCAATTCCCGGAGCCTTGTTCTTCACCAATTCCTTCATTGCAGCTTTGACTTTCTCCTTCAGTACCATTGGTTCTAGATCATATGCCACCTCCTGAAATGGATGAAGATCGACCAGTTCCTTTTGGTACAGTGACTCCATGTATTCCTTCCATCTTCTTTTGATATTCCCTTTATCGTTCAATGTTTTGCCCTTAGAATCTTTCAATATTGCTACTCTAGGCTTAAATTTTTTCCTCACTTCTTTCAGCTTGAGAAATGCCAAGCATTTTCTTCCCTTTTGGCTTTCTAACTCCAGGTCTTTGCACATTTCATTATAGTAATTGGCTTTGTCTTCTTGAGCTGCTCTTTGAAATCTTCGGTTCAATTCTTTTATCTTATCATTTCTTCCGTTTGCTTTAGCTATTCTCTGCTCAAGGGTAAGTTTCAGAGTCTCTTCTGTCATCGATTTTAGTCTTCTCTTCTTTTGTTGTCTTTTTAGTGACCTCTTGCTTTCTTCGTGGATGATGCTCTTGATGTCATCCCACAATTCATCTGGTTTCTGGTCATTGGTGTTCAATGCATCAAATCTATTCTTTAGATGGTCTTTAAATTCAGGAAGGATATATTCTAGATCATATTTTGGCTCTCATGGACTTGTTTTAATTGTCTTTAACTTCAAGTTGAACTTGCATATGAGCAGTTGATGGTCTGCTCCACAATCAGCTCCTGGCCTGGTTTTGGCTGAAGATATTGAGCTTTTCCATCACCTCTCACCATAGATGTAGTCAATCTAATTCCTGTCTGTTCCATCCGGTGAAGTCCACGTGCACAGCTGCCATTTGTGTTGTTGAAAAAAAGATGTTTGCAATGAACAAGGTATTGGCTTGCAAAATTCTACCATGAGAGTTCCAGCATCATTTGTGTCACCAAGGCCAAATTTTCCAACTACCGGTGATTCTTCTTTGTTTCCAACTATTAAATTCCAGTCACCAGTGATAATTAACACATCCTGATTGCAAGTTCGGTAAATTTTAGACTGCAGAAGTTGATAAAAATTTTCAATTTCCTCATCTTTGGCTTTGGTGGTTGGTGCATAAATTTGAATAATAGTCATATTAACAGGTCTTCCTTGTAGGCATATGGATATTATCCTATCACTGACAGCATCGTACTTCAGGACAAATCTTGAAACATCCTTTGTGATGATGAATGTCATGCCATTCCTCTTTAAACTGTTATTCCCGGCATAGTAGATCATATGGTTGTCTGATTCAAAATGGCCAAAACCAGTCCATTTCAACTCATTAATGCCTAGGATATCAATCTTTATGCATTCCATTCATTTTTTACAACTTCCAATTTTCCTAGATTGATACTTTGTACATTCCATGTTCTGATTATTAATGGATGTTTGCCACTGTTTCTCCTCAATTTGAGTGGTGCCACATCAGCAAATGGAGGTCTCAAAAGCTTTATCTTATCCATATGAGTAAGGCTGATTTTACTCTGATAATGCAGCTCTTTCCCAGTCCTACTTTGAGAGCTTTCTAAGTTAAGTGACTCATCTTCCTTCTCTGTATTGGAGAATGTTTCTGGACTATTCATAAAATTGTGCAGTAATGTATCAGACAGTGTTTCTCTGCTATTCATAAGTTTTCCCTGGCCAATTCTTTGAGAAGTGGATGGCCTCCTCCTTCTTTCTAGTCTGTCTCAGTCTGCAAGCCAGGCTGAAACCTGTGCAACAGGTGACTCCACTGGGTTTGAAACACAAGTGGCACAGCCTCAAGACTCACAGCAACACGTGACCACAGTAGGACAAACCAACAGACAAGTTTGTCTCCCTTAGCTGTTGGAAACCCCTCCAACTACCCTTACCTGGATACTTGCAGCTAACTCCTTGATCTGTTCCAGTCCCCTTTGCCTTTTCTGTCCTCTCCCTGCTTCCCACCTTGCTGTTTGTGGTGGGTGGCCTGGGTTCCCTCTCCTCACCTGGGTCCCTGTGACTGACTCCTCAGTCTGTTCCTATCCCCTTTGCCTTTTCTATCTTCTCCCTGCCTTCCTGCCTCGCTCCTTGTGGGGTGTGGCCTGGGTTCCCTCTCCTCACCTGCGTTCTTGCAGATGACTCCTCAATTTGTTCCCGTCCCCTTTGCCTTTTCTGTCCTCTCCCTGCTTCCCACCTTGCTGTTTGTGGTGGGTGGCCTGGGTTCCCTCTCCTCACCTGGCTCCCTGTGGCTGACTCCTCCTTAACTGCTATACAAATTTAAAATATGTTTTGTTTTAAGCACAAGTAACCAGCCAGCCTGAGGCTACTCATGCATCCACATAACCTTCTGAAATATACACCAATAAAGTAAAAAGGGAAGCAGGGTATCTTCTATTGCATTATCTGCTTCTATTCAATGAATTTCCATTTCATGAAAGCTATCTTGGAAGCAATGTTTAAATTTAAATTACTTTTGGGCAGCATTTAAATTATTTTTAAAAATATGAAGTCCAACTGTAGTCACATGCTTTATGTTTTTGTTCCTAATTGTTATTATTTGATGTGGGATGTATCATGAACAATATGTGAGCTGCTGCTGTTGTTGTCATTGTTAGGTGCCATCAAGTCTTTCTCAATTCATAGCAAAACTATGTACAACAAAATGAAACACTGCCTGATCCTGTGTCATCTGTACAATTGTTGCTGTGCTTGTGCCCACCATTGCAGCCACTGTATCAATCCCTCTCACTGAGGATCTTCCCCTTTTTCATTGACCCTCTACTTTACAAACATGATACTTTTCTCCAGGGACTAGTCACTTCTGATAACATGAACAAAATACAAGAGATGAAGTTTGGCCATTCCCACTTATAAGCAGCATTCCAGCTGTACTTCCAAGATAGATTTTTTTGTTCATCTGTCAGTCCACAGTATATTTAATATTCTTCTCCAACATCACAATTTTAATACACCAATTCTTCAGTCTTCATTATTCATTGTCCAGCTTTCAATATGATGTTAGTGAAAAGACAACAGCTTGGGTCAGGTGCAGCTTCTCTTCAAAGTGACATCTTTACTCTTTAATATTTTAAAATGGTCTTTTGAGCATATTTGCATCTTTTGATTTCTTGATTGCTGCTTCCATGAGCACTGATTGTGAATCCAAGTAAAATGAAATCCTTGACAACTTCAATCTTTTCTCCATTTATTATGATGTTTCTTATTGGTTCAGTTGTGAGGATTTTTGTCTCCTTTATGTTGAAGTGTAATCTATACTGAAGGCTTTAGTCTTTGATTATCATCAGTAAGTGTTTCAAGTACTCTTCATTTCAGCAAACAGGGTTGTGTCATCTGCATATTGCAGGTTATTACTGAGTCTTTCTCTAATCCTGATGTCACATTCTTCTTCATATACTCCAGCTTCTCAAATTATTTGCTCAGCATAGAGTTTGAAAACATGTGTTGAAAGGATACAACCCTGATACACTTGATTTTAAGCCATGCAGTATCCTCTTGCTCTTTTTGAATGACTGCCTCTTTTCCTATGTATATATTCCTCATGGCCACCAATAAGTATTCTGGAATTCTCTTTCTTCAAAATGTTTTCCATAATTTGATATGATCCACACAGTTAATGCCTGTGCATAGTCAATAAAACACAAGTAATCATCTTTCTGGTACTCTTGGCTTTCAGCCAGGATCCATCTGGACATCAACAATGATATCTCTCATGCCATGTCCTCTTCTGAATCTAGCTTGAATGTCTGGAAATTACATGTAGATGTACCACTGAAACTTTTTTTTTTAGTAGATTTTAGAATTCTTTAGACCTTATTTTCTGGGTTTTAATAAAATTGCTACAATGACAATATGAACAATGCATTCTTCTTTTCCTTTCATCTGTCCTTTGAATGAAAGCTACTCTTTAACAAGTTGACATCATTCAAAATAGAACCCTCTCTCTGGTGTGGTAGAGTGCCAAGGGCAGTGTTTTTCCCATCATTTAAACCCACCTTACTAATAGCTTTTTCTTGTTAGTTGCTATCTAGCAGGCTTAGAATCATGACAACTCCGTAGACAACAGAATGAAATGCTGCTCAGTCCTGTGCCATCTTTACAATTATCAGTATGATCAAGTTCATTATAGCAATCATCGTGTATTTTGAGTGCCTTCCAACCAAGGAAGCTCATCTTCCACAACTATATAATACAATATTCTGTTGTGATTCATGAGATTTTCATTGGCTAATTTTCAGAAGTAGCTTGCCAGGCCTTTCTTCCTAGGCTTCCTTAGTCTGGAAGCTCTATTGAAATCTATCTACCATGGGTTTGCTTGCTGGTATATGAAATACTGGTGGCAATGTTTCCAGCATCACAGCAACACACAAGCACAACAGTATAAAAAACTGATAGACATATAGTTGTTTCTGATAGGAATCTCTCATAAATAGGATGATGTGAGAAGTGACATCTGTTAACTCATGAAATTTGGGCCTTATAGAGCCCCAATATCAGAGGTTAGCTTGTGAGTATTCTAAAAGAGTAAATATCACATGAGGAGAATATTCAATCAAGGAAATATCTCTTGCTTTCCAAACTAAAACAACTCCAACAAAACTGTAAACAGTTAAATATGGGTACTTATCAAGTTCCTAGCTGACAACCCTCCAATCTCAGATAATTATCACCTCAATTTTATACATTCTTATATAATGAAATGAAGAGTGTTAGAGCTAGAAATGTCTTCAATATCTTCTGATACATATTGACTTACTTTTTCCCTCAGATGAGAACACTAAAACTTCAACAATAAGAATTGATTTGGACAATGTCATTTAACTAGTTAAAGGACAAGGCAACGAACTTCCAGTAAGATGGAGGAATAAATAGTCAGACAAACTACACAGACCCTCTTTAATGAGAGGGTCTTTTTTAACAAGGAAAAGAGAAACCAATTGACACAGTTACAGAAGATAATCCTGGAGCTCTGAGCTTTGAAATGAAGGGTACAAAAGTGGATTAAACTCCAACTAGTAGAATAACCTGCATGAACACAAAGAATAAGGAGACAAATGGAATCGTGGACTGTCAGCAGTCCTGATGGCATGAACAGTTTGGATAGTTCAAATGGTGTTAGAACATGAGAAATAACCAAAAAATTGGCCCTGCTCTCCAAGGGCTGTAGGCATGACTGCACTGATGACTAAAAGGGAAAAGAGTAAAGAAGGATACAAACTGAGCCGTGGACTTTGGGCTGTCCAAAGGACACAGCCATTTTGAGTGTTTATAAATGGTTCAGCCATTTTGGATATTTAAAGAGACAGAGTTCTTCTTTACATTCTAGGGACCTAAGAATAGGCTTCACTTACCAAGGCCAGCACAGACATAATGGAGGGTGATGAATGGAAAGGTGTAATATTCCCCTTGTTACTCTTCTACCCCACAGATTCTTGTAGAATGGAAGTGTGACCATCTCTCACCCCTGCCCACCTTCTGGGACAGCAGGAATTGCAACCCAATCTGTGTGCTCTGATGGAGCATGAGTACTCTAACCTGTCACTTCTATTTTTTTTTTTTTTTTT
>NW_006921916.1:1864647-1868563 GCF_000298275.1 Orycteropus afer afer
TACTCAGGTACATCCAAAGAAAATGAAAATTGTGGATGAATCATTCAAACATATAATCACTGGTTAAATACAAATACAACAACATCACAGTGTCTCACAAAAAACAGACCATCACAATTCACATGAAGAAGCAAGATAAAGCAGGAGAAACAAGGGAGTAGGATACACACCCAGAACACATTCCTGTGGAAGCAGCAGCATTGGAACTCCTTGATAAAGAATTTTTTAAAAAATTATATTTAGGTACCTTTGATGGATTGAGAGACAGATCAAGAAAATCCTGACAAAATTAAAAGAAACACAGCAAAATTCTAGAACAATCTCAGAAGACAATACAAGAACAAAATGACAAAATAAATGAAAAATTAGAATTGATACAAAATCTACAGATAGAAATCCAGAAGATTAATACTGCATTTCCAGAAATAGTACCTTGAACAGGCAAAGGAGTAGATATGAATAAATGGAAGACAGATTTAGTAAGACTGAAGACAAATACCTCAATACTTCTTTGGAAAGGGAACAATCAGAAAAAAAGATCAAAACAAAATGAAGAAAGCCTAAGCTTCATGTGAGATACCATCAAAAAGAATAACCTATATATAATCAAAATTGCAGAGCAGGAAGAGACAAATAAAAGTACAGAGATAATAGTAGAAGATTTGTTGGAAGAGAATCTCCCTGATATGATGAAAGATGAGAATATATCCATTCAAGAAGTCCAGTGAACCCCAGACAAGATAGATGCCACAAGAAAATCACCAAGACATATCATCATCAAACTCACCAAAACCAAAAACAAAGAAAAAATCCTGAAAGCAGCATGGGAAAATGGAAAATTACCTACAAAAGGCAACCAATAAGACTAAGCTCTGATTTTGCAGCAGAAACCATGCAGGCAAAAAGGCAATGGGATGGTATATATAAAACCCTGAAAGAAAAAAATTTCCAACCAAGAATTAAATACTCCAGCAAAATTTTCTCTCAAATATGATGGAGAAATTAGGACATTTCCAGATGATCAGAAATTAAGGAAATTTGTTAAAACCTGACTGTGATCGTTAAGGTTGTATGTCAACTTGTCTGGGTTTGATTGAGCCAGAAAGCTGGATGTAGTTATTCCCCAAGGTGAGACTGGTAATTAATTCCATGGTGGAATCTACAGGAGCAGCTGAGTAGCTGCATTAAGGATGTGGGCTGTTTCCAGTATATAAGAAGCTTTTAGGGATGCTTGAACTCTGCATATAGCCAAGTCATTGTTTAAAAGCCTACGATGCCCTACTCATCTTAGGACTTCTAGATTTGAATTAGTGGCCTGCCATGTTGTTTGGTAACATTTGGACTTGTCGACCTTGGGTTTGTCAGCCTGAGAAGCCAGCAGCTGCCTGACTGAGGAAAACCTCCAGCTTCAGTGAGCTGGGAGCAGGAGGCAGAGCTGAAGCCCAAGGTTAAGGAGCTTTCACCCAGCTCCTAGAGCCTGGTGCTTTTAAATAAGACTTCCAGCCTCCAAAAGTGTAACAGAATAAACTCCTGTTTGTAAAAACCATTCCATTTGTGGTATATTCCTGTCAGAGCAGCACTATAAGTAACCAAAACACAGACTAACCTTGCAAGAGATGGTAAAGGGAGTCCTTTGGATGGAAAACCAACAGCAGCAAACAAAAACTTACCATTAACATACATGATGCCATAACCAAGAAACCAACCCACTTATGGAAGTATCCAAAGTAAAATAAGCTTACAAGATTGTAAACAGGGAACCGGAGATATCAATTGGTCAATGAGTACAACTTCAAACCAAAAACAGGGAAAAAATAGTGTATTAGCCTGGGTTATAAAAAGAAGCAAAATGAGTAAACTTATATATAGAGAGAGAGAAATAGAAATTTACTTTAAGAAAATGGCTCACACACTTATAGACGCTTGCAAGTCCCAAGTTCCTGGATCAAACATCAAGCTGGAGACTTTTGCCAACTCACACAGATGTAGGGGCAGACGAGCTCAAGGTTGGCAGGCAGTATACTGGCTGTTGACTCCAACAAATGATGAATCCAAGATCTCCAGGCCAAATGGTGGATTGTTCACTCACAGACTATGGTAGGTAGCACAACAGAATTCTGATCTACAGAAGGGTGTCTGTTTCTGAGGATGTGCATAAATACACTGGAAGCAGGCCACACTCCTAGGGAAACTCCCTTTCAATGGATTGGCTGCTCAAAACATATACATCTGATCCCATCATTGGAACAATCCACATCACAGTTGCTTAAACCACACAGAGTTGTGGTCCAGCCAAATTGACACATAGCTCCAACTTCACAGTCCACCCCTTGTCAACTTGGCAATTGTACACATCTTCTTAACCATATATAGTCTCTAAAAAAGGACAATTATAGGGTCATATTTGTGTTTAACATGATACACTAACACATGTACAACCAAAACACATTAACCTCATTTACATTTCACAGTTCATAACAGAAGGAAACAAAAATATTTGATGCACATACACAATGAAGAAATATAAAAATCACAGTCCTCATTTCTGCAACTGGTCACATGGTCATAGCTGATATTCAGAACTACCTTCTTCCACCACCCATTCTGTACATCCCTTGCCCTCAACAAGTACCTCAGCTGGTCGTGGTCCTTTGCCTGGTGGGGTGACCCAAACCTTCATTCCTGAAGGGTCTGGGCCATTAGTAATCATATCAGAATTAGGTTGCTGTAATTTTCCATTGATTTAATCACAGGGCATGGTAGTACTAAAAGACATCCTAAAGAATCTCCTTATTCCAGACATATTCTTCTTTACCTCCATTATGTAATGTCAATCCAATTTCCCCTTGGTAATCAGGATCTATCACACCAGATAGTACAGTAATGCCCTTCTTTGTCTGTTGATCCAGAGACATGAGGAAGCCAAAAAGGCTGGATGACACTTTTAATTTCCAGTTCAATGCAATCAGTATTGTGTCTCCAGGTGGGATTGTTCCTCCCTTTGGGATTAAGATCTCCAGACCCGTAGGAGCATAGGATAGCAGGGACAGAAAACAAGGATTTTTTGAGTGGGTCACTAGGGGTATAGTGAATGGTACCACTCCCATTTCCACCCCTGGGTTCCTGGACCCATAAATGCTGTTTATTGGAGAAACAGCACCATATATTGGATGCTGGCTTAGAGCATATACAACCTCCTGTAGAACATTGCCTCAATCCTTCAAGGTATTGCCACCTAGCTGGGGCCATAATTGTGTTTTTTCAGTAGGCCATTCCATCGTTCTATCAAGCAAGCTTTTTCATGATGATGGGGAACATGGTGAGACCAGTGAATACCATGAGCATAGGCCCATTGCCACACTTCATTTGCTGTGAAGTGAGTCCTTTGATCTGAAGCAATGCTGTGTGGGATACCATGATGGTGGATAAGGCACTCTGTAAGTCCCTGGATGGTAGTTTTGGCAGAAGCATTGCATTCAGGGAAGGCAAATTCATATCCAGAATAAGTATCTATTCCAGTAAGAACAAAATGCTGTCCTTTACATGATGAAAGTGGTCCAATGTAATCAACCTGCCACGAGGTTGCTGGCTGATCACCCCATATCAAGAATGGTTCCATATCAAGGACACAGTGTTGGTCTCTGCTGCTGGCAGATTGTTCACTCAGCAATGGCAGTAGCAAAATCAGCCTTGGTAAGTGGGAGTCCATGTTGCTGAGCCCACGCATAACCTCTATCCCTGCCACCTTGGCCACTTTTTTCATGAGCCCATTGAGCAATGACAGGAGTATCTGGGGGAAAAGGATGTTTGGTTTCCAATGAACGTGTCATCCTATCCAACTGATTGTTAAAGTCCTCCTCTGCCGAGGTCACCTTTTGGTGGGCATTCACATGAGACACAAATATCTTTACTCCTT
>NW_006921916.1:1869868-1871284 GCF_000298275.1 Orycteropus afer afer
CTCTTTGAGAAAGACTGGGTAAGAGAAGAAATGAAAATTGAAATTCAAAAATTCCTTGAATCAAATTAAAATGAAAACACAACATACCACAATCTTTGGGACACAGCAAAAGCAGTGATTAGAGGCCAATTTATAGCAATAAATGCACACATCAAAAAAGAAGAATGAGTCAAAATCAACACTTTAAACCAACATCTCCAACAATTAGAAAAAGAACAGCAAGAAAAACCTACAGTCACCACAAGAAAGGAAATAATCAAGATTTGAGCAGAAATCAATGAAACAGAAAATAGAAGAGCAATAGAAAAAAATCAACAAGATCAGAAGTTGGTTTTCTGAAAAGATCAATAAAATTGACAAACCACTGGCAAATTTAACAAACGAAAAGAGCGAGAAAATACAAATAACATGAATAAGAAACCAAATGGGTGACATCACAACAGAACCAACTCAAATAAAAAATGATACTATGAAGAACCGTACGCCAACAAATTTGCAAATCTGGAAGAATTGGACAGATTTCTATAAACACACCAGTTACCTAAACTAACACAGACTGATGTGGAAAATTTGAACAGATCTATAACAAAACAAGAAATTCAACAGGTCATGAAAAAATTACCAACTAAAAATTCCTGGCCCAGATGGTTTCACTGGAGAATTCTACCAAACGTTCAGAGAAGAACTGGCAACAGTCCTACTCAAAGTATTCCAAAACATAGAAAAGGATGGAATCCTCCCTAACTCATTTTATGAAGCAAGCATAACCTTGATACCAAAACCAGGCAAATGCATCACTCTAAAGGAAAACTACAGACAAATATCCCTCATGAATATAGATGTAAAAACCTTCAATAAAATCCTAGCCAATAGATTCCAACAACATATCAAGAAAATCATTCATTATGACCAAGTGGAATGCATATCAGATATGCAGGCATGGTTCAACATTAGAAAAACTATCAAAGACATCCAAAACATAAATAAAACAAAGAAGAACCACATGATCATATCAATTGATTCAGAAAAGGCTTTTGATAAAATCCAACTCCCATTACTGATTAAAACTCTCAGCAAAACAGGAAGAGAAGAGACATTCCTCAACATAATAAAGGGCATCAATGCAAAACCAACAGCCAACATTATTTTCAATGGAAATAGACTGAAACCATTCCTCTTGAAAACAGGAACCAGACAAGGATGCTCACCATCACCACTTCTATTCAACATTGTACTGGAAGTCCTAGCCAGGGTCATAAGGCAAGGAATGGAAATCAAAGGCATCCAAATTGGTAAGGAAGAAGTCAAACTATCCATATTTGCTGATGATATGATCCTATACCTAGAAAACCCAAGAGACTCAGTCAAAAATTTACTGGAACTAATTGAGAGATTTAGCATCATGACAGGATATAA
>NW_006921916.1:1871885-1873774 GCF_000298275.1 Orycteropus afer afer
CATTAAATGGGGAAGAGAATGTTTGTTTAATAAATGGTGCTGGCAAAATTGGAGATCCATTTGCAGAAAAATGAAACAAGATCTGTACCTCACACCATACACAAAAATGAAATCCAGATGGATCAAATACTTAAATGTGAAACCTAAAACTATAGAGTTCCTCAAGGAAAAACTAGGGGCAAATTTAGGGGCCCTAAAAATGGCATAAATAGACTATCAAGCATAACTCAAAATGCACAAACAACATAAGAGAAACCAGATGATTGGGACCTTCTAAAAATTAAATTTTTATGTGCTTCCAATGATTCTCCAAAAGAGTCAAAAGAGAACAGATTGGGAAAAAGTATTTGATAATGACATATCTGACAAGAGACTTATCTCTAGAATTTATATAAAACTCCAACACCTTAATAACAAGAAGACAAAAAATCCAATTTAAAAATGGGCAGAAGACATGAATAGACACTTCACCAAGGAGAATATTCAAGAGGCCAACAAACATATGAAGAAATGCTCACCACGATCATCAGCTATTAGAGAGATGTACATCAAAAGAACGAGATACCATCTTGCTCCAGCATTAGCAGCAAAGTTCAACAAGACAGAAAATAACAAATGCTGGCGAGGTTGTGGAGAGACTGGGATTCTCATACACTGCAGGTGGGACTGTAAAATGGTACAATCATTGTGGAAAGCAGTATGGTGATTTCTTCAAAAGCTGGAATTAGAAATACCATTTGACACAGCCATTCCATTACTAGGTATATATCCTAAAGAAATGAGAGTCATGACAAGAACAGACATATGCACACCCATGTTCATCGCAGCACTATTTACAATAGCCAAAATATGGGAACTACCTAGGTGTCCATCAACTGAGAAATGGATAACTAAACTATGTTACATTCACACAATGGCATACTATGCAACCCTAAAGAATAATGTAGAATCTGGAAAACACTGCATAACTTGGATGAACTTGGAGGACATTATGCTGAGTGAAATAAGTCAATCATAAAAGGACAAATATTGTATTAGTCCATTATTGTAAAAGTCAAAGAAAGGTTTACCTATAGAAGGAAATTTTCTTTCTTGGTTACAAGGGGAGGGAGGGGAGGGGAGGGAACACTGTTAGATAGATAGAGATCAGTTTTGATTCAGGTGAAGAGAAGGTCAATGTACCAAATGTGAGTGATCAATCTGGTCGTATTCAGGAAGACAAAGACATAGAGAGGTACATGTGAGGTACAGTCAACAAAAATGAACCCTTTTGCACATACAATCTTGCATTGTCAGTGAAGACAAACATGGGTATACAGGTGGATAGATGGGTGGATAGGCTGAAATAGTAGGTATGTCTATGAAGCAGGGAGTGTACCCAAGGATGTGAATAGGGTTGACAGCCAATGGTCTTATGAGTTTATGTGTGTGATCTGAATTCCCAGGTATATAGTAGAGCTGACAAGGGACAAGTTTGTAGTCAATGCTTGGTCACAGCCAGCTACCCAGAGGGACCGAGTTGTTGAACCTGTGGGCTTGGGACCATAGTTGCTGGGACAATCAAGCTTAATTGGCATAACATACTACACAAAACATAGTTCCACCTCCTACTTTGACGAATAGTTACTGGGATCTTAAAATATTGAAAGCTCCCATCTAGATGCAACGATGGGTCTCTCCTCATCCAGAGAAAAGAAGAATGAAGAAAACCAAAAATTCTTGGAAACAATTAGTCCTAGCAACTGGTACACCATCTGATCTGTAGCCTATATGACTGTGAGACCAGAAGAACCAGATGGTGGCCGGCTACCAATGTCAACCACTTAGAAGTGGATCTATGTAGGAGATCCTGGATAGAGAGGAAGAACAATATGAAACAAAACTCAAAA
>NW_006921916.1:1875209-1891866 GCF_000298275.1 Orycteropus afer afer
GAAGATGGAGCAATCTACTTCCGTAGTGATACTGCCTCAGAAACCCAAAGAGGGGTTACTATGAGTCGGGTCCGACTTGACAGCACATAACAACAACAACAACATACGTTGCTTGATGTCCTGACTGTTGCTTCCACTGGCATTGATTGTAGAACCAAGCAATGTGAAGTCTTTGACAATTTACTTCAGTCTCTTCTCCATTTTTCATGATGCTGCTTATAGGTCCAGTTGTGAGGGTTTTTGTTTTCTTTATATTGAGATGTAATCCATATTGCAGACTGTAATCTTGAATCTTCATCAGTAAGTGCTTCAAGTCATCCTCACTTTCAGCAAGCAAAGTTGTGTTGTCAGCAAATCACAGGTTGTCAATGATTCTTCCTCCAATCTTGTTGCCACATTCTTCTTCATATAGTCCAACTTCTCAGATTATTTGCTCAGCATACAGATTGAGTAAGTATGGTGAAAGAAAACAATACTGATGCACGCCCTTCTTGATTTTAAACTATGTAGTGTCTCCTTGTTCTGTTCGAATGACAGTTTCCTGGTCTATGTATAGGTTCCTCATGAGTATAATTAAGTGTTCTGGAATTCCCATTCTTCTCAATGTTATGCACAGTTTGTTATGATCCACACAATCAAATGCTTTTGCATAGTCAATAAAACACAAGTAAACATCTTTCTGGTAGTCTTTGCTTTGAGCCAAGATCTATCTGGCATCAGCAATGATATTCCTTGTTCCATATCCTTTTCTGAAACAAGCTTGCACCTCTAGAAGTTTTCTGTCAATATACTGCTGCAACGATTTTTGAATTATCTTCAGTAAGATTTTACTTGCATGTGATATTAATGATATTGTTTGATAATTTTCACATTCTGTGGGATCACTTTTCTTTGGAATGAGTATAAATATGGATCCTTTCCAGTCATTTGGTCAGGTAGTTGTCTTCCAAATCTCTTGGCATAACATCTTAATGGATATTCTGTCAATTCCTGGAGCCTTGTTCTTCCCTAGTTCCTTCAGTGCAGCTTTGACTTCTTCCTTCAAAACCATTAGTTCTTGATCTTATGTCACCTCTTGAAATGGATGACTATTGACCACTTCTTTTTGGTACAATGACTCTGTGTATTCCTTCTATCTTCTTTTGATAATTCCTTCATCATTCAATATATTGCCCATGGAATCTTTCAATATTGCAAATGGTGGCTTAAATTTTTTCCTCAATTCTTTCAACTTAAGAAATGCCGAGAGGATTCTTCCCTTTTGGTTTTCTAACTCCAGGTCTTTGCACATTTCATCATAGTAATTGTCTTTGTCTTCTCAAGCTGCTCTTCAAAATCTGCTGTTCAGCTCTTTTATTTTGTCATTTCTTCTATTTGCTGTAACTACTCTCCGCTCAAAAACAAGTTTCAGAGTCTCTTCTGACATCCATTTTGGTCTTTTCTTCTTTTCTCATCTTTTTAATGACCTCTTGCTTTCTTCATAGATGATGTTCTTGATGTCATCCCACAATTCTGGTTTCCAGTCATTGGTGTTCAATGCATCAAATCTATTCTTTAGATGGTCTCTAAATTCAGGAGAGATATATTCAAGGTCATATTTTGGCTCTCATGGACTTGTTTCAATTGTCTTCAACTTCAAGTTGAACTTGTATGTGACTAGTTGATGGTCTGTTCCACAATCAGCTCCTGGCCTTGTTTTGGCTGAAGATATTGGGCTTTTCCATCACCTCTTGCCACAGATGTAGTCAATCTATGCATAGATGGGTGGAAAGGCTAAATGGTCAGGTATGTCTAGCATGTGGTAGTGTGCCCATGACCATGCATAGGGTTGGTAGATTTTGTTTCTACAAGAATATTTTAATTTGTTGTAAGAATGTCCAGGTATATAATGGAGCGGACAAGGGACAAGGTTGTGCTGACTTCTTGGCCACAGCCAATTACTCAGAGGGAGCAAGTAGTTGGACCTGTGGGCTTGCAAACATGGTTGCAGGGGACATCAAGCTTAACTGGCATAACATACTACACAAAAACTTTGTTCAACATCCTTCTTTGGTGAGTGATGCCTAGGATCCTAAAATCTTGCACATGGCCATCTAGATGCAATGATGAGTCTCTCCTTGTCCAGAGAAAAGAAGAATGAAGAAAACCAAAGACACATGGAAATTAGTCCAAAGGATTGGTAGACGATGAGATCCTCAACCTACATGACTAAGAGACGGAAAAATAGATGGTTCCCAGATACCACTGTCAACACTCAGAGGGAGATCAGTGCAGGAGATCCTGGATAGAGTGGGAGAACACTGTGGGACAAAACTTAAAAGCATTAAAAAAAGATCAGGTCTGCTGGTCTGATAGAGCCTGGTGAAACCCCTCAAACTATGACAGCTAGCTAACCTTCTAGAACTGAACTCACTCCTATGGCTTCCAACCACTTAATAGACAGGTAGATACACTACTTGGAATAATTGATTATGGGAGAAGAGAAGGACGATGTATGCACAGGGAGACAGCTCAGGGAAGTGGGAGTGCATGGGAGGGAAGGACACAGAGAAGAGGTAACTGTGGGTAAGAAGTGGGAAGTGAGCTGTTACATTGTGGGGAATTGCAGTCAATGTCATGAGACAAAATATGTATGTACTACTGCACGGAAAATGAATTTGCTTTGTAAACTTTCACCCAAATCACAATAAAAAACTTTTTAAAATTAAATAAATAAATAAAGACAAGGAAATCACTTATAAATGGTAGTCACTTTTGTCTACATAGAATTGACTGTACCTCTGACATACACAAAATATTGTACTTTCTTTTTCTAATCTATAACTCTTAATTCATAGTAAATTATTTATAGTAAGTTACAGTCAAATTTGGAGTTTGAATTCTTAAGAAACAAGGATGTTTTCTATAGACTTGAGTATGCATAGCATCTCATATTCTTACCCTTAGCATATGTTTTTAATACTATTTACTCAACCAATGATTTCATGCTGGCACTTGAATGTAAGCCCATTTTTTGCAGGAACAACAAATTAAGAGTGTATTTAGGAAGAAGCAGAAAGTTCTATAAAAACTCCAAGTGCAGAATATATCTTGGTAGAAGCTCAGTTTACTAGTAAGTTTCAGTAAAACAATGAGAAGCCAGTTGCTTAGCCAGTGCTAGTCCTTTATCCAGAACAATAGTAGTCTGCAGCTCTATATGGCTCATGGTAGTAAGGCAGCTTTCATACAGACTGCATGACAGAGGTAAGCAGAGCTCAAGACAAGTGGCCTTCCTGTGCTCTGAGGGCCACACTCCAATTTCTTATAGATGGGCCAAGACAGGAGCAGCACAGGCAGTAGGAGAAGTGTGACATCACTGCCCAGGGAAGCCTAGAGGAATCAGAGGTACTGAACTCCCTCCTCCATTAACTGGAAACTTAGGCCATGGTTCCCTCCTATGTTAATCAGGATGTTGGATTAAATAATAACTAAAGTACTGAAGGAATGGAATTTGGACTGGGTCTGCTGAAGCAAACTTCCTTACCTATCACAGTCAGACTCAGAAAGGCTTTGGGTAGCATTGCACTAGATATTTGCCCCTTGGAGTATACATGCCCAAGCTCAGACTCTCCACCACAATCAGCCAATGGTGAGCAAGGGGGTGTAAATTCTATGGAGAATGTTTTAAGGGTTTTCTTGCATCTGGACAATTTCTAGAACCAAAGAACAATTATTGCTCATTGGAGAAGTCTGGGGAACATAGAACTCATGCCTCTATCTGGAACATTCTGTACTATTTTTGTTTTATCCAACCACTTCTCTATGTTCGCTGTCCTTTGTTATTACATAAAATATGCATTCTCTATCTAACTTTGGTCAGTTTTCTGATACCCACATCCAGTTCTGTGACAGTAACCACACTAGTATCTCCCATCTCCAGCACTCTGGAAGCCAACCAGGGGAAAAACAAAGGAGATTCAATATGTGGCATTATAACAAGCTACATACAAGCATGAATTAAAAAAAAAATAAAAATAAAAAAAATAAAAAATAAGTGACTTTTTTATGAATGAAAATTTACTGAATGTAAGAAGGAAATTTCAAACCTTCAGACATGTTCATTCTGAACTAGTTTGTTCTTCATCAGAGCAGAATCTCAAGAAGAGGCTGAAGAACACCTGGCAGAGATGTTGTAGATGAGAAAGAAGCATTGGACAGTGAATAACTGATAGGAGAAGGTAGACATTTAGCTATCCTAAATTTAGCTATCCTTCAAAGCTTTGATTCTTGGAATCTATTAAAAAAAGAAAAAAAGAATAGAAGAGAAAAGAAAGAAGAGATAGAGGGAGGGAAGGAAAGAGGAAAAGAGAGAGTGTTTGAGTTACCTAGTGCTGTCATACAGAAATACAAGTGGGTAGTTTTAAAGAGCCGTTCTGGAGGCTGAAAGTTCAGGTTCAGGGTGGGTTTCTAGGGGGAGGTTGTCATGGATTAAATTATGTCCCTCAAACACAAGTGTCAATTTGGCTAGACCATGATTCTCAGTGGTTTTGCAATTATGTAATAATGTAACTTGGCAATTATGTAATGACGTTGTCATCCCATGTAATGTGATCTGATGTGATCAGCCAATCAGTTGTAAGGGGATTAGGGTAGGATGCAACACCCTTAACTCAAGTCATGGCCATGAGTACATGAGTAAAAGGAGTTTCCCTGTGTTGCGACCTGGATCACTTTTTATCTTACAAGAGATGAAAGGAGAAAGAATCAAGAAGAGAAGGAAGGACTTGACTACACCAAAAAAAGAAAAGCATGTCCTTTTGACCCAGACCCAGAATATTGATGCCAAGACACATGGAGATTTCCAAGGGACGTTGAGCCCAGAGATGTTGAAAGGAGACAAGGTTCTTCCCCTAGAGCCAACAGAGAGGAAAAGCCTTCTCCTAGAGCTGGCACCCTGAATTTGGACTTCTAGCATCCTATACTGAGAGAAAAAATTCCTGTTTTTTAAAACCATCCACTTGTGATATTTCTATTATAGTAGCTCTAGATAACTAAGAGGGAGCTCTGGTGGCATAGTGCCTAAGGCATTTGACTGCTAACAAGAAGGCTTACAGTTCAAACCCACCAGCCACTCCTCAGGAGGAAGATGGGGCTCTCTACTTTCATAGGAAGACTGCCTCAGAAACACAAGGAGGGGTCCCTATGAGTCAAATCAACTCCACAGTAGTGAGTTTGGATTGGGGTTAGATAACTAAGATGGAAGTCCTTTCTTGTTGGTGGCCCCCAGGAGTTTCTGGGAGTTCCTT
The DNA here is from genome assembly GCF_000298275.1 of Orycteropus afer afer. Classification (NCBI taxonomy): domain Eukaryota; kingdom Metazoa; phylum Chordata; class Mammalia; order Tubulidentata; family Orycteropodidae; genus Orycteropus; species Orycteropus afer. Next base: position 1,880,495 of record NW_006921916.1, read on the forward strand.
GGTGTCTGTCTTCTCTGTGTCTATTCTTCTATTCTCTCTGCTATTTCTTTAACTCAGAAGTGATTAGGTTTAAGACTCACCATACTCTGGTGTGATCTCATTAACATAATAAAAGAAGGTCTCTACTTCCCAACAGGATCATATTTACATGTACAGGGGTTAAGATTTTAACATATATTTTGAGAAGAGGGGATACAATTTTTAAGTGTGAAAATGAAGCAACAGTCAGCAAGGAGAAAACAAAGCTTCTCAAAAGGGGAAACTGAAAATATTGTATATGTTGGGTTGAGACTGGCTTTTGAAAAAAAGGTAATAACAAATAATTCTGGTTTCTGATGGGAACTGTAAAACTAATTATCAAACAATAGCTGGTGGAGGTTTCTCTCCCCAGTTGCAGTAGCTTCAATAAAACCCTCAAGGTCAGGGCTCAGCAATCCTTCTATTTTTCAAAAACATGAATACATCACATGTTGCCAAGCCAGCATCTATTACCTTGGAAATCTAATAGACTCTGAAGGGATAACAGAGGCCCCTGGGCTTGAGTGCACTTTGTCTTCAGGGTCAGCTATATGCAAACATCATAGGTTCTCCACAAGTCTGCACCACTGGGCCAGACATCACTACTGACCTATACACTTGGATCTAGAAGAAAACCTCCACCCATGTGTTCAAGCTAAATGTTCCACAGACATAACTGCAATGAGCTTCATGTTAACAAAAACAGCAACAGGAATAGAACCAGGAGGTCTGAGTAGCTCAGTAGGTCTTGGGAACCTGGCCTTCTCACTGACACAGAGAGGTTGCTACACTGTTTAGTCACCTGACAGGTGCCCTTTAGAGGGCAGGGCAGTAGTAGAGGTCAGTGGTTTGGAGGCTCTGGGTGTATTCAGCAGAGAGCATGGTGCCTGATGTCAATGTCTGCATGGAGCCTTGAGGAACATCGACAGGTCAACAATTGAAGATTTCAGGCAAGAAAATTTACACTCTGTGCCAGAAGCAGGATTGTAAAGGAAAACTCCATGGTAAGTGTTATGAGAGAGTAGGACAGGTGTCATCTAATACCAGAACAAGGGTACCTGCTTTGGACATGAAAATAGGTGAGCAAGGAGAGGAGGTAGTGAGGGAAGGAAGGAAGAACACCTATGGTGAGGGGTTATCAAGATCACACTTGCTGACCTAGAGCAAAGTGTCAGCAGCTCCATACTTCAGTTTCTTCTTCTGTGAATAGGTGTAGCAGCCATAAGTACTCCCCAGGGTGCTTCACTAAGCTGTGCACATAACATGTCTGCTTATATTAACATTGGCACCTGACTTCACAGAGTGGATTTTTGGTTTCAAGGACTCTAAGTGCATGTCCAGCACTAAGATCTGAAGTTTCAATACACAAAGTTAGTCCTTCACTTTGCATAGTTATTAGACAGAAACACTGAGCTATAAGATATACTGGCGTTCCTAAAGAAAACAAAACAAAATTGGAAGTGAAAAGTTATTTGTTTCCAGGAATCATAATAGTAAGCTATGCAGAATTGCTAGAAGCTTGTAAAGAGAAAGATTGGTTTATTTTGTTGCTCAAGGAAAAGAACAGTCAGGGCTGAGTGCCTCAAAGACTGCTTGCAGGCAGCTTAAAAAATAAATAAATAAACAAAACTCGCTGCGTCGCTGCGTTGAATCAGCTTGGTGAGGCAAATTTCTCTAAGGGAACAAATATGGCATCAGTACATGCAGGTTGAAATCACACAACTGTGACTAAGCACTTTTTAAGATCTCAGTTCAATTCTCCTTAAAGGAGGAAGTCTTTTTTTTTTTTCTTTCTTTCTTTCTTTCTCAGATGGGCACCTGTTCAGCACCATAGAGTATACAGCATTCTCATGCTGGTTGAGCCAGGCCCCCTGGAGTCTCCTCTGATCTCAGTTTCCAATATAAGTTTTGTTATTAGTTTCCAGCTAGTTGACTCTGATTCATTTTGATGCATATAAAACAGAACAAAACATCATCCAGTCTTGACCACATTCACAATTGTTGGGATGCTCAGCCCTTTGTTGCATCCACTTTGTATTTTAAGTGTCTTCCAACCTAAGAGAATCAGCTTCCAGTGCTATGTTAATCTTCTATTGTGATCCATGTGAGATTTTATTAACTGATTTTTAGAAGTAGATTTCCAGGCTTTCCTTCTTAGTCTGTCTTAGTCTAGAAGTTCCACTGAAATCTGTCTGTCATGGGTAACCGTACTGCTATTTGGAATACTGGTGGCTTAGCTGCCAGCATCACTGCAACATGCAAGACATCACAGCATGACAAGCTGGCAGATGGGGAATAGGTCCAATTTAACAGAGATGATAAAATCAGCCCTATTTATTGCAAGGAAAATCAAATCTACTTTTTCTTAAGGATAAAAATGTAGACATATATGAGTAAAAGTACTTTAACTAAAAAGACACAACTTAAAAAAGAAGCACATAAATACCAGGTATTATTTCTCAGAATTTCAAATACAAACCTCATTATCTGGCTCAGACATAAACTGCACAGCCCTTCTTGCTCTAGCACCAACTTTGCCAACCTTGGGCACCAGACTCCCTTCCGCCTGTCCACCCTCACCCTCAATGCTCTTTCCCCTCAATACCTGCCACCATGACCCCTGCTGCTCCTGACTTTTGCATGGACTATTTCTTCTTCTTGAAGTGACTTCTATACCTCCAATAAATCCCTAAATCTTCACCTCTTTGTGAAAGCCTTCCCAGATATTCCAAGGCAGAGTGTATTACTCCCCTCTCTGCCCAGGGTACTTTCCTATCTCTCTTCAGTATTTTTTATATTTACAAGTATATCTTCATCCTTCTGTCTCCCCTAGTAATCTGTGATGTTTTCAGAACAGGTACCATGACCTTTTCTTCCGTAGCCCCAAACCAAACCAAAAACCAAACTCACTGCCATTGACTCAATTCTGACTCATGGTGACTGCCATTAGGTTTCCAAGGCTATAAGTCTTTAAGGAAGCAGACCAACTCATCTTTCTTCCATGGACCAGCTAGTGGATTGAAACCATTGAACTTTTGGTTAGCAACCAATTGCCTTAACCACTATACTACAAGAACTCCTTATCTTTAGCTCCAGTTTCTTCTAATACATTGAAGAAGGTGATATATGGGGTTCTGTGTAACATCATGGAAGTACTTTCCACAGGGACACTTAATAAGTGTTATTAATAAATGGCTTAGAGTCTTCAGGACTCTTGTTTCTTAATTCACCACTAAAAATTAAATTCTAATGGATTTTCAACACTTTGGATTCTGTCCATGGCACAATTTCTTTATGAATATTTAGGAAAACACAATGCACAACAAATACATCATATACATCAGCTACATCTTTGAAAATAAATGTGAAACCTGGTTGCAGTAACACATTCGTATCACTTCAGCAGGGATGCAGTGGCTAGGATGAAAAAAAAGCATGGACTTAGGAACCAAATGCTTGCTAATGGCCTGAGAGCTCAAGGGGTCCTTGGGGCATTTGTCTGTGGCCTCTGTATGGGTAGGCACATAGGTGTGGGTAGGTAGAGCCCTGTATGGGCTGAGTTCTAAGGGAAGGGCACCCCAATAATGAGCACTCCCCTAGACACAAGTAATTACATGGCAATTGTATGGCCATGGCCTCCTTTGACCCCACCTCTGGTGTCTTCTGGCATCCCCTCCACCACATTCTACTAACCAAAAGGTAAGCCCCTATTCAGGGAAGTGCCTGCCACACCTGGGAAGAATAGTGTCAGCTCTGGAAGGAGTAGTTCTGACCTAACCAAACCAAACTCACTGCCATAGAGTCAGATCCAACTCATAGTGACCCCTCCTTGGGTTTCTGAGGCAGTATCATTACAAAAGTAGATTCCTCAACCTTCTATCTAAGGAGTGACTGGTGAGTTTGAACGGCCAGCCTTCTGGTTAGCAGTCAAATGCTGATCCTGTTTATTTCTCTTTTAACTTGGGAAAAGCCTAGTTCACAGGGTAATTTTGAGAATTGATAAGATCATCTAGAGGCAACTCACTACAAAGTATTGCTCAAGACATTCTGGTTTCTGTTGCTCCTCAGTATCCCTGATTACCTCTTATCTATCCTTCTGAATTTATAACACTCCCCTTCCTTCCTCTAAGCCTTCTTCCCAAGACAGCCTGTCCACTACCATAAAGACAGCCATTTCCTCAGACTATACCTTCCAGTCACATCTTATCTATAATGAATAAATGTCCCCTAGGCACATGTCAACACTGCCCATGGTCCCTCTCCCCCAGGTACTCAAACCATGAACTATGCCCTCAACTCCTTATCTGTGCTCTCTTCTCCACACTGAAGTTTCCCCACCACCACACTTTGACCCTGCTAGCTCTGGTAGCATAGTGGCTAAGGCACTTGACTGCTAACCAGAAGGCTGGCGGTTCAAACCCACCAGCCACTCCTCGGAAGGAAGGTTGGGCAATCCTACTTCCGTAGTGATACTGCCTCGGAAACCCAAGGAGGGGTCGCTATGAGTCAGGGCTGACTCGACGGCACATAACAACAACAACAACATCTCCTCATACTCCCCCCACTGCCTCACTCCAGAACTTCGCTCTCTCTTCTGCATCACACAGCATCTATCATACAGGTCTTCCCTCCCAGCTTCCACTTAGCCTCAACCACCTGCTACCCTACTGCTGAATGGTCTTCAAAAGCATAATTTGCTGATTGTTCCACCCCTGCTTAAAATCTTTTGATGGCTACCAATGTCCTGAACACAAAATCAAAAATCCAAGACATTCCTCATCCTGTCCCAACCTATCTAGATCTCAGCCTCACCCTTGATACTCCTTTTTTAATATTTCAGCTCAAGGAACTATTTCTGCCTCAGGACAACCTGTACCTTCTCTCCATGCAAGCTGTCCCATCCTGCTTGCATTGCATTGATTACTTGTCAGTCTTCACCACCAAATTTCTAGCTTCTTGCACAGAAGCCATTATTTTATTCCCATTCATGTCCTCAGGGCCTACAATGAGGCCTGCTGCCAATGAATGTTTGTTAAATGGTGGGGGGGGGGGTGGTCAGTTGTTGGTTTCTAGGCACTGAAACAGGATGGAAATAGTATCTTAGAAAAGAATCTTGACTAACAGAAAATGTATTGTTTAGTTCACCCCTGTCTCAGTGTTACTGTGTCACAGTGTTTACTGTGTTACCAGTAAAATATTAACATAAATAACAACACTTTGTTATTCCTATGCAAGGAAACTAGTAATTTTACCATTTGTGACCAAGAAACATTTAAGTTCTCACTCTCCCTGCTAGATTCAGTGCCCTATTTCCCCCTGATTGATATAAAATCAATAAACCTCTTCCAGTGTACCTACCAGGTACTTACAGAGTATAATTATTGAGGCTCTTTATAATCAGTACCTGGTTTTGCAGTCTACTAAGATAATCAGTTTCTGTTACTTCGGTTAGTGTTTCTTAGTTTCTGAGAGACATAATGCTACTTCCATTCTTTGGAATTTTCATTATTTGAGATCAGACTGTAAACTGGAATAACTTGGTTTATTACATACAACCAACCAAAACCAGTTTAGTCTTTATAATTTTCAGCACTGGCTGCATTTGCTTTGTTCAAGCTGTTCTCCAAGTTTAATTTAGAGTGTGTAGAAACAATGAATGGACCAAGTTGGCCTTCCATGAAGCATGACTCACCCAGCTGACGATGTTCAAATTTGCAACTGTCAATAGCTGATTATGATGAATTGAACTGAGCTTATTAAATAGGAAGAAGAACTGGAATGTGAAATTAAATCAAAGGTGCATGATAGGGAGAACAGAAACACAAATCCTGCAAATGAATATTTCAGTACAGAATGGATAGACATTTAATTCTAAGACTCCTTGTTGGTTTGCTACAGAACATTGGCAGTGAGCCGAATGTGTGGTTCATCAATCTTTGCATGACTCTACTCTAGCAGCAAAATCAATCCTCTCAAAATACTTGAATAATCTCCAATTGGATTAAAAAGGAGAAGGAAAAACAAAATCATGTTGAGAGAGCTGATACAGAAATTGTTTGGAGAGTCTATTTTCTAAGTGAAAAAAAAGGAGACCCCATCCTATTACAAATCCTGATGACATGAACTTCTTTAGAAATGTGTCAAAGCAAAAATGAGATGAGAAAATAGCTCCACTTAATCAGTGTGAGCACAGACATTGTGGCACTGGTCGACTCAGCAGGCCTTCAGGTTCCTATCTGATGTTATCCCCTCACAGGGTCTTGCCACACATCTGGTTTTGATGTTGTCCATTCTCCTTCACTTTCTCTCTCATGCTCTGTTTTATTGCATTCATAGTTCCACAACTATTTGAGTGTTTTATTTTTTTTTTTACTGTTTATCAAGAGTCTCCAACCCTGCCTCCCACCTAGGATGCAGACTTTATAGGAGCAGACACCTTGTCTATATTGTGCATGGTGGTTTCTCGTGCTAGGAAAGATTATGTAGACTGTGTGGAGCATTGGAAGCTTCATCGTACTGCATCCAGTACTGCCAGACTGGAGTCCCTGGGTAGTGTTAATAGTTAATTGCTAACTAAATGGTTGGAGGTTCAAGTCTACCCAGAAGTGCCTTGGAAGAAAGGTCTAGTGATCTGCTTCTGAAAAGTCATAGCCACTATAAGCCCTATGGAGCAGAGTTCTACTCTGATGTACAGGATGTCATCATCAGTGAGAATGAACTGGATGGCAACTGGTTTGGTCTTTTGTTTTCTTTATATGCCAGACCAGGGAGCTGGTGCTGGAACTATGTTGTGCACAGGACTCATCTGGGCATCTGGTAGACTGGTTGGGAGGGCACCAAAAGATTTGGCCTCCTGTTAATCCAGAGTAGTGGTTCTCAAATTTACCAGGCACATGAAAATCGCCTGGAGATAAAAACACAGATTGTAGGGCCCTCACCTGAAATTCTGATTCTGTAAAAGCTGGGGGTAGGGTGCGTCAACATGGTGCATTTCTAATTAGTTTCCCGTGATGTAGGCATTACTGGCCCTTGAACCACAATTCAAGTATCAAGACTTTAGCCTAAACCAACCTGGAGGAGGTGGAGGGGGGATGTCCCCTGCACAGTCTCCATTTTCATTCCAGGTATCACAACACATCTGGGTGCAGGATGTCTTCCTTCCAAACCTCACCATGTAAAGGGCTCACATTCCTAATAGTTCCCTGGCTACCAAGACCAATTTAGGAAAAGATAGCAGTCTGCACCCAGCAGAGGGACCCTGAGTAGCCCAGAGAATCAGGCAGGTGTGGCCACATAAGGAGAGAACACAAGTGGGAGCATGGTGGGAGAGCATAATAATGTGGCTGATAAGTGAAGCAGAATGAGTGCATGCTAGACATGTAAAAGGAAACTGGATTGAAGAACTAAATAATACTACAGAGAAATTGGAAGCTTCATCCCAAGTGGGACTCTAAAATGGCCCAGTTGGCGCTGAAAACAATTTGGTGGTTCTTCAAAGATTTAAACATAGAATTTCATAAAACAAAAAAATAAAAATAAAAATAAATCAAACTCACTGCCGTGGAGTCGATTACAACTCATAGTGACCCCTCCTTGGGTTTCCGAGGTGGTATGTCTATGGAAGTAGATTCCCCAATCCTCCTTCTGAGGAGTGGCTGGTGGATTTGAACTGCCAGCCTTCTAGTTAGCAGTCAAAATGCCTTAGACACTATGACACCAGGAGGTGCATATGACCCAGCAATTCCAATCCTAGGTATATACTCAAAAGAATTGAAAAAAGAATGCAAATAGCTACATATAGTTCATTACAGCACTATTCCCAACAGCCAAAAGGTAGAAACAACTCAAATGTCAACCAACAGTTAAATGGATAAACAAAATGCAGTATATATATTTTATGGGATATTATTAATCCACAAAATGTAATTAAGCCCTGATACATGTTACAAAATGTATAAGCCTTGAAAACATCCTTCTGAGTGAAATAAGTCAATTGTAAAAAGACAAACATTGCATATTTCACTTGTGTGAAATGTCCAGAATCGGAAAATGCATAGAGACCAAATTAATAATTACCAGAGGTAGCATGGGAGCTCTGGTAGCATAGTGGCTAAGGCACTTGACTGCTAACCAGAAGGCTGGCGGTTCAAACCCACCAGCCACTCCTCGGAAGGAAGATGGGGCAATTTACTTCTGTAGTGATACTGCCTTGGAAACCCAAGGAGGGGTCACTATGAGTCGGGTCCGACTCCACGGCACATAACAACAACAACAACAACAGAGGTAGCATAGTGCCTAAGGCACTTGACTGCTAACCAGAAGGCTGGCGATATTCAAACCCACCAGCCACGGCTCAGAAGGAAGATGGGACAATCTACTTTTGAATGATACTGCCTCGGAAACCCAAGGAGGGGTCGCTATGAGTCGGGTGTGACTCGAGGGCACATAACAACAACAGAGACTGGAGGGAAGGGGGAAAAGGGAGTCATTGTTTAGGAGGCAATGACTCTGTTAAACCCAAAAAAGACCAAACCCACTGCCATCAAGTCAATTCTGACTCATAGCAACTCCCACTGGGTTTCCAAGGCTGTAAATCTTCATGAAAGTAGATTGCCTCATCTTCCTCCCATGGAGCAGCTGGTGTGTTTGAACCAATGACGTTCTGTTTAGCAGCCAAATGTTTTACCACTACCCCACCAGATTTCCTTTGATTCTGTTAAGGACAATGGAAATATTTGGAAACAGATAGTGGTGATTGTTGTAGAACATGACAAATGTAATTAACGTCACTGAATTGTACATGTAAAAAATGGTGAAATGGCAAATGTTTTATTATATACATGTATTTACCACAATAAAAACATAGAAAAAACAGAAAACTTATAAATTGGACTACATTCACTTGACTGCTAACCAGAAGGTCAGTGGTTCAAACTCACCAGCCACTCTGTGGAAGGAAGACAGGGCATATTTTCAGCAGAGGTGGATGACATGATCAGATCTAGGTTTTAAAAGATTATATCAAGGAGAAAAAGGGGTTATGGATTGTAAGGAAGAATAAAACAATGCAAACTTGGAGATGAATCTTTTTGTAATAGAAAAATTAAAATGTACTGTGTATATATGGAAAGTTTAGATTTGTACATATCGGGTTTATTTGACATTGGATGAACACATACTTCATTTTTATCTGATGAAACAGAGAAAGGAGCCAACTTATCAATACAAAACTTGTTTTGTTTTTGCTGGAAAATGTCATTATGGAAATAGCAGTGTCTGCCAGAGTCCCCACCCAGGTTCTTTTAGACTTACTAGCATAGTTCCTAAAATTGTCTTCTCTCAAAATATTGGACTTTGTTAATCTAGAGCTTTCAAATCTAGCAACAGCTTTCTCTGAAATAGGTAGCAGGAAACAGGAGACTGCAATTTCCCAACGTTTGCTTTTTCTGATTCTTCGGAAAATGTTTTCGAGTGAAATTAAAATCATACAACAAATGTCACAAAGCTCCTCAAAGGCTTGAACAAAGAACAAATACAGGGAGAAAAAAGGGAGGGGGGACAGAAAGAAGGAAAGCTCTTGCTCTTAAAGCCACAGACACTTTTTCCTTTGGAAATCATTATAATAAATCCATAAAAAAGGCTTAGATGATATTAGAAATGTTTAATTAATTTTACCACCCTTACAAATTCTGTTTTTAATATCAGGGTTGTTGTTGGGTGTCAGTCACTGAGCTCATTTTGACTCATGAAAACCCTACTTATTACAGAGTAGAAAAGTGTCCCATAGGACTTTTTTGGCTATAATCTTTATGGAAGTAAATTACCAGGTTTTTCTTCTATGGCTCCACTGGATAGGTTTGAACCATCAACCATTTGATTAGGAGCCAAGTGCTTACAATTGTTCCAAGTTTTTATAAATTTATTCACTTTATTTTCTCCCCTGGGTAAGCAAATCTAGACACAGGGCCAGAATGAGAGTCCAGGAGTCAGGTCAATGTCAATTACTTGGCTGTTCCCATGCCTGGGATGCTTTTCTTGCTCATGTGCATGCATGGTGTCTCCTTCTTGTCATTTCAGCATCAGTTCAAATGTTATCTCCGGAGAGCCCAATCTGACCACAGTCTAAAGTGTGACTCCTCCCTCAGCTAGTTCTACATAAAACAATACAACTATTCACCTTCTTCTCTGATGGTTCCCTTGTTCAGTGGTTACTAGTGGGCTGTCTGCTCTGTTTCCTTCCATACAATTCCTGGATCCTGAAACAGTACCTTGAACTCTGAAGGCTCCCCATAAATATCTGCTGGATGATTGATTACACCTATAAACAGTTAACACCTGACAGCAAGTTTCTTTATTTCTAGAGTTCAACACTCCTTGGGCCTACTGATTTTTCAACAAATATTTATTGAGTGCCAAATCCCCATGAGCCCTTTTGGGCACTAAAGACACATTAGTAAACAAAATAGAAGGAAAAAAAATTCCTTCTTTCATAGAGCTTGTGTTCTAGCACACAGGAGCAAAGTGAGAGTCCAAGAGTCAGGTCAGCGTCTGCTATCTACTTCCATAGAGATACTGCCTCAGAAACTCAAAGAGGGGTCGCTATGAGTCAAATCAACTCGACGGCAATGAGTTTGATTTAGTTTAGTAATTTACTGAAATCACATTGAGAGCAGTATTTACCTCACAGCACTCTTTGAAGATTTTGATTTGGTCATGTATTCACATATTAGTTTGTGAAGTTTGTGAACAAATACAATTACAGGTTGTTTTGGGATGACAGCATAGCATTAAATATATATATATATATATATATATATATATATATATATATATATATATACTGCCAGTGAGTTGATTCTGATTCATGGCAACCCCACATGTGTCAGAGTACAAATGAGTTTTCTTGAGTGTCACATTTGCAGAAACAGATGACCAGGTCTTTCTTCCATGGAGCCACTGGGTAGGTTTGAACTTTCAACATTTAGGTTCATAATCAAGCTTTTGGCAATTTTATTTATTTATTTATTTGTTGATCTAAAACTGTGAGCTTACAAAGGGTAAGCATGAAAAATTTTTTGTAACTGAATCCTGGCATATTGCTGGGTGGATGGGAGGCATTCAATAAACACTTGATAAATGAATGAAGGATTTTCTTGCAATGTGTCAAGCTCATCATTGTAAACACAAATTCAAGATCATTGTGCAAGCTCAATTGGCATAACATACTATACAAAACATTGTTCCACTTACGACTTTGGTGAGTAGCGACTGGGACCTTAAAAGCTAGGAAGCTGCCATCTAGATGCAACAACGGGTCTCTCCTCATCAGGAAGAAAGAAGAAAACCAAAATTAA
>NW_006921916.1:1892466-1893168 GCF_000298275.1 Orycteropus afer afer
ATCAGTGGCTACTTGGAGATTCTACAGTAATAATAAGTTATTGTATCAAGTAATGTATTTGAATTTTATAATAGTTATTAAAATTTCCAGGTTATATGTGACAAAGTATGCAGGCAGAAACTGAAGTGTAGTATTTTTAAAGATGTTATTCTCTTCTAGCTTGACACTAATGAAAAGGGCTTCTAAAATGAGCATTCTTTTTATCCTGAAGTTTCTTTGAAACATTATTTTAGTGACGGTTTCAATGTGACAACTCATTCTACCTCTTCCTGACATTTTCATTAAAATCAATTTTGAATCTCCCTTTCTTTCTCTACAGATAGCATATATATTCAAACTTTAAAGAGGTACAATCATTAAGCTGGATTTATTTTTAACCCATTAGACCTGGCCAAAGTACCTCTCTCCCAACACCGACAAAGTGTGTGTGTGTGTGTGTGCATAAATGTATGTGTAAATGTATAAATGTATGTATATATATATATAACAACTCACTGCCATCAAGTTTATTGTGACTCACAGCAATCCTTATTGGGTGTCCAAGGCTGTAAATCTTTATGGAAGCAGACTGCCTCATCTTTTTTCCACAGAGTGGCTGGTAGATTCAAACAATTGACCTTTTGGTTAGCAGCCCCATGCCTTAACCACTACATGACCAGAGCTCCTTATAGTAAGTGTATATATGTATATATTTATCATTAT
>NW_006921916.1:1893281-1907970 GCF_000298275.1 Orycteropus afer afer
ATGTTTTCTAACCATATACTGGAGAGCTCTGGTAGCATAGTGCCTAAGGCATTTGACTGCTAACCAGATGGCTGGCACTTCAAATCCACCAGCCTGTCCTCGAAAAGAAGGTCGGGCAACCTACTTCCATAGTGACACTGCCTCAGAAACACAAGAAGGGGTCACTATGAGTTGAGCCCAACTCGACAGCACATAACAACAAGAACAACAACCATATCCTGAGGAGATGGCACTGGGGGAGGGGGAGATACAACACACACACACACACATCACATTTGCCTTTATCAAGTCACTGTTATTCATTAGAGATCTAGATTTTCATGTTAATTAAATCAGAGATATTCCCAAGGTTAGCTTTGATGTTTTCCATTCGGATAAACAGAAATGATGGTATTTCTGGGTTACAAGCAATGAGCCTTTGGAATAAGCCAGACTTTGTGATAGATAACAAAGTACCTCACCCTTAGAAAGTTTCAGTGAAAATGATGGAAAAGCACTTAAAAATAGACAAAACATTCTACAAATGTAAATTTCTAGAAAATGTGATTCCATCATTACTTGGCTGTTCCCATGCCTGGGATGCTTTTCTTGTTGATGTGCATTCATGGTGTCTCTTTCTTGTCATTTCAGCATCAGCTTAAATATTATCTCCAGGGAGCCCACCCTGAGCCCAGCCTAAAGTATGACTCCTCCCTCAGCTAGTTGTATGTACTATTCACCTTGTTTTCTGATGTTTCACTTGTTCAATGGTTACCAGTTGGCTGTCTGCTCTGTTTCATTCACCACACAATTCCCAGATCCTGAAACAGCATCTAGAACTCTGCAGGCTCCCCATAAATATTTTCTAGCTGCTTGAAAGCACTAACAAACAGCTAATATATGACAGTAAATTTCTTTATTTCCAGGGCTCAACACTTGTTGGGCATACTGATTTTTCAACAAATATTTATTGAGTAACTAACTTCCAGGGGCCCTTTTAGGCACTAAGATGAATTACTAAAAAAAAAAGAAAAAAAAGAAGAAAAAGAAAATCTCTTCTCTCACAAAGCTACAAAGCTTGTGTCATAGTGCACAGAGACAGACAATAACTAAACATAATCAATAAAGAAATCAAAGATACATGCTCTGTAAAAAATAATCGAGCAGGTAAAGAGGATAAGAGGTGCCATGATGGAGAATTGATTTCCATTGTAGATGCTTATAATCTTATTATATATTTTGTTTTTAATTTTCCAAAGAATATCCAGAATTATCTCATTTAAATCTATATCAACACTGTGTATATATTTATGAAACCTAAAAGAAAATTGATACTGAATGTCTGGAGACTTAAGAGAATGTTTTTCTCTTTACCTTTAATACTTTAGCCTTCTAAGATTTAATTTTAAAACTAAATTAAAAAAATGTTCAAGCTTATCATGAATAAACTCATTTAGTTTATTGCAAGATAGTCATGGCAAGACACAAAGATAAGACTATAAGATATTTATTTATTTAAGACCAAAGAATCAAGATAATTCTTGGTCCAGTATATGGCTAAAATCTAACTCTAGATTTCAGGAATTTACATGTAATGAGTAGTCTCTAGAGGAAAGCTGAACCATGGCTTGTGATCATTGGAGGACCCTCATAGCCAGGGTCCACGGATGGCAATGGTGGGCAAAGTCTCAGCCTTGTCTTTGGTAAGCTTGAATGTGCCAAGGTCCAGTGTTTATATATGATTTTTTTCCCCCTTCACTTGACATGGTAAGGGTTATGTGATGTCAAAGAAAGTAAATTACATCTTCTCTCCAAGGTCAGAGGTCAGGGGATTGTTTGTGACTGACCTATGACTCAAGACCACCTTAGAGATTTAACTATGTGTTATATTTTCTTATGTCACCTCCTATGAATGTCAAATCAATTTAGAGATGTTGTTTATGATATATTTCACATACTTCTATTTTTCAATATTTAAATTAAGGAATTTTCTACATCTATATCCCATTATAAGTGACTTATACATATGTGGGTTAAAAGCATCATTATAGAGGCAAACATAACAGTGTCTTACACATGTTACAGAAAGATACACACATAGAATTGCCTTATATACAAGTGGTCTGAAAGCATTACAGAAACACACATAACATCGGTTATATGAATTTGGTGAAAAAAAGTATCTTTCTGGACTTCAGTTCCTTCATCACAAAATGAGAGGGTTAAAATAGACTCTAAAATCATTTTCAGCCGTAAAATTATTATAATAATGCTGAACTTTACTTTAGCCCTGTGATCCTGGAAAACAGGAAAGGTTAAGATATCCCTCACCCTTTGTGTTCTGGGGGTCAGGTTCCTTAAAGAACCACCCTTCTTCATATGACTTAGATGAGAGACTCACAATGTTTCCTTGTTTGCCTTGTCATGACAAGGCCAGAGATCCTCCAAATTCTCACTTTTTACCAGATAAATAATTTGCTAACGTGCTTATCCCCAGTGATCATTCTGACCAAAATGTTTTTAACTACACTTCAGTTAGAGTTCTATCTGCCTTCCAAGTCCCTGAACTTTGGACTACCCTCAGCCTGAACCAACAAACACCCCTTCCCTGACAACAGGTCGACTCATGTCAACAAGTCATGGAAGTAAAATACTCACAATCAGAGGTCCTGCTGGGAAGGGAATGGAATATTTGAGGATAAAATGTCTATTTTCATTTCCTAGACAGACAAATATCAAAAGTGGATGGCTTTAAAGAATAGAAATTTATTTTTTCAAAATATGGAAGCTAGAGGTCCAAATCAGGGTCTTGGCCAAGTCAATTCCTTCCTTGGTGGTAGCTCAGGCTTTCCTTGGCTTCTTGGTAATCCTGATATGGCTTCTTTGGTCCTCTGGGTAAATACCTTTTGTGTTTAATTTGCTGTTTTATAACTCACAACAGATTAGGTCTAGGCTCCACCCTACAATGATATGGAGTCATTAGCATAACAAAGAAAACCCTATTTACAAGCAGGATCACATCCATAGGTTCAGGGTTTAGGATGTCAACAAATATTTTGGGGAGAAACAATTCAATCCATAACAGCATCTAACCTACTAAAGACATCAAAGGGAAGATAACACAGCATGCATGACACTAGCAAAATGTTGACAAGCTGCCAGCTGCCCTTGTCTGGGTAGTGTGCTCCCATCTCAGTGGCAGGCAGCAGACATTTGCTTCTGTGGACATGGCTGGTGGCTCCCCAGACTGTCGAGAGACAGCAGAGTCCCTGCTGGGGCAGAGTCCCTCCAAGAGGGCACAGGCAGAGTTGAAGACCTGCAAATGATTGTTTACATTGAATTTTACCACTTATAAATGATCTCACATGATACTCCACTCATAATGCAGGATGGCAGGAATTATTGTCTTTTTTTTTCCCCAGTGTGTGTCCTCAGTGCCTAAAACAGAAAACTACATATAACAGGTGCTCCGTGAGTATGTTTTGAATGAATTAACACAACAATCACTTAAATAATGCACTTACTTATATTTGGGAAAATTGAGATTTAGAGAATTGTACAGCTTATCTGAGTGTAGATGGATATTAATGGTGTTAGCTTGGGTCATGTGTTGAGGAGTCTGAGACACATCCAAGTAGAGGTATCCGGAGGAGATTCTTCTCTCCTACCAACTGCTAAAATACTTTCTTATACCATTTCTCCATTTCAGGCAATTATCACATTCTGCCTGGCCTTACATTGATCTCTGTATGGATCTAATTCTTCTTACTAGCTTCTAAGGTTGATGCTAGAAGTGACAGTGTTTCATTTTTGTGATCCTTGTTGGATCTACATAATAGAACAGCTAACAATACAGGTAGTACATACTGAACATAGACAACTTATTCAAGATTCCTCTATCAATGACTGTCTATGTTCTCACCCAGCCCATTGTCTCTTCTTCCTGGGCACATAGTTGATCTTATTTCCTAATTTCCTTTGAAGTTAGATGTGGTTGTGTGCCTGAGCTCTGGGCAGAACACGGGCAGAAGAAATGCCAGGCTGGCGTATAAAACTTCTGCGGCTTCTGTGCTCTGTTTCACCTTGTCTACCATACCCAGATTTAGAGAATTTCAGAGACAACTCTGGGGCCTTAAAGGGTGGCAGAGTCTGAAACAGCATGCCCTCCTCACACACAACTGATCCTCCCTGGTCTATGACATCAGAGGAAATATAACATTTTTATCTGTGAAGCCATTGAGACTGTCGTTAACAGCAATTAGTCTTTCCTGACTATAATACAGTTTCCAAAACAGTAAGTACCAGATCTGGGTACATAGTTTGTGATTCCCTAGGCAATTGCCCTCTCCTAACAGCTCTGAATTTAAATGAAGTCACCATTAGTTGCATATACAATTGAAGCAGGAGGGCTTGAAGGCAGGAATTGGGCACTTTAGGTATACACACTGCTCTTCTCACAATAGCCATGGTTAGCAGTCAAATGCCTTAGGTGTTTCATCACCAGAGCTCCCTTTCTAATCACCTCAGCTAGAAACACATTGCTTCTTGTCTGTCCTTGTATCCTAGCCCTAGCACAATGGTGCCAATAAATGTTTTGATTCTATTAACATATAAATTGTCTCTCAATTTCAACTAATTATTTGGAATAATTGGAAGTTTAAGCATTCATTTTTTGGGGGGGAGGGAGTCTTTTCAAACAGAAACAACACTTATTGTTTTCTCCTGCTTATCCACATGATAGAAATCAGCCCTTACACTTTCTAAAATAGAGTCTTTTATTTACCTTGGCCAGTGAAGGAATGAGTTTCCTTCTATCTGCAAGCAGTTGCACTCCATTTATCACAAATGCTATCTCCACAGTGTGAAGACACCATACAAGATTTGCATTCTGCTCTCTAAACTCAAAGAGCAGTTTGGTTTCCAATGAAGCCAGACTGTAAGACTTAAGAATAAAAATGTATCCAGGTTCATGATTTTCATTATCAGTGGCAACCAGAAACTGTGTGAAAAAGAAAACATCTCAATCACTATGACCAGAAGAGGATTCTCATTTGCCTCTCAATAGCTCTATCAGGAAATCAGACTGTGCAGAGACAACTAGGAAGGTCAACATCATTGGGACAACTACCATCAAACCTAAGCATCAGAAATGTTATCTCTTGTTTGTTGCTACATATTCACTCTGTCAAAAGTCAAAAAAGCCACATCACCCCCTAAATGCAAAGTAAACACTCCAGGTGGCTAGCTTTCTGCTCCATTCCACCAGAGCTTGGAACTACATTTTCAGAGCTCAATTGGAGCATCTCCAAAGCAGGAGCTCTATACTTTTCAGTTTAACTTCTTTGTAATTGCTACACTCCTCATAAGTACACAAGTTCCCTGAGAGCAAGGACTCTGTGCCTAGTAGGTCTCAATAAATATATCTGGAATGAAAAAATCTATACATGAATCAGTGTGCTTCATCAGCCTGCAGTGTGCTATCTCTGTAAGGCATTGTTTATTACCCTGTTATTTTGGTTCTCAAGCTGCTCTAACAGAAAATATCACAAGTGGATGGCTTTAAAAAACAAGGATTTATTCTCTTACAGTTTAACAGGCTGGAAGTCAAAGTTTAAAGTGCCATCTCTAGGGGTTGGGTGAAGGCCTCTCCACCTTGGGCTTCAGCTCTGCCTCTTGTTCCTGCCTGGAGGCTTCTCTTAAAGGCAGCTGCTGACTCCTGAGGCTGACAAACCCAAGGTTGACAAATAAAATGGCAGAATCCCAAAATTACCATGCAATACATCAAGCCACTAGTTTAAGCCCAGAAATAGTCCCAAGATCAGCCGGCAACATGGCAGACTGGTGGATGAAGCCTGGGCTACATGCAGGGTCCAAGTGTGCCAGAATGCTCAGAGACATTTCTCAAAGTGTCTTCTTATATACTGGAATCTGACTACCTCCCTAAGGCAGCTACTCAGCTACTCACAGTAGATTCCACCAAGGAGTTGATTACCAGTCTCATCATGGGGAATAACTACATCCAGCTGCCCAGTCACTCAAAACCAGGCCAAGCCAAGTTGCCACATTACCTTAACTACCACACTGGTTTATAAAAATTTCTGTACTCTCGATTTTATTCCACAATGTTGCTATTCCATAATAACTTAAGCAACCATCTCTCAAGATCCATGACTTTATTAGACAATTAGAATCCCTCCCTCTATTTCAACACACATTCTTTGAATACATTGACCAAAGATGTTTATTACCTGAAAAGTGCTTAGGTAGGGCCCTGAAGTGGAATAAGCCAATAGTCCACACAAAGGAGAAGAAGAGAGCTTAATTAGGATGTGCACCAATGAGAGACAGATGGTGTCTCAGTGACTCAAAAAAATGCCTACTCTACTCAGCACTTACAACTAGGGTTCTTATACCAAAGGAAAAGAGACATAATACGTAGGCAGGATGCATTAAAAATTTTCCACAAGTTAGATAGGAGAATGGATAATTAAGAAAGGAATGTTTCCTGTGAGTCACTGGTAGTCAGGTAATTCTTAAGAGGTTTCATCATTGTTTGTCAAAGCCCAGGTTGTTGTTGCTGTTAGGTGCTGTTGAGTCGCTTCCGACTCATAGTGACCCTATGCACAGCAGAAGGAAACACTGCCCAGTCCTGCACCAACACCGTGATTGCTGCTATACTTGACCCCATCACAGCAGCCATCGTGTCAGTCCATCTAGTTGAGGGCCTTCCCCTCCTTTGTCAACCTTCCAACTTACAAAGGATGACATCCTTCTCCAGGGAATGGTCCATACTTACAACATGACCAAAGTAGGTGAGACAAAGTCTGTCCATTCCCGCTTCCAAGGAACATTCTGGCTGCACTTTCTCCAGGACAGATTTGTTAGCTCTTTTAGCAGTCCATGGAACTCTTAGCATTCTTTTCCAGCACCACATCTCAAAAGCATCAATTCTTCTTCAGTCTTCTTTATTCATGTCCAGTTTGCACATGCATATGAGGTGATTGAAAATACCATAGCTTTTGTCAGGTGAACCTTAGTCTTCAAGGAGATATCTTTGCTCCTTAGCACTTGAAAGAGGTCCCTTGCAGCCGACTTGCCCAGTGCTATACATCGTCTGATGTCGTGACTGCTGCTTCCATTGGCATCGATTGTAGAACCAAGCAATGTGAACTCTGACAACTTCAGTCTTTTCCCCATTTATCATGATGCTGCTTATAGGTGCAGCTTTGAGGATTTTTATTTTCTTTGCATTGAGATGTAATCCATACAGCAGACTGTATTCTTCAATCTTCATCAATAAATGCTTCAAGTCATTCTCACTTTCAGCAAGCAAAGTTGTGTCATCAGTGTATCACAGGTTGTTAATGAGCCTTCCTCCAATCCTGATGCCACATTCTTCTGCATATAGTCCAGCTTCTCGGATTATTTGCTCAGCATATACATTGAATAAGTATAGGGAAAGTATACAACCCCAACACACTCCCTTCTTGATTTTAAACCATGCAGTGTCCCCTTGTTCTGTTCAAACGACAGCCTCCTGGTCTATATACAGGTTCTTCATGAGTACAATTAAATGTTCTGGAATGCCCATTCTTCTCAATGTTATCCACAATTTGTTATGATCCACACAATCAAATGCTTTTGCATAGTCAATAAAACACAAGTAAACATCTTTCTGGTAGTCTTTGCTTTGACCCAAGATCTATCTGACATCAACAATTATATCCCTTGTTCCACGTCCTCTTCTGAATCCAGACTACACTTCTCTATCAATATACTGCTGCAACCATTTTTTAATTATCTTCAGTAAGATTTTTACTTGTGTGTGATATTAATGATATTGTTCAATGATTTCCATATTCTGTGGGATCACCTTTCTTTGGAATGGGTATGAATATGGATCTCTTCTAGTCAGTTGGCCAGGTAGTTGTCTTCCAAATCTCTTGACATAACCGAGTGAGTGCCTCCAGTGGGGCATTGGTTTGTTGAAACATCTCAATGGGTATTCCGTCCTCAGAGTCATTGCTGTATTTCAACCCATTATTACAGCCAATGTGTCAATTCATCTCACTGAGGGTCTTCCTCTTTTTTGCTTATCCTCTGTTTACCAAACAGATGTCTTTCTCCAGGGACTTCTCTCTCCTTACTCTAAGGTGCATTCACATATACTTCTTCCTAGACAGATTTGTTTCTTCTTCTGGCAGTCCATGGTATATTCATTAAACTATATGGGTTAGGCTGGGTTCTCTAGAGAAGCAAAACCAGTAAAGCTTATATATACATATAGAGAAAGAGAAATTTATCTTAGGAAAATGGCTCACACACTTACAGAAGCTGGCAAGTTCCAAGATCTTGTATCAAATGTCAAGCTGAAGGCTTCTCTCAACTCACACAGCTGAAGGGGCTGATGAGCTCAAAGCTGGCAGGCAGTATACCAGCTGTGGACTCTAACGAATGATGAATCCAAGATCTCTAGCCTAAATGGTGGATTGTTTGCTCATGGACAGTTGTAGGCAGCACAACAGAATCCAGATCCACAGACGAGTGTCTTTTTTCCCAGGATGTCCATAAATATATTGGAATCAGGCCACACCCCTAGAGAAACTCCCTTTTAATGAATTGGCTGCTCAAAATATATACATCTGATCCCATCATGGGAATAACCAACAGCACAATTGCTTAAACAACACAGAATTGTGGTCCAGCCAAGCTGACACACAGCTCCAACTGTCACACTCCACCCCTTGTCAACTTGGAAGTTGTACACATCATCTTAACCATATAATCTCAACATAAGGGAAATTACAAATTCATATTTGTGCCTAACTTGATATGCCAACACCCATACAACTGAAATGCATTAACCTTATTTACTTTTTACAGTTCATAACAGAGGAAACAAAAATATCTGATGCACATTTACAATGAAGAAGTATAACAATCACATTCCACGTTTCTGCAACTGGTCACATGATTGTAGCTGATATTCAGAACTACCTTCTTCTACCCCTATTCTATATTTCCCTTGCCCTCAGCAAGCACCTCAGCTGGCTGTGGTTCTTTGCCTCATGGGATGACCCAAACCTTCATTCCTGAAGGGTCTGGGTCATTAGTAGTAATATCAGAATTGGGTTGCTGTAATTTTCCATTGACTTTGATCACAGGGCATGGTAGTACTAAGAGACATCCTAAAGAATCTCTTGTATTCCAGACATATTCTTCTTTACTCCATTATGTAATGTCAATCCAATTTTCCCATGGTAATCAGGATTTAATCACACCAGATAGTACAGTAATGCCCTTCTTTTTCTGTTGATCCAGAGGTATGAGGAAGCCAAAATGGCCAGCTGACATTCTTAACTTCAAGTTTAATGCAATCAGTGTCTCCAGGTGGGATTGTTCCTCCCTTTGGGTTTAAGATCTCCAGACCCACAAAGCATAGGGTAGCAGAGACAGGAAGCAAAACTTTTTTGAGTGGGTCACTAGGGGTAATAGTGAGTGATACCGCTCCTGTTTCCTGGACCCATGAATCCAGTTTATTGGAGAAACAGCACCCTATATGGGATGCTGGTTTAGAGAATATACAGCCTCCTGGAGAACATTGCCTCAACCCTTCAAGGTATTGTCACCTAGCTGGCACCATATTTGTGTTTTCAGTAAGCCATTCTATCATTCTATCAAGCCAGCTGCTTCAGGATAATGGGGAACATGGTAAGACCAGTGAATTCCATGAACATAGGCCCATTGCCACACTTCATTTGCTGTGAAGTGAGTCCCATGATCTGAAGCAATGCTATATGGGTTACTATGATGGTGGATATGGCATTCTGTAAGTCCACAGATAGTAGTTTTGGCAGAAGCATTGCACGCAGGGAAAGTGAACCTTATCCAGAATAAATATCTATTCCAGGAAGAAAAAAAAAAAAAACATTGTACTTTTCATTATGGAAGTGGTCTAATGTAATCAACATCCCACCAGGTTGCTGGCTGATCACTCTGAGGAATGGTTTCATATCACAGTGTTGGTTTCTGCTGCTGGCAGACTAGACACTCAGCAGTGGCAGTAGCCAAGTCAGCCTTGGTAAAAGGAAGTCCATGTTCCTGAGCCCATACATAACCTCCATCCCCACCACCATGGTCACTTTTTATATGAGCTCATTAAGCAATAACAAGAGTATCTGGGGGAAAAGATGGCTGGTTTCCACTGAACATGTCATCCTATCCACATGATTGCTTGATTGTTAAAGTCCTCCTCTGCCAATGTCACCTTTTAGTGGGCATACACAAGACCCAAATATCTTTACCCCTTTGGCCCAGTCAGAGAGATCTATCCACATACCTCTTCCCCATACATTCTTGTAACCAATTTTCCAATCATGCTCTTTCCAAATCCCAGACCATCCAGGCAAGCCATTAGCCACAGCCCATTAATCCATATACAATCACACATCTAGTCATTTCTTGTTCCATGCTAAGTGAACAGCCAGATGCATGGCTCAAAGTTCTGCCCATTGGGAGGATTTCCCTTCACCACTGTCCTTCAAGGAAGTCCCAGAATGGGACTGCAGTGCTGCTACTGTCCACTTTTGAGTGGTGCCTGCATATCATGCAGAACCATCTGTAAACCAGGTATGAGTTTTCTCTTCCTCAATAAACTGATCATAAGGATCTCTCCATGAGGTCATAGGTGCAGACTGGGACAGGGAAGGTAATGTGATTGGAGTGGAGGCATTTGGGCCACTTTCTCATACAACTTACTTGTGCCTTCAGGTCTTGCTCAAGCCTGATCTCTGATATACCACTTCCATTTAATGATGGAGTGCTGCTGTGCACATGTAACTTTATGAATCTGTGGGTCAGACAACACCCAGTTCATGATGGGCATGTCAGGCCCCATAGTGACTTGGTGGCCCATGGTTAGGTGTTCAGTCTCTACTAAAGCCCAATAACAAGCTAAAAACTCTTTCTCAAAAGGATAGTAGTTTTCTGCAGAGGATGGTATGGCTTTGCTCCAAAATCCCAAGGGTCTGTGTTGTGATTCACCAATAGGGACCTGCCAAAGACTCCAAACAGCATATCTATCTGCTACAGACACTTCAAGCCCCATTGGATTAGCCAGATCATATGGCCCAAGTGGCAAAGCAGCCTGCACAGCAGCCTGAACCTGTTGCAGAGCTTTCTGTTGTTCTGGGCCCCACTCAAAACTAGCAGCTTTCTGAGTCGCTTGATAAATTGGCCACAGCAACACACCCAAATGAGGGATATGTTGCCTCCAAAATCCAAAGAGGCCCACCAGATGTTGTGTCTCCTTTTTAGTTGTGGGAAAAGCCAGACACAATAACTTACCCTTCATTTTAGTAGGAATATCTTGACATGCCCCACACCATTGGACCCCTAGAAATTTCACTGAGTTTGAAGGTGCTTGAATTTTTGTTGGGTTAATTTCCCAACCTCTAGCATGCAGATGTCTCACCAATAAGTCTAGAGTCATCGATACTTCTTCCTTAGTAGGTCCAATCAGAATAATATCATCAATATAATGGACCAGTGTGATGTCTTGTAGAAGGGAAAGGTGATCATTAAATTATGACATAGTGCTGGGAAGTTGATAAGCCCCTGAGGAAGGACTGTGGAAGTATACTGTTGGCCTCACCAGCTGAATGCAAACTGCTTCTGATGGTCCTTTGAAATTGGTATTGATAAAAAGGCTTTGGCCAGATCAATAGTTGCATATCAAGTACCAGGAGATATACTCATTTGCTCAAGCAATGAAACCATATCAGGAACAGTAGTTGCAATTGGAGTCACCACCTGATTAAGTTTACGATAATCTACTGTCATTCTCCAAGATCCATCTGTTTTTTGCACAAGCCAAATAGGCAAATTAAATGGGGATGTGGTGCGAATCACCACCCCTGCATTCTTCAAGTCCTTGATGGTGGCAGTAATACCTGCAACCCCTCCAGGGACGTAGTATTGCTTTTGGTTTACAATTTTTGTAGGTAGAGGCAGTTCTAATGACTTCCACTTGGCTTTTCCTATGATAATAGCCCTTACTCTACATGTCAGCTACTCAGTGTGGGAATTTTGCCAATAGTTCAGTTTATCTATTCTAATTATACATTCTAGAACTGGGGAAATCAGTACAGGATGGGTTTGGGAACCCATTGGGCCCACTGTGAGATGCACCTTAGCCAGGACTCCATTAATAACTTGACCTCCATATGCCCCCACTTTGGCTGGTGGGCCACAATGATGCTTTGGTTCTCCTCGAATTAGTGTCAGTTCAGACCCAATGTCCAGTAATCCCTGAACATTCTGATGATTTTCTTTTCTCCAATGAACAGTCACTCTTGTAAAAGGCCTCAGGTCCCTTTGGGGAAGGCTAAAAGAAAGATTGATATTATAAATTTTTGGCAATGTAGTGCAGTCCTTCCTCAAAGGGACCAAGCCTTCTCTTCATTCAAGGGGTTGTGGGTCTGTAAACTGACCAAGTCTGGGAATTGATTGAGAGCCTGTGACTCTGTGTTCTGGTGATTCAATCTAGGCTACTGTTCACATGACCTAGAATTCTTCTGTCTATATAGATCAAGTAAATATTTAGTAGGCTCGCCATATATTTCATTACGAGGAACACCATGCCTAAGTAGCCTATGCCATAATTCTGCATGAGTCAGAGTATTCTGATTACTTTTCCAACTCTGCTGTCCATTATGGTAACCAGACCTACCTTGCCTTTGTCAATTAACTGTCACCACTTGGCTCCTACTACCATGGGAGCCAATCAACCTCATCGTAGTTAAGTGTCTTGGTTCAATTAGGGCAGTTGCCACTGTCATATCTGGTTTACATAAAATACCAATCACAGCAGTCTTCAAGGATGCTGGGGCTCCCTTCACAAATTTATTCCTCACTGTACTTGTGAAAGACGTGTCCTCTGAACACTCCATTCTTGGCTCTAGGGGTCTAAACTGATAAATCCATTCTAACAGACCAATTTCCCTAAGCCTCTGGATACCTTCTTCCACATTATACCAAGGTAGGTCTGGTACTTCATCTTGACCTAAGGTAGGCCACCACACAATCCATGCTTCAGTAAGACAACCAAATAAATAATTAGATCCTTTCTTAACCTCTTGAGCTAAAACATTGAATGAAGAATCCATACTTAGTGGGTCTAAATCAATAAACTCAGACTGAACCAATGTTACATTCCTTGTACAATTATCCCATACCCTCAGTTGCCATTCACATACATATTCTCTGGGTTTCTGTCTGTACATATTAGCAAAATCAAATAGGTCTTTTTTGGGTGTAGCATACTACCTCCTCAGTCACACTTTGTATTTCACCTTTTGGGGATCGCTTGGACTTAACTTCAGTTATAGGTAGCAGCCACAATGGGTGGTTGGAGAAGTTCCTGAGAACATTCAGCAATGTCTTCCATGGCCTCTGCCTCAGGCATGACCCAACAGGAACAGTTGGGTTAATCCCATCAAACTGAGGTGGAGGAGATAATGGTAATACAGTAACCCCTTTAGATGGGAGGGATTCAACAGAATTTACAGGCTCCATATCCTCATCTTCCTGACTATCTACCCATATGTCCCTATTCCAGGTTTCAGGATCCCATTTTTTCCCAATCAATGCCATCACTTTAACTTCAGACACCATTCTGGGTTGGCAATTTAATTGGCATTGTAATTTAGCCACCCTTACAATAAGACTCTAGGTTTGGATTTCAGCAACATCAACTCTGTTACTAGAAGAAATAATGCTTTCTTTCAGAGCACACCTGGAAACATTGAGGTCTTTTATGTGGTGCTTGAGTTGTGACTCAGCAACCCTGAACTCATCTTGCTCTTTCACCACTTTGTCTACTGTAAGTAGGACCAACCAACTATCTTCCTTATACTTTTCATTTTGATGGAATTGCAGAAAAGTATCAAATATGTGATCAACCAGAGCCTCACTTCTCACAAGTACTTGTGGCGTTATTTTGCATATAAATGTTGCCATCTCACACCACAGATTAGCAGGGCCCTCTTCAGTAATGGAGGCAGGGTCACCAGTGCCTTTATGATTAGTCAAATTGGAGAACCAGAACAGAATCAGTAAGAACCAATTTAGGAAGCCCATCCTTATGATTTTGTCTCTCAAAACCACTCTCAGTACCAAATGTGTTAGGCTGGGTTCTCTAGAAAAGCAAAATCAGTAAAGCTTATATATACATATAGAGAAAGAGAAATTTATCTTAGGAAAAAGATAAATAATCACACTCTTATAGAAGCTGGCAGGTCCCAAATTCTTGGATCAAACATCAAGCTGGAGGCTTCTCTTGACTCAGGCAGCTGCAGGGACTGATGAGGTCAAAGTTGACAGGCAGTATACCAGCTGTTGACTCCAATAAGTAATGAATCCAAGATCACCAGGCTGAATGGTGGATTGTTCACTCATGGACAGTTGCAGGCAGCAGAACAGGATTCCTATCCACAGAAGAGTGTCTCTTTTCCTAAAATGACCATCAATATATTGGAAGCAGGCCACACCCCTGCTTTGGCTTCTCAAAACATGTACATCTGATCCCATCATGGGAATAACCCACATCACAATTGCTGAAACCACACAGAATTGTGGTCCAGCCAAATTGCCACACAGCTCCAACTACCACACTATATATTCTATTAAAAAAAAAAAAAAAAAGATCTAA
>NW_006921916.1:1908735-1919366 GCF_000298275.1 Orycteropus afer afer
CCATTGGTGTCAATTGTAGAACCAAGCAATGTGAAGTCTTTGACAACTTCAATCTTTTCTCCATTTATTGTGATGCTGCTTAGAGTTCCAGTTGTGAGGATTTTTGTTTTTTTATATTGAGATGCAATCCATACTGCAGACTGTGTTCTTCAATCTTCATCAGTAAGTGCATCCTCACTTACAGCAAGCAAAGTTGTGTCATCATGTATTGCAAATTATTAATGATTCTTTCTCCAATTCTGATGCTACATTCTTCTGCATATAGTCCAGCTTCTTGGATCATTTTCTCAGCACATAAATTGAAAAGATATGGTGAAAGGATACAACACTGACACTCCCTTATTGATTTTAAACTATTCAGTGTTCCATTGTTCTGTTTGAATGACAGCTTCCTGGTCTATGTACAGGTTCCTCATGAGTGCAATTAAGTGTTCTGGAATGCCTATTCTTCTCAATGTTATCTATAATTTGTTATGATCCACACAATCAAAACCTTTTGCATAGTCAATCAAACACAAGTAAACATCTTTCTGGTATTCTTTGCTTTGACCCAAGATCCATCTGACATCAGCAATGATATCCCTTGTTCTACGTTCTCTCTTGAATCCAGCTTGCATTTCTGTAAGTTCTCTGTCAATATACTTCTGAAACCATTTTTGAAATATCTTCAGTGAGATTTTACTTGCATGCAATATTAATGATATTGTTTGATAATTTCCACTTTCTGTGAGATCACCTTTCTTTGGAATCACTACAAATATCAATCTCTTCCAGTCAGTTGGCCAGGTAGCTATCTTCTGAATCTCTTGACATAGATGAGTGAGCTCCTCCAATGTGGCATCCGTTTGTTGAAACATCTCAATGGGTATTCCATCAATTCCTGGAGTCTTGTTCTTTGCCAATTCCTTCAGTGCAGCTTTGACTTCTTTCTTCAGTACCATTGGTTCTTGATCTTATGCCACCTCCTGAAATGGATGAAGATAGACCAGTTCCTTTTGGTACAATGACTTTGTATATTCCTTTCATCTTGTTTTGATGCTTCCTGCATCATTCAATATTTTGCCCATAGAATCTTTCAATATTGCAACTCATGGCTTAGTTTTTTTCCTCAGTTCTTTCAGCTTGAGAAATGCAAAGTGTGTTCTTCACTTTTGTTTTCTAACTCCAGGTCTTTGCACATTTCATTATAGTAATTGGCTTTGTCTGCTTGAATCACTCTTGTAATCTGTTCAGCTCTTTTATTCTGTCATTTCTTCCATTTGCTTTAGCTACTCTACACTTAAGGCAAGTTTCAAAGTCTCTTCTGGCATCCATTTTGGTCTTTTCTTCCTTTCTCATCTTTTTAATGAACTCTTGCTTTCTTTATGAATGATGTTCTTGATGTCATCCCACAATTCCTCTGGTTTTGGTCATTAGTGTTCAATGCATCTAATCTATTCTTTAGATGATCTTTAAATTCAGGAGGGATATATTCAAGTTCATAGTTTGGCTCTTGTGGACTTTTTTTTAATTGTCTTCAAGTTGAACTTGCATATGAGCAGTTGATGGTCTGTTCCACAATCAGCTCCTGACCTAGATGTGGTTAAAGATATTGAGCTTTTCCATCACTGCTTACCACAGATGTAGTCAATCTGCTTCCTGTGTACTCCATCTGGTGAAGTCCATGTGTATAGCTGCCATTTGTGTTGTTGAAAAAAGGTATTTGCAATGAATAAGTCACTGGTCTTGCAAAATTCTATCATGCGATCTCCAGCATTATTTCTGTCACCAAGACCAAATTTTCCAACTACCAGTGATTATTCTTTGTTTCAAAATCTGCATTCCAGTCACCAGTGATTATTAAAACATCTTGATTGCAAGTTTGGTCAATTTCAGTCTGCAAAAGTTGATAAAAACCTTCAATTTCCTCATCTTTGACTTTGGTGGTTGGTGTGTAAATTTGAATAACAGTAGTATTAACTGGTCTTCCTTGTAAGCATATGGATATTATCCTATCACTGACAGCATTATACTTTAGGACAGATCTTAAAACATCATTTGTGATGATGATCGCCATGCCAATTGTTATTCCCGACATAGTAGATCTTGTGGTTATCTGAGTCAAAACAGCCAAAACCAGTCATTGAAACTTAAGGCACTGGACTGCTAACCAGAGGGCTGGTGGTTCAAACCCACTAGCAACTCCTTGGAAGAAAGATGGGACAATCTATTTCCGTAGTGATACTGCCTCGGAAACCCAAGGAGGGGTTGCTATGAGTCGGGTCCAACTCGAGGGCACATAACAACAACAACAACAATACCTAGGATATCAATCTTTATGCATTCCATTTCATTTTTGATAACTTCCAATTTTCCTAGATTCATACTTCATGCATTTCGTGTTCTGATTATTAATGAATGTTTGTAGCTGTTCCTCCTCAATTTGAGTCGTACCACATCAGCAAATGGAGGTCCTGAAAGCTTTACTTTACCCATATCATTAAGATTGATTCTACTCTGATAAGGCAGCTTTTTCCCAGTCATATTTTGAATGCTTTCCAACCTAAGGGGCTCGTCTTCCTACACTGTATCAGACAATGTTTCTGGGCTATTCATAAATTTGCCCAGTAATGTATCAGACAGTGTTTCTTTGCTGTTCATAAGGTTTTCCCTGGCTAATTCTTTGAAAAGTGGATGGCCTCTTCCTTCTTCCTAGTCTTCCTCAGTCTGTAAGGTGCATTTAAACCTGTGCCCAATGTGTAAACCTGCTGGCATTTGAAACACTGGTGGCACAGCCTCAAGCCTCACAGAAACATGCAAGCCACCACAGTATGACAAACTGCCAGACAAGTTTGTTTCCCTTAGTTGTTCAAAACTCATCCGCTGTCCCCTTATCTGAATCCTACCTGGATCCTGTCTCTTTGCCATCCTTGGTATTCCTTCCCTTTCCTGACTCCGGAGTGGGGCCTGGTATGTGCCTTTTACAAGCAAGGGAATTTTGCCTACCCCAGATTTCAGGAATTGCCTGAAACGAAGTTTCAATGACTGCTGCTTAGAGGCTGAAGGCTGGGAGATATGAGGTTTTGGGGACAGAAGGACAAATTGAAAGGGAGATTCCTCATCTGTAGTCAAACAACTCTGCACTTGGCTCACAATCAAGTCTGAGATGTAAAACCTGAAACTTACAACTATAAGCTAAAGTCTTCATCACAGCAACAGGATCTTGTTCTCACCACATCTAATCTTCTTCAGATGCTCAATTTCCACACATAAAGCCACAGACCAGGAACACAGTACCTACTTTTGTTCTCCTTTTAGAAATAAAAGCAATACAGAATCTTAACAAAAATTTAGATAATACATAAAAACCCAAAGTGAAAAACATCTGCAAAATCCCAACAGATAGAAATAAGCATTGTTATTATTTGATAAATATACACATAAAGAAATAAACTTCTTACCATCAAAGTCAATTCCAACTCATGGCAACCTCATGTGTTACATAGCAGAACTGTTCCATGGGGTTTTCTGGGCCGTAATCTTACAGAAGCAGATCACCAGGACTTTCTTGTGAGGCACTGCTGGGAGGGTTTGATCTACCAAGTTTTAGGTTAGTAAATAAGCACAAACTATTTGTACCACTCAAGAGCCAATATATACACATATAGGCATCTAAGTATATAGCATATGTATGTAAAAGACTTTTACAAACCTATTATGCTACTTGCTAGCCTGCCTTCTTTTAAATAATGTTATATTCCAGACATCTTTCATCTTCATCAGTCTGTAAATATAATTTATATCATCATTTTAACAATCACATATTTCCTTGTATAGGTGAATTATTGTTTACTTAACCAATCCTCTATGATTTACATGTAAGATATTTCCTATTTGTCTCTATGATCTACTACACTGTAGTAAACATTTTTGTATGTGCTTTTGCTTTTTTTTTTTTTTACATTTACCCAATACTTTCAGCTATATTTTTAGAAATGGAATTCAAGATATATTTTGAATTTTGGTACACCTTCAATATCCTTTTAATAAATTTTACTCAATTAACTTCCTACTGGTTTATTTATTCATATTTTTCAACTACTTTGTGCTACAAATCTGACTACTCAATAATGGATTCCAATAGTAAAAAATAATAAAACATAGTTTGTGGCCATGTAGATATCACTTAATAAATCTTGCACAATTTTCTGTCAGTATTGACATAGCCCTAAGTTTATTTTCCTAGCATCACTTTCTCCTTCCTAGGACCTTTCCTTTCTTGTCTCTCCTCTTTAAATTTCTTCTATAACTTTTACATACTGTCTCAAACTTTATTATTACCTTTATACCAAAAATCATAAAATTATTTATAGTCAATTAGCATGTCTCCATCAGAAATGCAGCTCACTAACATCTGGTTCTCCTTGGTCTCCTGGCCTGTGGAAGATGACACTTCCCAGCACCCCTGAAATTAGGGGAGTTTTTGTAACTTGTTTTGTGCTCAATGGGCTGTGAGCTGAAGTGACTTATGTCACATCCATCTGAGCATTGAAAAGTCCCTGCTCATCCCCTTCCATGGAAAATTCTGAAGTCATGGGCTTAGATTAGGAGGCCTTCCTCAGCCCAAGTCTGTTAGTGACATTGTAGAGTAGGAGACTCTGCCAATCTACATTGGCTGTATCACAAGAGGGGAAATAGATCTTTTATCAACTGAGACAATGAAATATTGGGATAAATGTTATACCTCAACTAAACTTAGTCTATTCTTATTGAACAATGAGAATAGAGAAAGAACATACTGAGGAAACATGGCTGGAATGATTATTTTGTGAACAATTGAATGCACTTATTTGGGAAAGGGAAGGAGACAATGACTCATGTGATATTTTTGAATACAGTGATGAAAGAATAGTGATGTCATTACAGAAATTAAAGATAAAGTAGATCTATAAATTAAATTCTGGCCATGTTATGCCTGGGGTACTCAGCTGGTGATGTTTAGGAGACAAATAATACCTCAGGTCTGGAACCCAAGAGCAAGGACTAAACTGGAAAAAATCAATATTGGCATCAACATACAGATGATAAATAAATGAGATTTGATTAACTGCCTAGAAAGAGTTTATGGCGTGAACAAAAGAAGGCCAATGATACCTGGGAAGTTGTTTAACTCCAACTTTGCAAGGGTAAGCAGAGGAAAAGAACATGACAAGTTGGACTGATGGTGGTCAAAGGCAATTAAAATTGCTTCATTGCATGCCTGTCTTTCCTCTGGATCATAAGAATCTAAAGAGCTGACAGAAATGAGGCTTTTCATCCTTTTACTCTTGATGCAAAGTACAGACACTAGCACATAATAGACCCTCTAAAAACAAGTTTGATTTGTTTAGTGCACGAAACAAAAAGAAGTAGGAAGGTGGAGGCTGGAGAGATTTGGGAGGGTGGGGACAGCTGTGTGTGCCAGGTACTGCAAACAGGTAAGATGAGAGCTGAGAGGAGATAGATGAAGTTTGGAAACATTATGCTGAGTGAACTAAATCAGTAACAAAAGGACAAATGTTGTATGATCCCACATACATGAAATGTCTGGAATAGAAAAATTCATAGAGATCAAAATTTAATGATGGTTAAAAAAACAGGAGGAAGGGGAAATTGGAAGTCATTAGCAAGGCACATTGAGTTTTTGTTAAAAGTAATGGAAAATTTGGAAATGGATAGTGCAGAACATGATGAACATAATTAATAGTACTGATTATACACATAAAAAATGTTGAAATGTCAAATGTTTTGTTATATATACTTGTTGGTTTCTATCAATACCACCTCATGTGTAAAGAATAGAAGTGCTCCATAGGGTTTCATCTTTTGGAAGTAGATCACCAGGTTTGTCTTCCAAGGCACCTCTGGGTGGGTTCAAACTACCAACCTTTTGGTTAGTAGTCAAGTGCTTAGAAATTTGCACCACTTTACAACTAAAAACAAAATAAAACTAAAACTCTTATTCAGGACAAAGGCTGTGTTGTAACAAGTCAAGGACTGTAATAAAAAAGGTGAGGAAATGAAGGTTGCTTTTGTAGACTATACGGTGAAGAAGTATTGGTATCTAAGGAAAGAGACAAATGCCAACTTGAGAAGAAAGCACATTTAAGAACCAATGTTTTTGTTTTTAATTTTTTTTTTTATGATTTGGTGAAAATTTATAGAGCAAATTGGTTTTCCATTCAACAATTCATATTCATTTTGTTTTGTGACATTAACTGTAATCCTCACAATGTAGTAGCACTCATTCCACCACAGTCTCCCTGTGGTGACCATTTCCCTTTGTCCTTTTCCCATCCCTGCCTGCCTTCTGTGCTTTATTCCTGAGGAAATGCTGACCTTTTGATATCATGTAGTTCATTGTTCTAAGGAGTGAGTACCTCCCTGATGTTATTGTTCAGCTTACAGACCTGTCTACTCTTGGGTTGAAAGTTGAGCCACGGGTAAATTCAGTTCCAGTTTTAAAGGATATCTAAAGGCTATAATCTCTAGAGTTTCACCAGTCCCTACCAGACCAGTAAGGCTTTTACTTTTTTTTTTTTTGAATTTTGAAGAACCAGTGTTATTGCATATAGGGCTCTGAAATGTGGCTACTGACAACAGAAAAGGAGCCTGTGGAGGAACTAAATCCAGCACAGAAACAGGAGAATCACTTGCACCACAAGCCTGGACTGAACATGAGATGGAGTGTCCCAAAGAATAAGCTGAAGGGACTTGTTCATCAGCTCACTAATGACTAGCACTGTACTTCAGGATATATTGTGAAACATTCTTTGTGACAATAAATGTCACACCATTCCTCTTCAATTTGTCATTCCTGGCATAATAGATCATATGGTTGTCTGATTCAAAATTGCCAAAACCAGTCCATTTCAGCTCACTAATGACTGTAGTATATAGCATTGCTATGAGTCAGAGCTGACTCAATGGCACCTAAAAACAACAACATGCTT
Source organism: Orycteropus afer afer (assembly GCF_000298275.1). Lineage (NCBI taxonomy): Eukaryota > Metazoa > Chordata > Mammalia > Tubulidentata > Orycteropodidae > Orycteropus > Orycteropus afer. The sequence goes on from NW_006921916.1 coordinate 1,915,707, forward strand.
CTGTAAAGATTACAGACAGTTTTAGAAACCCTACACGACAGTTCTACTCTGTCCTATAGGGTGGCTATGAGTCAGACTTTACTTGATGGCAATGGGCTTGGTTTTTTGGATAGGTGATGCTGAGTCATGTCTGAGTTTGAGAATCATACAGAGACAGAAGTTTTGCCTCCAGGCCAGAGAAGTCTTCAAGAAAGAATAAAATTTAAATAGGATAGTTGGAGGATAGGTAGAAGTTTAAAAGTCAAAGAAGTTAAAAATGACACTTTAAGTGGAGAAACTATCATAAGTAAATGTAGAGAAAGTACAGTCATGGATTCAAGGAATTATATAACAGCCAAGTATAATTATAGACAAACTGAAGACCATGAGCTTAGAAAAATGTACAGGATTTCCAAGGGTATAGAAATGGGACTACATCTTGTGGATGATTGTTTTGTTCTTTACAAGATTTACAATGTTTACAATGTTAAAATGTTCTCTATGGTAAAGTAGTCCTAAAAAATTAATGTTGGGGAAACTGTGTACTATAGCTACCTGCACCCTTAAACTCACAAGATACAATAACATATTAAGGACTCTGAGAATTCCTACAGTAAAAAGAAAACTGTTCAACTTTGTTTAGCTCAGCATTTCTCAAACCAACTCGTAAACACAATGTATTTTTCATGGAGAATCTACAACATCTTGATGTGTACTGTCTATGTGCATTAAAAATAGTAGGGAACTCTTCAAGGATGTTAAGAAGAAAGTATGAGAATTTTATTTTAGAAAGATTACTGTTGTGAGGATGTGGTAGGTAAATTGAAAGATGGAGGAAACTAGAGGCAAATGACTAGGAATCACAAGAGTGACTTCACAATTTGATAGTTACTCTATCTCTATATTCATACACAATGATACCATTATATGTTTGAATACAAATGAATATGAAACATATGAGTTAAATATTACATTAAAGGCTTGCTTTGTTTGAGGTTGGGACTAATTTTGCCTAATTAATCACCCTGAGTATCAGACTAATATCAAATGTGCGAAGTATAGCTTTTGAAATACATGATTTAATTAATAGATAATGTGAAGTTTTGAAAATAATCAATGATGCTATAATTAATTTTTACTTATTTTTCCAAGATTTTAGAAAATGCATATCCCCTGGAAAGCCATTTTTTCACTCTTTTGCTGCAAGCCTTATTGTGTAACTTAGTTTATTTTCTCATAATATTACTTGGATCTCTTCTCTCCAGCTTTATGACAACAAAATATCAGATTTTATAAAGTTCTAAAATATGACAAAACATAGTCACTGTCTGGTGGTCATTGGTTAGAGTCAACTATGTCCTTGGGTTAGGGATAGAATTTTGGAAGAGGATCAAGGTGATGATTTTAGCACTTCTGACTTATTATTAAAAGACTTGAAAGAAGTAATTCAAGAGTGATAATAATAAGAGCACAAACAATATTACATGCAAGAAACTTTAAAAAAAAATTGTTGTGATTTGGTTGAAAGTTTGCAGAGCAAATTCATTTTCCATACGGCTATTCATACATATTTTGTCTTTTGACATTGACTGTGATTCCCCGCGGTGGAACAGCTCTCTTTCCACTACCTCCCCATAGTTACCTCTTCCCTGCATCCTTCCTTCTCATGCACTCATGCTCCCAAGCTGTCTCCCTGTGCAAACACTGCCCTTCATTTCTTCCAGGATTGATGGCTTCAAGTAGTGTATCTACCTGATGTAAATAGTCATGCCATATGCTTGTCTATTTTTTCTGGAAGACACAGAAGTGAATTCAATTCCAGATCTGAAGGGTGACTAGGGGCCATAGTCTCAGGGGTCTCATCAGGCTCTATCAGACCAGCAAACCTGGTCTTTTTTTATGATTTTGAATTTTGTTCCACATTATTCTCCCACTCTGTCCAGGATCCCCCTCCAAGGGGTTAATGGTGGTAGCCAGGCACCACATTATTGTTCTTGTCTCATGGTCATATAGGCCGATGATTGCATGGTCTACCAATCCCTTGGACTAATCGTTTCCATGTGTCTTTGGTTTTCTTCATTATTCTTTACACTGGACAAGGAGAGACCCATAATTGTGTCCAAATGGCTGCTTGGAAACATTTAATATCCCAGTCACTTTTCACCAAAGTAGTATGGGGAACAATGCTTTTGTATAGTATGTTATAAAGTATGTTATGCCAATTGAGCTTGATGTCCCCTCAGACCATGATCTCCAGTCCACAGGTCAAACTACTCTTTCTTCTGGGTAGCTGGCTGTGGCCAAAAAGCCACCACAATCTTGCCCCTTGTCAGCTCTACTATACACCTGGACATTCTTAGAACACATACAAATATGTATGTAGAAATATTGTCAGCTAACCCTACACATGGTCATGGGCACACTATCCCTGCCTAGACATACCTAATCATTTAGCCTGTCCACTCATCTAGCCACCCATAGATTAATGCTTGCCATCACTGACAGTGCAGTATTGTACATGGAAAAGGGTTCATCTTTGTTATCTGTATACCCCATGTACCTCTCTATGTCTTCCTCTTGCTGAATGCCACCAAGCTGATCACTCACATTTGGTACATCACCCTTCCTCTCACCCAAATCAATACTTGTCTCTACCTATCTAGCATTATTCCCTCTCCTCCCCTTCCACCCTTGGTAACAATCAAAGTTTCCTTGCATATATATAAGGCTTTCCTTGACTTTTTACAATAATGAACTAATACAATATTTGTCCTTCTGTGATAGACTTACTTCACTCATCATTATGACCTCCAAGTTCATCCACATTATGTGATGTTTTGCAAATTCTACATTATTCTTTAGGGTTGCACAGTATTTCGTTGTGTGTATGTACCATAGTTTACTTATCCATTTATCTGTCATTGTGCACCTATGATGTTTCCATCTTTTTGTTATTGTAGATAGTGCTGTGGTGAACATGGATGTTCATATATCTGTTTTTGTCTTGGCTCTCACTTCTATAGGGTATATACCTAGTAAAGGGAAGGCTGATCAAATGGTATTTCTTATTCTAACATTTTAAGGAATCTCCATACTGCTTTCCACAGTGGTTTTACTATTTGGCAGTCCCACCAGCAGTGTGTGACTCCCAATCTCTCCACATCCTCACCAGCATTTGTTATTTTCTGTCTTGTTGAACTTTACTACTAGTGCTGGGGCCAAATGATATCTCATTGTTATTTTGATTTGCATCTTTCTAATGACTAAAGATTGTGAAGATTTCTTCATGTGTTTGTTGGCCACCTGAATATCCTCTTTGGTGAAATGTCTGTTCATGTCTTCTGCCCATTTTTTAACTGGATTGTTTGCCTTTTGGTGTTGAGGCAATGGAGTTTTCTATAAATTTTACAAATGAGTCCCTTGTCAGATATGTTGTTGCTGAATATTTTTTTCCTGATCTGTAGGTTCTTCTTTCACTCTTTTGGAGAAGTCTTTTGAAGTATATAAAAATTTAATATTTAAAAGGTCCCATTCATCTACTTTATCTTCTGCTGTTTGTGTATTTGGAGTTATGCTTGACTCTATTTATGCCATAAAGTTGTTGTTGTTGTTGTTATGTGCTGTTGAGTCAGACCTCACTCATAGCGACCCCTCCTTGGGTTTCCGAGGCAGTATCACTAC
>NW_006921916.1:1919511-1924959 GCF_000298275.1 Orycteropus afer afer
GACCCCTCCTTGGGTTTCCGAGGCAGTATCACTACGGAAGTAGATTGCCCCATCTTCCTTCTGAGGAGTGGCTGGTGGGCTTGAACCGCCAGCCTTCTGGTTAGCAGTTAAATGCCTTAGCCACTATGCTACCAGAGCTCCCTCTCCTAAATTTGCCGCTATTTTTTCCTTGAGGAACTTTATACTTTTAGGATTCACAGTAAAGTCTTTGATCCATCTGAAGTTAGTTTTTATATATGGTGTGAGATACAGATCTTGTTTCATTTTTCTGCAAACGGATACCGAGTTTTGCCAGTACCATTTGTTAAAGAGACAATCTCTTCCCCATGAATGGATTTCAGCCATTTATCAAAAATCAGCTGACCACAGGGCAATGGATCTATTTATGGGTTCTCAATTCTATTCCACTGGTCTATCTGTCTGTTGTTGTACCTATATCAGGCTGTTTTGATTACTGTAGCTGTATAATAGGTTTTGAGATCTGGGACTGTGAGACCTCTTACTTTATTGCTCTTCTTCAATATTGCTTTGTTTATCTGAAGTCTCTTTCCTTTTTATATAAAATTAGTGATTGCTTTTTGCATATCCTTAAAGAATGTTGATGGTATCTGGATTAGGACTGGATTAAATGTATAGATTGCTTTGGGTAGTACTGAGATTTTCACAATGGTCAATCTTCCTATCCACATATTCTACATATTCATCCACAATCTACGTATTCTTCCATTTATGTAGATCTCTTACAGTTTCTTTAAGTAGCATTTTGTAGGTTTTGTGTTTTTGTTGTTGTTGTTGTTGTTCTTTTATTTTGTACAGGTCTTTTGTGTCCCTGGTAAGATTTATTCCTAAGTATTTTATTATTTTGGTAGCTATTCAATCGACTCAATGACAGTGAGTTTGGTTTGTTTTTGGTATTGTAAATGGTATTGATTTCCTTATTCCTTTTCAGCAATCTCTTTGCTTGTGTAGAGAAATCCAACTTATTTTTGGATGTTGATCTTGTATCCTGCCATTATGCTAAATCTCTCAATTACTTCCAGTAATTTTCTTGCTGAGTCTTTTGGGTCTATGTATAGGATCATATCATCCACAAATAGGTATGTCTTGACTTCTTCCTTACCAATTTGGATGCCTTTGATTCCCCTTTTTTGCTTTATTGCCCTGGCTGGAACTTCCAATACAATGTTGAATAGAAATGGAGATAGAGGACATTCTTGCCTAGTTCCTGCTCACAAGGGAAGTGGTTTCAGTCTCTTTCCATTGAGAATAATTAGGCTGTTTGTTTTGCATATATGCCCTTTCTTATGTTGAGAAATTTCCCTTTTATTGTTATTTTGAGAGTTTTTATCAGGAATGGGTGTTGGATTATATCAAATGCATTTTGTGCATCAATTGATATGATCATATGGTTCTTTTCCTTTGTTTTATTTATGTGGTGGATGACAGTGATTGTTTTTCTAATGTTGAACCATCTTTGCATGTCTGATATGAATCCCACCTGGTCATAATGTATTGTGTTTTTTTGATATGTTGTTGGAGGCTTTTGCCTTGGATTTTGTTGAAGATTTTTGCATCTATATTCATGAGGATATTGGTCTGTAGTTTACCTTTTTAGTGATGTCTTTTCCTTGTTTTGGTATCAAGGTTACACTTGCTGCATAAAATTAACTTAGGATTCCATCCTTTTCTATTTTTTTGAATAATTTGAGTAGGATTGGTGTCAGTTCTTCTCTGAACATTTAGTAGAATTCTCCATTGAAATCATCTGAGCCAGGGCTTTTTTTATTGGTAATTTTATTATGATCTTTTCAATTTCTTCTTTTGTTACAGGACTATTCAAATTTTCCACCTCAGTTTGTGTTAGTCTAGGTAAGTAGTATGTTTCTAGAAATCTGTCCATTTATTCTAGATTTTCAAATTTGTTGGAGTATTATTCTTTCTATTTCAGTTGGTTCAGTTGTGACATCACTCAATTCATTTTTTATTCCTGTTTGTTTGTTTATTTTAGAGCTTATGGGACCTCCATTTGCTGATGTAGAACAACTCAAACTGAGAAAAAAAACAGCTGCAAACATCCACTAATAATCAGAACATAGAATGTAGGAAGTATGAATCTAGGAAAATTGGAAGTTGTCAAAAATGCAATGGAACACATAAAGATTTATATCCTAGGCATTGGTGCCCTGAAATGGATGAGTTTTGGCCATTTTGAATCAGACAACTATATGATCTACTATGCCAGGAATGAAAAATTGAAGAGGAATGGTGTGGCATTCATCCTTACAAAGAATGTATCAAGATCTACCCTGAAGTACAATTCTGTCAGTGATAGAATAATATCCATATGCCTACAAGGAAGACTGGGAGCTCTGGTAGCATAGTGGCTAAGACAGTTGCCTGTTAACCAGACAGCTGGTGGTTCAAACCCACCAGCCACTCCTCGGAAGGAAGGTTGGGCAATCCTACTTCTGTAGTGATACTGCCTCGGAAACCCAAGGAGTCGGGTTTGACTTGACGGCACATAACAACAACAACAACAAGGAAGACCAGTTAATTCTACTATTATTCAAATTTACACGCCAACCACCAAAGGCAAAGAAGAGGAAATTGAAGAGTTTCACCAATTTCTGTAGTATGAAATCAACTGAATTTGCCATCAAGATATGCTGATCATCGCTAATAATTGGAATGCAAAAATTGGAAACAAAGAAGAATCACCAGTGGTTGGAAAACATAGCCTTTGTGATAGAAATAATCCTGGAGGTTACATGATAGAATTTTGCAAGACCAATGACTTATTCATTGTAAATATATTTTTTCAACAACACAAACAGTGGCTATATACATGGACTTCACCAGATGGAGTGCACAGGAATCAGATTGACTATATCTATGGTAAGAGGTGACAGAAAAGCTCAATATCTTCAGGCAAAACAAGGCCAAGAACTGATTGTGGAACAGACCATCAACTGCTTATACGCAAGTTCAACTTGAAGTTGAAGACAATTAAAACAAGTCCACAAGAGCTAAAATATGATCTGGAATATATCTCTCCTGAATTTGGAGACCATCTAAAGAATAGATTTGATGCATTGAACACCAGTGACCAAAAACCAGAGGAATTGTGACATGATATCAAGAACATCATCCATGAAGAAAGCAAAAGGTAATTAAAAAGACAGAAAAGGAAGAAACGACCAAAATGGATGTCAGAAGAGACTCTGAAACTTGCCATTGAGTGAAGAATGGCTAAAGCAAATGGAAGAAATGACAAGATAAAAGAGTTGAACAGAAGATTTCAAAGAGAAGCTGAAGAAGACAAACAATTATTATAATGAAATGTGTAAAGACATGGTGTTGGAAAGCCAAAAGGAAAGAACACACTTGGCATTTCTCAAGCTGAAATAACTAAAGAAAAAAATTAAGCCTTGAGTTGAAATATTAAAAGATTTTATGAGCAATATATTGAATGATGCAGGAAGCATCAAAAGAAGATGGAAGGAATACACAGAGTCACTATACCAAAAAGAACTGGTTGATCTTAATCCTCCTCAGGAGGTGGCATATGATCAAGAACCAAGAGTATTCAAGGAAGAAATTGAAGCTGCACTGAAGCAATTGGCAAAAAACAGGGCTCCAGGAATTTATGGGATACCCATTGAGATGTTTCAACAACAGATCACTTGCTGGAGGCACTCACTTAGTTATGCCAAGATAGTTCGAAGACAGCTACCTGGCCAACTGACTGGAAAAGATCCATATTTGTACCCATCCCAAAAAAAGGTGATCCCATAGAATGTGGATATTATCTAACAATATAATTAATATCACACACAAATAAAATGTTACTAAAGATAATTCAAAACTGGCTACAGCAGTATATTGACAGAGAACTTGCAGAAATGCAATCTGGATTCAGAAGAGGACATGGAACAAGGTATATCACAGCTGATGTCAATTGGATCTTGGCTGAAAACCAAGAATACCAGAAAGATGTTTACTTGTGTTGTATTGACTATGCAGTAACATTCTATTGTGTGAGTCATACAAATTATGGATAACATTAAGTAGAATGGGAATTCCAGAACACTTCATTGTACTCATGAACAAGCTGTCCATACTCCAGGAGGCAGTCATTTGAACAGCACAAGGAGACATTGTATGGTTTAAAGTTAAGAAAGGAGTGTGTCAAAGTTGTATCCTTTCACTATACTTACTCAATTTGTATGGTGAGCAAATAATCTGAGAAGCTGGACTATATGAAGAAGAATGTGGCATCAGGATTGGAGGAAGACTCATTAACAACTGTGATACACTGATGACACAACTTTTCTTACTGAAAATGAGGATGACTTGAAGCACTTACTGATGAAGACGGAAGACTACAGTCTGCAGTATGGCTTGCACTTCAATATGAAGAAAAGAAAAATCCTCACTACTGGACTGATAAGCAGCATTATGATAAATGGAGAGGAGATTGAAGTTGTCAAAGACTTCATATTACTTGGTTCTAAATCAACACCAATGGAAGCAGCAGTCAAGATATTAGAGGACATATTGCACTGGGCAAATCTGCTGCAAAAGACCTCTCTCAAGTGCTGAAGAGCAAAGATGTCTCCTTGAAGACCAGGTGCAATTAAACCAAGCCATGGTATCTTCAGTTGCCTCATATGCATGTGACAGCTGGACAATGAATTAGAAAGACTGAAGAAGAATTGATACTTTTGAGTTGTGGTGTTGGTGAAGAATGGTGAATGTACCATAGACTGCTAAAAGAACTAACAGATCTGTCCTGGAGGAAGTACAACCAGAATGTTCCTTGGAAGCAAAAATGGCCAGCCTTCGTCTCACCTGCTTTGGTAATGTTGTCAGAAGGGACCATTCCCTGGAGAATGATATCATGCTCAGTAAAGGGGAGGGTCAATGAAAAAGGGGAAGGCCCTCAAGGAGATGGATTGACACAGTGGCTACAACGATAGGCTCAGTTACAGCAAGGATCATGGAGCTCAAGCAGGTTTGGAGAGTGTTTCATTCTGCTGTACACGGGGTCACTATGTGTTGGAAATGACTCTATGGCACCGAACAACAACAAGAACAAGGTCACTCTAGTCACATTTCAAATGCTCAAAAGTTACATATGGCTAGTGGCTACAATATTGGACAATGCAGATGTAGAACATATGCACCATCATGGAAAGTTCTATTGGGCAGCACTGTTATGTTGTTGTTGTTGTTAAGTGCTATCGAGTCATTTCCGACTCATAGTGACCCCATGCACAGCAGAACAAAACACTGCCCGATCCCATGCCAGCCCCACAAGCCCTGCTATACTTGAGCCCATCATCGCGGCAACTGTATCAATCCATCTCGTTGAAGGCCTCCCCCTCTTTCATCGACCCTCCACCCTACCAAGCATGACATCCTTCTCCAGGGAATGGTCCCTTCTTA
>NW_006921916.1:1930320-1935502 GCF_000298275.1 Orycteropus afer afer
GTAAGGCTGGGTTTACTCAGATGTTGCAGCTCTTTCCCCGTCCTATTTTGAGAGGCTTTTAGCCTAAATGGACTATTCCTAAAGGTGCGCGGTAATGTACCAAACAGTGTTTCTTTGCTATTCACAAGGTTTTCCCTGCCAATTCTTTGAGAAGTGGACCGCCTCTTACTTCTTCCTAGTCTGTCTCAGTCTATAAGCTGGGCTGTTACCTGTATACCAGGTGCATCTTTCTGGGTTTTAAACACCAGAGGCTCAGCCTCAAAACTCACGTCTACATGTCACCACAGTAGGACAAACCGTCAGACAAGTTTGTCTTGCTGTTAGAGACCTCTCATATCACCTCCAGCTGGGTCCCTGTGGCTGCCTGTACCTCTGTCTGACTTCCTGGTTTTAATCCCCTTTCTCTTGCTCTTCTGTCGTGCTGTTTTGTGTGTCCCTCAGTTGTCCCTGGGGCTGACTGCTCCTCTGTCCGGGATCCGTGCTTTTATCCCCTTACTCCTGCTCTTCTGGCCTGCTACTCTGGGCAGGCCTGAGTTTTCCTCTCCTCAACTAATCCCTTTGGCTGATTGCTCTTATCTCTGGCTTCCTGGCTTTTAATTCCCTTTCTCCTGCTCTTCCCGCTTGCTACTTCGGGCGTCCCTAAGTTGTCTCTCCTCACCTGTAACCCTGGGGCTGACTGCTCTTCTGTCCGGGTTCCTTACAAAAGCCAGGGGAGATTAAAAAAAAAAAAAAACTCTTCGTTTAAAAATAAGTGAATAAATAGGTATTCACCATAAGATGAAAATGGCTCAGTATTTTGTTAGATTCTGAATATTAAAAAGCACTGTTATAGTCTATGCAAATTTCAACTGATACCTTTTTTTTTGATATGCTATTATCTAATAATATAATATTATATTATCTAATATAAGAGCTAATATGCTATTATCTATTTCATGGATTTAAGCATATTAAATACAGCCAGATTATTGAATGCATACTATATTTTCTCAAGTAACATCTCTATCACTAGTGTGTAAAGTTATTGAGTAGATAATATTAACATTAACTTAAAAACAGTTTGTACTTACTTGTACATAGGAACACTTCATATATGTAATTTATTTAATTATTAGAATGATCTTATGGTTTTAGTAATCTTACTGTTCCAATTTTGCAGACAGGTGAATTGAGATGTTAAATAACTTGACAAATATCTATTCAGAAATAGGGATCGTTTTGAACTCAGATGTTTGGCTCCAGACTCTGCTTGAAACATTGTGCAGGGTGACATAAACAAGCAAGCACCTCATCTACTTCCCTTCACCTTACCTTGCTAAGTCTTCTGCTCATCTTCAGAGTATTTTAGAGCCTGCTGCAGGTACCTCTCCAACCTCTCAATCAGGTTGGTGGTGCCTGGAATGACTGACCCATCTCCAGAGCCTAGGATTACACTTTTCTGATTTTATTGAAAGTAAAACTTGGCTGCTTGTCCTGACTTCATCGTGCACTTGAGCTTCAGGAAGTGAATTTTCACCTTGATCTTGTACAGTTTCTCTAGGCTGTGATCCCTTCTCTGAAACTGACATCCCCCTGAAGGTCTTTCTCTCATATCTCTCTGCTTATTCCATTAATAACCCAGTTCCAAGTACCTTCCAGTCAATTATGGCAATCAGATGAGACACATTTACAAAAGTTTTTCAAAATACATAAATCACAAATTAATTGTATAATATAAAATTTTATATTTTTATAAGTTTTCAGAAAACTTACAAAAGCCAGGGGAGATTAAAAAAAAAAAAACAACTCTTCATTTAAAAATAAGTGAATAAATAGGTATTCACCGTAAGATGAAAATGGCTCAGTATTTTGTTAGATTCTGAATATTAATCAAAGGTTTATAATGGGAGCAAAATTGTTCTAATCTGATTTATTGCTTTGGATTACATACCTTCAATGAGGTTTACCACATAAACTTCTACTCACATCTTAAAAAATTAGAAAATTTATCCTATGAAAATACAGCAAACACTAACATAATAGCCATATAACAGAAAACACATTTATTTCACACATATACACACTAACCAGCAAGAAGCCCTTTCTGAAAAAAAGAATGTCTAATTCAGGTGTTAAAGTCTTTGAATCATAATTTGGACAAGGATTAATTTCATCAGACCCCAAGTCACCCACACACTAATTTGCTCTCTAGAGGGTTATTACCCATGTGTATTCAGAAAAGAGTACATTCATGTACACACACAGTGCTCTGGGTGTTAGTATAAAGGTCATGAAGAGTAGTTCTAGCTTATGATTTCAAAAGCTAGTAAGATCAGAAAGTACCATTTAATTCACATCCATTTAGATTTTTCTTGATGCACTTGGTTTTCAGATACATACTCCTTTCTAGTCAACACACTTTTAAGCTGCATAACATTTGGATCCATCTGAATTCCACCTACCAATGAAGACTGAGCTCAAGACTTCTTTTCTACTCTCCTCCACCCCTCTGTCCCTTCTTTCCTTCCTTCTTTTCTTCAAATAATAATTATTAAGCACCCATTTTGTGTCAGGCAGGAGTTCCTGGGTGGTGAAAAGGGTTAACAGATTCAGTTGACAAACAAAATCTTGCAAGTTTGAGTCCATCCAGAGGTACCTTGGAGGGGAGGCCTGATGGTCTACTTCTGAATACTCAATAAATGAAAACTCTATGTAGCACAGTTCTACTCTTATACACATGGAGTCAGAGTTGACTCCACAGCAACTGGTGGATATGTCAGTCATTGCTCTAAGCACTGAGACTAGAGAAAGAAAATCTTCTGATATCACTGAGCTTTGTTCTAGGAAAGGGAAACAGATAGTGAAAATCGTGCAAACACATAAAGCTGAATTCTGATAGTGTAAATTCTGTGAAGGAAATGAACAGGATGATGTAATAGTGTGAGGGATGTGGGGTAGCAGGTAGGAGGGCTAGTTTCTATGAGGAGGTGGTATAAGAGGTGAGATTTGAAGGCAGAGTGGAACCTCTGGAGTCAGGAGAAGGGCTTTCAAAGAAACAGCAAGTGCAAAAGCTTGAAGGTGAGAAGGAGTTCAAAGTGTTCCAGGTATGGTGAGAAAGCCATATCCACTAAAGAAGAGAGGGTAGCAATTGAGATAAGCCTAACTCAATTGAAATGTCCAATTCCCTTCTTATTATGGGACATCCTAATTGTTTACTCTGGCTACTGAGTGCCAGTGTGGTTGCAGAGTCATTTGTAAGCTTGTGTAACCTTCCCCTACATGCCCATAAAAAAAAAAAAAAAAAAGGAATGATTTTGGTGTCATTTACTCTTTATGACCACAACTATCTTCCGTGAAGGTGAGGTATGAGATCTAAAATTAAGGCATAGTATTATGTATGCCTTGAGATCTGGGTAAAACTGAGAGGACCTTGAATGGTCTAACCATAAGTTTCCCCTTCTCAATGTGCTCTATGTGTGTGTGTGTGTGTGTGTGCTTTAGGTGCAAATTTACAGAGCAGAATTTGTTTTACATTCAACATTTTGTGTATATTTGGTTTCACTCCCCAATTACCATCCCTAACCCTAACCCAGCCTCCTCCTCTCCTGTCCCAGTAACCAGCCCCCCTCCCTGTGCCCTTCTTAGTTCTGCATTCCTGTGTGGCCTGCTTTTCCTTCATGTGAATGTTGCCCCTCTGGTGCCCATGGCCGATTGCTCCAAGGGATGTATCTCCGTAGAGTAGGTGGATGCATCGCCCTGGGTTGAATGTTCTGTATATATGTCCTATTTATTATTGGGCTGAGAGCCAGTCCTTGGGAGTGAGTTTCATCCCAGGTCCAAAGTGTATCCCAAGACCACAGTCTTGGGGGTCCTAACAGACTCCATCCAACCAGTAATTTTGGTCATTATTGTGTTTCAGGGAGCTTTGGTGACTTAGTGCCTAAGGAACTTGACCAATAACCAGAAGGTTGGTGGTTCAAACCCACAAGCCACTCTTCAAAGGAAGATTGGGTGATCTAATTCCATAGTCATACCACCTGGGAAACCCAAGTTAGGGTAACTATGAGTCAAAGATGACTTGATGGCACATAACAACAACAACATTGTGTTTTGGGTTTTGTTCCACGTTTTTACTCCCACTCTATCCAGGATTTCATTTTGATCCCTTCCCAAGTGCTTGGCTTTGGTATCCAGGCACCACCTAGTTCTTCTGGTCTCAAAGTCCAACATGTCCTAGGGCTTATATTTTCCAAATGCCCTTGGTTTTCTTCACTCATCTTCACTTCTGACAATAGAATACCATTAACAGCATCTTAGATGGACGCCTAAAAGCTTTTAAGACGCCAGTCGCTACTCTCCAACGTAAATTGTGGGACAAGACTTTTATGTATTTTATAGTGACAATTGAATCTGGTGTTCCCCAGTACTATAATCCTGAGTCAGTAGATCTATTGGATCTCTCTCCTACAGTGTCTGACTGTCTGAGAGGGATTGCTCTATGTCTATCATCTGTTGTTTCTGTAAGGATTGTGGGTATTTTGTATCATTGGTATCTGTGCAAGATTGGCCTCAGCTGAATCTATCTTTGGTCTAGAGTATAATTCTGTTCACTGATCCCCATCTGATCTTCTCAGATGTTTATGTGTTTATCTGTAGCCTAGTGTTTAGTGTTAGTGGTAATGCAGTATTGTGGATATAATGGTATTAGCCTCTGTCATTTATATCTTATATGTAAACTTCAGTGTTCTCTCTTTTCCTAATATTATCATGGTGGTCACAGACTCTTTCTATACCACCCCTTACCCACATCAGCGTGTGACACCCAACTAGCCCAAAATTAATCCCTCTTCTTCCCTTCCCACCCTGGTAACCTACAAAGTGAGTTCCCTTCCTTAAGCAAACCTTTCTTTGTCTTTTTACAGTAATGGGCTCATACAATACTTGTCCTTCTGCGATTGACTTATTTCACTTAGAATAATGTCCTCCAGGCTCATCCACATTGTGAGATGATTTGGATATCATTCATTGTTCTTTAATGTAGCATAGTATTCCATTGTGTGAATGTACATAGTTTGGTTATCCATTCATCTGTTGATGGGCAATTAGGTTGTTTCCATCTCTTTGTTACAGTGAACTCTGCTGTGATGAACATAGGTGTACATATGTCTGTGTCCTGCCTTTACCTCTTTTTTTTTTTTTTTTT
>NW_006921916.1:1943466-1944667 GCF_000298275.1 Orycteropus afer afer
TTAATTGGTTTCCCTTTTCTTTGTTGAAGAGGGTCTGTGCAATCCTTCTGCCTAGTCCGCCATCTTGCCCCGCCTCCCCTGCCTTTACCTCTTTAGGATATATTCCTAGTAAAGGAATTGCTGGTTCAAATGGTATTTCTGTTTTCAGTTTTTTAAGGAAACACCCTACCATTTCCCATATTGTTATAGCATTTTACAATCCCACCAGCAGTGCACAAAAGTTCCAATCTCTCTGCAACCTCGCCAGCATTTGTTATTTTCTGTCTTGCTGAACTTTGCATATTATTTCTGGGGTGAGATGGTATCTCATTGTTGTTTTGATTTGTATCTCTCTAATGACTAAAGATCACAAACAATTCCTTATGTGTTTGTTGGCCATCACCAAATCGTCTTTAGTGAAGTGTCTGTTCAACCCATTTTTGAACTGGGTTGTTTGTCTTTTTGGTGTTGAGCTGCTGAAATTTTCTATAGATTTTGGAGATAAGTCCTTTGTCAGATATGTGTTAGGCAAATATTCTCTTCCAATCTGTAAGTTCTCTTTTTACCTTCTTCATGAAGTCTTTCGATGCATATAAGAATTTAATTTTTAAAAGGTCCCAGTCATCTAGCTTGTCTTCCACCTCCTGTGCATCGTGGGTTATATTTGATGGACTGTTTACACTGTAAGTTAGGGCACCTGTATTTCCCTTATTTTATCTTTGATGAATTTTATAGTTTGGGGTTTTACATTTAAGTCTTTGATCCAACTTGAGTTTGTTTTTGTGCATGGGATAAGGTATGGGTCTTGTTTCATTTTTTTGCAAGTGGATCTCCAATTTTGCCAGCACAATTTGTTAAAGAGATTATCTTTTCCCCATTTAATGGGTTTTGTACCTTTATCAAAGATAAGCTGTCCATAGATATATGGATCTATTTCTGGACTTTCAATTCCGTACCATTGGTCTATTGTCTGTCTATCATTGTATCGACACCATGCTGTTTTGACTACTGGGGCTGTATGGTAGATTTTAAGATCTGGGAGTGTGACACCTCCCACTTTGTTCTTCATCTTCAGTAGTGCTCTACTTATCCAAGTTCTCTTTCCTTTTCATATGAACTTAGTAATTGGTTTTTCCATGTCCTTAAAAAACGTTGTTAGTATCTGGATCAGGATATCATTAAATGTCTAGATTGTTTTAGATAGTACTGAGATTTTCACAAT
>NW_006921916.1:1944918-1946562 GCF_000298275.1 Orycteropus afer afer
TGTATAGGTCTTTTGTGTCTCTGGTAAGATTTATTCCTAGATATTTTATCTTTTTAGTAGCTATTATAAATGGTATTGTTTCCCTTATTTCTTTTTTGGAGGTCTCTTTGTTGGTGTAGAGTAATCCAACTGACTTTTGTATGTTGCCCTTGTATCCTGCAACATTGCTGAACTTCTCTATTAGTTCTAGTAGTTCTTTTGCTGAGTCTCTTGGATTTTCTATGTATAGGATCATGTCATCCACAAATAGAGATAGCTTTACTTCCTTTTTGCCTATTTGTATGCCTTTTATTTCTCTTTCTTGCCTTATTGCTCTGGCTAGGACTTACAATACAATGTTAAAAAGGAGTGGTGTTAGAGGGCATCCTTGTTCATAAGAGGAATGCTTTGAGTCTTTATTAATAATAATGTTGGCCATTGGCTTTGCATATATGTCCTTTATTATGTTGAGGAATTTCCCTTCTATCTCGATTTTGCTAAGAGTCTGAACAGGAACGAGTGTTGGAT
This sequence comes from Orycteropus afer afer, assembly GCF_000298275.1. Classification (NCBI taxonomy): domain Eukaryota; kingdom Metazoa; phylum Chordata; class Mammalia; order Tubulidentata; family Orycteropodidae; genus Orycteropus; species Orycteropus afer. Next base: position 1,945,426 of record NW_006921916.1, read on the forward strand.
TTTATTAAATGCCTTTTTGCATCAATTGATATGATCATATGGTTCTTTTGTTTTGTTTATGTGGCAGATTACATTGATTATTTTTCTGATGTTGAACCATCTTTGCATACCAGGTATGAATCCCACTTGGTCAACATATATTATTTTTTTGATATGTTGTTGGATTCTGTTGGCTAGGATTTTGTTGATGATTTTTGCATCTATGTTCATGAGAGATATTGGTTGGTAGTTTTCCTTTTTAGTGGTGTCTTTCCCTGGTTTTGATATCAGTGTTATGCTTGCTTCATAAAAATGAGTTTGGAAGTATTCCATCTTTTTCTATGTTTCAGAATAGCTTGAGTACTGTAAGTGTCAACTCTTCCCTGAATGTTTCATAAAATTCTCCAGTGAAGCCATCAGGGCCAGGGGCCAGGACTTTTTCTTGTTGGAAGTATTTTTTGTTTTGTTTTGTTTTGTTTTTTAATGATCTGTTCAATTTCTTCCTTTGTTAGGGGTCTTTTCAAGTATTCTATCTCTGACTGGGATAGTTTGGGTAGATCTTGTGTTTCTAGAAACTTGTCAATCTCTTCTATATTCTCAAATCTGTTGGAGTACAAACCAAAACAAAACCAAACACAAACACACTGCCATCAAGTCAATTGTGACTCATAGCAACTCCTCCTTGGGTTTCTGATGCAATATCTCTATGGAAGTAAATTCCACAAACTTCCTTCCAAGTAGTTGCTGGTGAGTTTGAAACACCAGCCTTCTGGTTACCAGTCAAATATCTTAGACACTGTGCTACCAGAGCTCCCTGTTGGAGTACAGTTCTTCCTAATATTCTGTCAGTATCTTTTTTATTTCAGTTGGTACTATTGTGATGTCACCCTTTCATTAATTATTCTTGTTATTTGCATATTCTCTTTCTTTTCTTTTCAGATTTGTCAGTGGTTTGTCAATTTTGTTAATCTTTTCAAAGAACCAGCTTCTTGTTTTGTTCATTTTCTCTATTGTCTTTTTGTTTTCTGTTTTATTTATTTCTGCTTTGGTCTTTATTATTTTCTTACTTCTGAATACTGTAGGATTTTTTTTTTTTCCTAATTGTTGGAGTTGTTGAGTTAGAGTGTTTTTGTTTCTTTCCTTTTTTTTTTTTTTTTT
>NW_006921916.1:1947264-1951932 GCF_000298275.1 Orycteropus afer afer
GTTACTGTTGGCTTGGTATATATTTTTTCCACCCCTTAACTTTTAATATGTTTTTATCTTTGTGTCTGAGGTGAGTATCTTGTAGCCAGCATATTGATGGGTCTTCTTTTCTTATCCAATCTACCACTTTCTTTTGATTGGTGCACTTGGTCCATTAACACTGAGTGTAATTCATGATAGGTATGAATTGATTGCTGTCATTCTATTGTGTTTTTTTTTTTATTGTGTTGTTGGAATTTCCTTGATCCATATACTTTTCTGGGCTGAGTTCATTTTGTTGTAAAATGCTTCCTCTCTTTTCTTCTTTATTGCTGCTTTTGTGCTTATTAAGCCCAAATGTTTTCCTTCTTTCTGGTTTGCTTAAAGGGTTACCTTGGAGTGAATTCTTGTCTCTATATTTTTGGAGAACAGTCTCTTCTATAAGGAAGTTGTGCTTATTTCCTCTCCATTTGGAAGATTTGTACTTACGACTTTTATTCCCTCAATTTGATTTGTTGCTAGTGTTGTGTTTGCAGGTTTACTCCTTTGTGTATGTGTGTCTACAATGTTTTATGGGCTTATTTTGATCACCTATTTCTGATTTTAGTGTTGATGCCACATGTTCTGATTTTGTTGCTCTCTGTTTTGAATTCTCTATTAGAAGACTTCCTTAAGCATCTGTCTCCTCCCTGGAGGAGACAGAGGCATGGGAACCCAGGCAAAGGGAGATAGACACCCACATGTGGGAAGTGGGGTGAGAGCTGGGAGGAGACAGAGCCAAGGGATCCAGGTAAGGAGAGGGCAGAGAGGTTTCTAATAGCTAAGGGAGACAAACTTGTCTGTCAGTTTGTCATACTGTGGTGGCTTGTGTGTTGCTGTGAGACTTGAGGCTGCTCCACCAGTGTCTCTAATGCCAGCAGGGTTGTACATGGTACACAGGTTTCAACACAGCATATAGACTGAGAAAGACTAGGATGAAGGAATTGAAAAATTGGCCAGGGAAAACCTTATGAATGTTTGATACATTACTGGGCAACTTTAAGAACAGCCCAGAAACAGTGTCTGGTACACTGCAGGAAGACCAGCCCTTTAGGTGGGAAGGCACTCAGAATACAAATGGGAAAGAGCTGCTTCATCAGAGTAGAACCAACCTTAATGATATGGATAAAGTAAAGCTTCTGGGACCTCCATTTGCAGATGTAGTATGACTACATTTGAGGAGAAACAGCTAAAACATCTATTAATAATCAGAACATGGAATGTACAAAATATGAACCCAGGAAAATTGGAAGTTGTCAAAAATGAAATAGAATGCATAAAGATTGACATCTGAGGCACTAGTGATCTGAAATGGACCAGTTTTGACCATTTTGAATCAGATGACCATATGATATACTATGCTAGGAATGACAGTTTGAAGAGGAATGGCATGGCATTCATCATCACAAAGGATGTTTCAAGATCTGTCATGAAGTAAAATGCTGCCAGCGATAGGATAACATCCATATGCTTACAAGGAAGACCAGTTAATACTAAGATTATTAAAATTTATGCACCAACCACCAAAGCCAAAGATGAGGAAACTGAAGATTTTTATCAATGTCTGCAGTGTGAAATTGACCAAACATGCAATCAAGATGTGTTAATTATCACTGGTGACTGGAATACAAAAGTTGGAAATAAAGAAGAATCACCAGTAGTTGGAGAATTTGGCCTTGGTGACAGAAATAACCAGAGACCACATGGTAGAATTTTGCAAGACCAATGACTTATTCATTGCAAAAACTTTTTTTCAACAACACAAATGGCAGCTATACATGTGAATTTCACTAGATGGAGTACACAGTAATCAAATTGAGTAAATCTGTTGCAAGAGGTGATGGAAAAGCTCAATATCTTCAGCCAAAACCAGGCCAGGAGCTGACTGTAGAACAGACCATCAACTGCTCATATGCAGTTCAACTTGAAGTTGAAGACAATTAAAACAAGTCCACAGGAGCCAAAATATGACCTTGAATATATCCCTCCTGAATTTAGAGACCATCTAAAAAATATATTTGATGCATTGAACACCAATGACCAAAACCCAGAAGAATTACGGGATGACATCAAGAACATCATCCATGAAGAAAGCAAGAGGTCATTAAAAAGATGGAAAAGGAAGAAAAGGCCAAAATGGATTTCAGAAGAGATTCTGAAAATTGCCCTTGAGCAGAGAATAGCTAAAGCAAAGGGAAGAAATGACAAGATAAAAGAGCTGAACAGAAGATTTCAAAGAGCAGCTTGAGCAGACAAAGCCAATTACTATAATGAAATGTGCAAAGACCTGGAGTTAGAAAGCCAAAAGTGAGGAACAAGCTTGATATTTCTCAAGCTAAAAGAATTGAGGAAAAAATTTAAGCCTCAATTTGAAATATTGAAAGATTCTATGGGCAAAATATTGAATGATCCAGGAAGTATTAAAAGAAGATGGAAGGAATACACAGAGTCACTGTACTAAAAAGACCTGGTCAATGTTCATCCATTCCAGGAGGTGACATATGATCAAGAATGAAAGGCACTGAAGGAAGAAGTCAAAGTTTCACTGAAGGCATTGGAAGAGAACAAAGCACCAGGAATTGACAGAATACCCATTGAGATGTTTCAACAAACAGATGCCCCACTAAAGGCACTCTCTCGATTATGCCAAGAGATTTGGAAGAAAGCTAACTGGCCAATGGACTGGAAGAGATCCATATTTATACCTATTCCAAAGAAAGTTGATCCCAGAGAATGTGGAAATTATTGAACAATATCATTAATATTGCATGCAAGTAAAATCTTACTGAAGATAATTCAAAAATGGTTGCAGCAGTATATTGATAGGCGTATGTTGTTTATTTTCATCCCATATAACTCTTAGGTTCTCTTCCTTTCTCTTAAATCTTTTTTTCTGATTTTTCTTCATAGAGGCTGGTGTCAAGGGATTTATCTTCTAGTTGGGAAATATGTTCTTCAGCCAGTTCTAGCCTATTTTTCTGTGTTTCTACTATGTTGTGTAATTCTGCAATTTTAGTACATATCTTTTGGATTTCTAACTGCTGTTTTTATATGACTTCTGATTTTGTATTAATCTTGTTATTTTGTTCATGAATGGTTTTCCTGAGTTCTTCCAGGTTTCTGTGTTCCCCTTGGTTCTGTTTGAGGTTTCCTTAAGCTCTTATAGAGTCCTATAATCATATCTTCTAAATTCCTTCTCAGATAATTCTATTCTCAACTCTTCCTGCATGTTTAATGAGATTTTTGTTTTGGATTTTATTTCTATTTTTTTGTATCCTGTTTTTTGTTTGATTTGATGTTGCCTGTTGTTTCCTAGATATTTTAAATTTTTTATCTTTAACTGTTAGTAATATATTGATTTGTTTTGCCTTGATTTTATGTTTAAATATTCTTGCAAAGGTAGAGCTGGCATACATTATTATTATTATTATTATTTTGGTTATTAATTCAGGTATGCTGAGTTGCTCTGCAGTTTTCTTTGTGTTGATGAAATCACTGTGAAATGTGGATGCAAGTCTCTGCTCATTGTGAAGGGGATTTAGGGTTGGGAAAGCAGGTGTTGTGTTGGTTTAATGTGGTTCTTCTATTGGGTGATCCAGTGGAGAGGTGAGGAAAGGAGGAAGAAAAGGGGGGGAAAAAACTCCAAGGTGCCAGTAGCAGATCCCCACTTTCCACGTTTCCGTGGTTTGGCTCAACTGCTAATGATGATGTTATATTGTCACACACAGGTCCACAGTTCAAAACTGGCAAAGGCCCCAATGGTTAGGGGGCTACTATTTTCTGCCTGGTTCAGACAGCTGCAAAAAAACCATACTCCAGGCTCCTCCATGACAAAAATCTGTTCTGGAAAGGCTGGACTCCAGCCCCGCATCATAAGCTTGTCCCAGGGCACACCCACCTGTGGTGTGCTTTCCTCTCTGCTCCCAAGTCAGCAGCAACCTGTGCCAGAGGGATCTGTGCTCTACATCTCGGAAATGCTTCCCACCTACTCAGCACAAGTCCCAAGGTTACCGAAAGAAGCTGCCGCTGTGAGCAGATCAATTCTCTGAGTTGCTGCTGGCCTCTCGGTGCTCCCAGTTCATTGTTTAAGGGGTTTTCCATTGCTCCATCCTGCCGGCTTGTACACCACAGGGCAGGTTCATTCATTTATATTCTTCACAGCTGTTTACCCTGCTTCTCCCCCCCTTTTTTTTTTTCTCCTCCTCCACTAAATCTGGCCTTCTCCAACTTAATGAGCTGTTGACAGCCCCAGAATCCCTGCTTCAAATTGCTGCACCTAGTTTTCAGGCAATAAGATGCTAGAGGGAATAAACATGTGGGCTACAGGTAAGGCATCATCTTCCCACCTCAATGTGCTCTTACAGATAAGATTCCCGTGTCAAAAACTCTCACACAGTGCCTATTTCAGTTCTCTGCCAGCCTTCAGAATTATGTAAACAAACTGTGACAGCTAATGTTGTGTGTCAATTTAGCTGGGCCATGGTTATAAGTGTTTTAGCAGTTATGATGTAGTTATCCCCCATAATGATATTTGGTATAAAGTAATCACCTTTTTAGCAAGGATATCTCCTTGAGGACTAAGGTGCGCCTGACACAAGCCATGATATTTCCAATCGCCTCGTATGCATGTGAGAGCTGGACAATGAATAA
>NW_006921916.1:1952207-1959841 GCF_000298275.1 Orycteropus afer afer
TGGGCTCAAGTATAGCAGGGATTGTGGGGCTGGCGCGGGATTGGGCAGTGTTTCGTTCTGCTGTGCATGGGGTCTCTATGAGTCGGAAACAACTCCACGGCACTTAACAACAACAACAACAACAATCACCTTTTTGATGAGATCTGCTATGAATAGTCCTTTGGGCTGTGGCCTGCTTCCAGTACATATGCAAAAGTTCTAGGGAACATCTCTGGTTTTTTGCTTGGGATCCTCCCTCTGGCTCATCATCATCTGGATTTGAACAAGTGGACTGCTGTGCTGCCTGCTGCTCTTGGAATTGTTCCCTTCACAGCCTGTGAATGAATAGCCTGATATTTTACCTGCTGATCTTGGATTCATCAACCTCTGAGGCCATCAGCCTTCTGTATCACCTGCCAATCTTGGATTCATCAGCCCCCACAGCTGTGTGACTCAGGAGAAGGCTTCAGCTTGACATTTGACCTATGGACTTGGAACTTGCCAGCCTCTACAGCTGCATGAGTTATTTCCTTGAGATAAATTTCTCTCTGTCTCTCTTTCTTTCTCCTCTCTCTCTCTCATCCAGCCTAAATCATAAGCCAATCACATTCCCCCACGGGAACCAGGGGTCATTTCATAGTGTTGTTACTATAAAGCCTTCCCTCCACAGCTCCTGCTTTTTCACTTTATATCAAAGTGCTATTCCCATATGCTGTATGTGGTATTCTGTCTTCCTCCACCAAATGTGAGTATATGTGCCTAAAACAATTGCTGTTGATATCATCTTCTAATATAGGTGTCATGTGTTCAGCCATCCTCACAATGCTATCGTAGAAATTCTTTCCTCAACAACAGGATGAGAGAAGGCAATCAAAATAGAAACCTGGATTCTATTCTTGAAAAATCTTTGTTAAACTCAAGTCTCCCAATTTGGCAAAAAGACTCAGAATAATTGACTTAACTACTTAATACAGGAGATAATTGAAGCTTCTAGGAGAATTGAGGACAATGAGGTTCAAAGATGGCAGGTGGAAAAGAAAAGAAAGAATCCAAAAGTCAGAGATGGGGCCAAGACTAAATAAAGCCAGAAGAACTCTACAATTGTGGTATTGCCTTGAATTTTCATAGGCCACAGAATACTGAAGGGTTTTACTTGACTTTTTAAGGCTAGAAAGGTCAAAGACCATATGATATACTTGGATATTTGAGATGAAAATATTTAGGTAATTTATCTACCCTATTTAGCTAATGAAGAAAAACAGGACATTGGGGTTAGAGGATGACTCATTAACAACCTGCAATATGCAGAAGCCACCGTTGTTTGCCAAAAATGAAGACAACTTGAAGCACTTCCTTATGAGAGTCAAAATCTTTAACCCTCAGAATGGATTACACCTGAATGTGAAAAAAAAAAAAAATTCTCACAATTAGACCATAAACAACATCATGATGAATGGAGGAGAAATTATACTTATCCATGATTTCATTCTTCTTTGATCAATGTCCACAGAAGCTGCAATGTTGCATTGGAAAATCTGCTGCAAAATATCTCTTCAAAGTTTCCCAAAACAGTAATGTCACTTTGATGACTAAGGTGCTCTTGACTCAAGCCATGATTTTTTCAATTGCCTTATGTGCATGGGAAGGAGCTCTGGTGACACAGTGCCTAAAGCTTTTGACTGCTAACCAAAAAGTTGGTGGTTCAAACCCACCAGCCACTCTGTAAAAGGAAGACTGGGCAATCTACTTCTGTAAAGATTTACTACCTCAGAAACCCAAAGGGGGTCGCTATGAGTTGGAATCAACTTGACGGCAGTGAGTTTGGTTTGATTTTTCATGTGCATACGAAAGCTGAAAAATTAAAATTTGGGACAGAATAATTGATGCATTCAAATTGTGGTGTTGGTGAAGAATGATGACTATATCATGGACTGCCAAAAGAATTAGCAAATAATCTTAAAATAAATACAACCAGAATGCTTCTCAGAAGGGATGATAAGACTTCAACTTCCTTACTTTGGTAAGGTCATCAGAGAATACCAACTACTAGAAAAAAGACATCATGCTTGGTAAAGTAGAGGATTAGCAAAAAAAAAAAAAAGAAAAGAAAAGAAACCCTTAAGGAGATGAATTGACTCAATAACCACAAAAAATAGACACAACAATGGGCTCAAACGTATCAAGACTTATGAGGATGCTGCAGGAATGGGCAGTGTTTTGTTCATTTTACCTAGGGTTGCCAGGTGTCGAAGCTGACTCAATAACAACTAACAACAACAACAACAACTTATTTCATTATAATTTAATAGGAATTTCTCAAATCCCACCTCCAGTACATCAATTCATCTTCTTATTCCTACCCTTGAACCAACAGCAAAGCACAATTACCCAAATGTCTGGTGAACAGTTTTAAGGGTCTTCTCCAACTCCTACTTTCTGGTAAATTTATCTCTTCCCTGTTATTTCCTCAGCCCTAGGGTAATAGCTGTTTCCTGTAGTCACCTGAAAGAATTCCCACAAAATATCTATTTTAGCAGTTTCAGTTTTTCAATGTCTATCAAATTTTTCTATACTAAATATTCTTTGTTAAATATATCTATTGTGATTTATTTTTTTCTGCCTGGGCAAAGATTGATACAGATAACTTATCTAAAAGATTCAGTTCATTATAATTAAATAAGAATAGCTTAACCACACTGCAGCACAAAAATTCATATTTTTCCCCCCTCCCATGAAAACATCATGCTAGCTCATTATACCAAAATGAAATACTCTCCCTAGGCCTGTCTGGGTTCTTTCACTTCTATTAGAATTTTCTCCACTAATATGTGTTAAGAATAGTTCTAAACCTATAGTTTGGATTCTAAGCTTTATTTGTCTCTTGCAGGACTACATCACACAAAGCTTCAGTCCTACTCTATCCTCTTCTTAAGCTCATTGTTCTATTTATCTTCATGGGCACCTTTCTAGAAATTCCAATGGGACTGAATCAAAATTCATATATAGTAGAGGCAAAATTTTGAGAAAAATAAATTAATGCTTGCTAGGATGCAAAATGGAGCTCTAGTAGTGTAGTGCCTAAGGCATTTGACTGATAACCAGAAGGCTGGTGGTTCAAATCCACCAGCCACTCCTTGGAAGGAAGGTTGGGCAATGAACTTCTGTAGTGATACCTCAGAAACCCAAAGAAGGGTCACTATGAGTCAGATGCAACTTGACGGCAGTGAGTTTCTTTTTCTTTTCTTTTCTTTTCTTTTCTTTTTTAAGTGATGCAAAGGAGTTCTGGTGGTGTAGTGGTTAAGGCATTTGGCTGCTAACCAAAAGGTCAGTAGTTCAAACCCACCAGGTGCTCCATGGAAGAAAGGTGAGGAGGTCTGCTCCAGTAGAGATTTACAATCTTGGTAACAGAATAAGGGTCACTATGAATAGGAATCAACTTCATGGTAGAGAGTTTGGGTTTTTGCTATTGTTGTCTTGATATAAAGAGGAGCTCTGGTGGCACAGTGGTTAAGAACTCAGCTGTTAACCATAGGTCAATGGTTCAAACCAATCAGACACCCCATGTGGTGATCTGCTTCCATAAATATAAAAAAAAAGAAAGAAAGAAAGAAAGAAAAACTTCACTGCCATGGAGTAGGACCCTACACATAGTGACCCCTTCTTGGTTTTCCAAGGTGGTATCACTACAGAAGTAGATTACCCAATCTTCCTTCCGTTCCATAAATATCACAACCTTGGAAATCTTATGAGGTATTTCTACTCTGTCCTAAAGGGTCACTCTATGTCAGAATCAACTCAATAGCAATAGCAATGGGTTTGGTTTTATTGCTATGAAAAAAAGTATTAGGAAATCCCAGCTTTGAAGCTAGAATGGAAACTTTGTTGGGTATAAATTTTTCATCAGATTTCATTACCACGGAAACCTGTGGAGATTGTTCCTTTGTATTCTGGACTTGAATGAGATTGTGGAGGAAGGAGTCTGGGGCCAGCTCTCTTAAAGCTCACTGCCTGAAGAATGCCCTATTGTCTGTAGGGTTAGTAACTCAATGAGGATTGATCTCTGGGTCAATAATTCTTTATCAATTTTTCTTTGAACATGGTGTGATGATCATTTGATTCATAGATTTTGTTCTCCATTTAGGACATGTTAGTTTTATTTTACTTGAGTGCTATCCAGAAGGCTGGTAGTGCAAACCCACCTGGGCAATCTACTTCAGTAGTGATACCACCTTGGAAACCAAAGGAGGGGTTGCTATAAGTCGGGCTTGACTCAACAGCACATAACAACAACAACATGCCTTTTCTCTGTCCTATTTGATGGATTCTATTCTTTCACCACATCAATTATCATTTATTTTAGATTATTTTGTCTTTCATGTAAATAATTCTTGCTCTAAATGAGTCAACCTCTCTGTCACTTTCCTCTGAATTCACTTTGATCATTTTTGTTGCTGTTGGGTGCCATTGACTGGGCTCTGACACATAGTGACTTTATGGAAACAGAATGAAACACTTCCCAGTCCTTTGCCACCCTCACAGTCTCTTTTATCCTTGAGCCCATCATTGCAGCCACTGTGTCATTGCATCTCATTGAGGGTTTTCCCATTTTTCACTGACCGTCTACTTTCCTAAGAATAATATCTTTCTCCACAGAATTGTCGCTTCTAATAAGATGGCCAAAGTAAGTGAGACAAAGTCTGTCCATTCCCCTTCTGCACAAAATTCTGGCTATACTTCCTCCAAGACAGAGTTGTTCATTACTCTGGGAACCTATGCTACTTTCAGTATTCTTCACCAACATCACATTTCAAATATACCTATTCTTCTTAGTCTTCCTTATTCATGTATGTGAGGCTAGTCTTCCTTATCCATGCATATGAGGCTATTGAAAAGGCCATGGCTAGGTCAGGCACCCCTTACTCTTCAAAGTGATATCTTTGCTCCTTAACACTTCAAAGAGGTATTTTCCTTCATATTTCCCCAGTGCAATAAGTCCTCTGATTTCTTGGCTGCTGCTTCCGTGAGTATTGATTGTGGATCTAAGTAAAGTGAAATCTTGGGCAATGTCAATCTTTTCTCCATTTATTGTAGTGTGGCTTATTGGTCCACTTGTGAAGATTTTTGTTTTCTTTATGTTGAGATATAACTCATACTGAAGGCTGCAGTGTTTGATCTTCATTAGTAAATGCTACAAGTCCTCTTCACTTTCAGCAAGCAAGGTTTTGTCATCTGCAGATTGCAGGTTGTAAATAAGTCTTCTTCCAATCCTACCTCTACATTCTTCTTCATATAGTCCAGCTTCTAGGATGATTTTCTGTGCTTACAAGATGAATAAGTATGGTGAAAGGATGCAACCCTGACACACATCTTTCATTATTTTAAACCATGCAGTATTCCCTTATTCTGTTCGAACAACTGCCTCTTTGTCTATGGACAGGTTCCTCATGAGCACAATTAAGTGTTCTGGAATTCCAGTTCTTCACAATGTTATCCATAATTTGTTATGATCCACACATTGGCCAGGTAGCTCTCTTCCAAATTTCTTGGCATAAGCAAGTAAGTACCTCCAGCAATGCATCCATTTGTTGAAACATCTCAGTGTGCATTCCATCAATTCCTAGAGTCTTGTTTTTCTTCAGTTCCTTGAGCTCATCTTCCTTCAATACCATTTATTCTTGATAATATGCTACCTCCTGAGATTGTTGAACATTGACCAATTGTTTTTGATATAATATCTCTGTGTCACTTCCATTTTCCTGCATCATTCAATATTTTGCTCATAGAATCCTTCAATATTGCAGCTTGACTGTTGAGTTTTTTCTTTAATTCTTTCTGCTTGAGAAATGCCAACAGTGTTCTTCCCTTTTGGTTTTCTAACTCCAGGTCTTTTCACATTTCATTATAATACTTAACTTTATGTTTTCGAGAATCCCTTTGAAATCTGTTCAGATTTTTCACTTCATAATCTCTTCTGTTTTAGCTACTTTCCATTAAAAAGTTTCAGAGTGTTTTCTGACATCCATTTTGGCCTTTTCTTCCTTCCCTGTCTTTTTAATGAGCCTTTTTTTTTTTCTTCATGCATAATGTTCTTGATATCATCACACAACTCATCTGATCTTTTGCCATTTGTGTTCAATGTGTCAAATCTATACTTCACATGGTTTTTAAATTCATGGGCATATAATCAAGGTTGTCTTTTTGCTCTCATAGACTTGTTTAACTTTCTTCATCTTTAACTTGAAATTATATATGAGCACTTGATGGTCTGTTCCACAGTCAGCTCCTGGTTGTTTTGACTAAAGATATTGGCTTCCCCATCACCTTCTTCTACAGATGTATCAATAAGATTCCTGTGTGTTAGAGCTAGTGAGATCCATGTGCTTCTGTTTATGTTATTGGAAAAAGGTATTTGCAATAAATAAGTCATTGGTCTTGTAAAATTCCATCATGCAATCTCCAGTGGCATTTCTATCACCAAGGCCATTTTTCCTACTACCAATGCTTATTTGTTTTCCAATTTCACATTCCAATCATCATTAATAATGAGTACATCTTGATTGTGTATTTGGTCAATTTCAGACTGCAGAAGTTGTTAAATACCTTCAATTTCTTCATCTTTGGCTTTAGTGTTTGGTGTTTAAATTTGAATAATAGTAGTTTTACAGCTCTTCCTTGTAGGTGTAAGGATATTATTCTATCACTGACAGCATTGTACTTAGGGACAGATCATGAAATAGTCTTTTTGATGATGAATTCAATGTCATTCCTCTTCAATTTGTCATTCCCAGCATAGCAGACCATATGCTTGTCTGATTCAAAATGGCCAATACCAGTCCATTTCATCTCACTAATGCCCAGAATATCAATCTTTATACATTCCATTTTATATTTGACAACTTCCAATTTCCCTAGATCCATATGCTATAGTTCCATATTCTGGTTATTAATGGATGTTTGAAGTTGTTTCTTCCCATTTTGAGTGGTACACCATGAGGACATGAAGGTCATAAGCTTTACACCATCCACATCATTGAAGTTGACTCTTTGAGGAGGCAGCTCTTCCCCAGCTGTATTCTAAGTGTCTTCTAACCTGAGGGGCTCATCTTTCAACACTGTATCAGTGTTTCACTGCTATTCATAAGGCTTTCACTGGCAAATTATTTCAGAAGTGAATAGCCTTATCTTTCTTCCCACTCTGTTGTAGTCTGGAAGCTCTGCTGAAACATATCTACCATGGGTGACCCTGTTACCCTGTTGGTATTTGGAATATGGAAGGCATGGCCTCCAGCCTAATAGCAACATGCAAGCCACCACAGTACAACAAATTGAGTGACAGATAAATGGAAGAAATGCCAACATAAAAGAACTGAACAGAAAATTTCAAAAAGGCAGCTCAAGAAAACAAAGTAAAGTATTATAATGAAATTTGAAGAGACCTGGAGTTAGAAAACCAAAATGGAAGAACATGCTTAGCATTTTTCAACCTGAAAGAACTGAAGAAAAAATTCAAGCTTCAAGTTGCTATATTGAAGGATTTCATGGGCAAAATATCAACTGATGCAGGAAGCTTCAAAAGAAGATGGAAGGAATACACAAAGTCACTGTAACAAAAAGAATTGGTCAATGTTCAACTATTTCAGGAGGTGGCATATGAT
>NW_006921916.1:1959979-1992106 GCF_000298275.1 Orycteropus afer afer
GGGCAATCCTACTTCCATAGTGATACTGCCTCAGAAACCCAAGGAGGGGTCGCTATGAGTCGGGGCTGACTCGACGGCACATAACAACAACAACAACATGTTTCAACAAATGGATATAGCTCTGGAAGTTCTTACTCATTCCAAACCAAACTCACTGCCATTGAGTCAGATTCAGCTCATAGTGACCCTTCCTTGGGTTTCGTAGGCAGTATCACTACGAAAGTAGATTGCCCAACCTTCCTTCTGAGGAATGGCTGCTGGGTTTGAACCACCAGCCTTTTGGTTAGCAGTCAAATGCTTTAGGCATTGGCTAAGAAATTTGGAAAAGAGCTACCTGATTGATGGACTGGAAGAGATTGATATTTGTGCCCATTATAAAGAAAGATGATACAACAGAATGTGGAAATTATAGAATAATATTATTAATGCCACATACAAGTAAAATGTTGCTGATAATTCAAAAACAGTTACAGTAGCATACTGACAGAGAATGTCCAGAAATTCAAGCTGGATTCAGAAAAGGATATGGAATGAGGGACATCATTGCTGATTCCAGATGGATCTTGGCTGAAAAAAAAAAAAAAAAAGGAAATAAAGAATACCAGAAAGGTGTTTACTTGTGTTTTATTGACTATGCAAATGCATTTGACTGTGTGGATCATAATAAATTATGGATAACACCGTGAAGAACTCGTATTACAGAACACTTAATTGTGTTCATGAGGAACCTGTCCATAGACAAAGAGGCTGTCATTTGAACAGAACAATGGGATATTACATGGTTTAAAATCATGAAAGGTGTTTGCCAGTGTTGTATCCTTTCACCATACAAACTCAATGTGTATGCTAAGAAAATAATCTAAGAAGTTGGACTATATAAAGGAGAATGCAGCTTCAGGATTAGAGGAAGACTCATTAACAAACTATAATCTGCAGATGACAAAACCTTGCTTGCTAAAAGTGAAGATGACTTGAAGTACTTACTGCTGAAGATCAAAGACTACAGTCTTCAGTATGGATTAGATCTCAATATAAAGAGAACAAAAATCCTTACAACTGGACCAATAACTAACATCACAATAAATGGATGAAAGATAGATGTTGTCAGGGATTTCATTTTACTTGGACCCACAATCAACACCCATGGAAGTAGCAGTCAATAATTCAGAGAATGTATTGCACTGGGCAAATCTTCTACAAAAGACCTCTTTAAAGTGGTAAGGAGCAAACATGTCACTTTGAAGACTAAGGAGCACCAAGCCATTGTATTAAAAAAAAAAAAAAAAATTGTGATTTGGGTGAAAGTTTACAGAGCAAATTCATTTTCCATACAACAGTTCACATACACTTTGTCTCATGACATTGACTGTAATTTCCCACAATGCAACAGCTCTCCTCCTACTTCCTCCCCATATCTACCTCCCTTTCACTCCTGCCCCCCAAGTTGTCGTCTCTCTGTGCATACACGGAACTTCTATTCAGCCATGATGTTCTCCAAGGAGTATATCTACCTAATGTAAATGTTCAGTTCATAGTCCTGTCTTTTGTTTGGCTGGAAGCCACAGGAGTGGGTTCAATTCCAGACTTGAAGGGCAGCTAGGGGATATAGTCTCAGGGGTTTCACCAGACTCTACCAGACCAGCAAACCTGTGCCCTTATTTTAATTTTTTTATTATTTTGAATTTTGTTTCATGATGTTCTCTCACTCTAGCCAGGATCTCCTACATAGACCTCCCTCTGAGTGGTTGACAGTGGTAGCCAGGAACCACCTAGTTCTTCTGGCCTCATAGTCATATAGTCTGAGGATCACATGGTGTACCAGTCCCTTGAACAATTGTTTCCAAGCCATTGTATTTTCAATTGCCCCATATGTGTGTGAAACTTGAGCAATAAGTAAAGAATATGGAAGAAAAGTTAATGCCTTTGAATTGTAGTGTTGGCTAAGAATACTGAAAATACCATGGACTCCCAGAAGAATATATTAAGGCTGGGGCCGGAGGTAGGCAGGCCCATGGCTTAAACGTTGCTTTTCACTTGGGTATGGCTCTATATTAAGGCCCAGGCCTCAAGTAGGTGGGCCGGGGCTTGGGGACTGCTTTGTCCTTATGGGCGGCTCAATTTTAAGGCCATTGCCTGAGGTAGGCAGATGCAGAGGGGTTAGAAACAACTAAGGAAGATGAATTTGTCTGTCAGTTTGTCATTCTGTGGTGGCTTATGTTTTGCTATGAGGCTGGAGGCTATGCTACCGTATTGCAAAATGCCAGCAGGGTCACCTATGGTGGGCAGTTTTCAGCTTAGCTTCTGGGCTAAGACAGACTTGGAAGAAGGAAGAACCCATCCACTTTTCAAAGAATTGGCCCATGAAAATCTTATAAATAGCAGTGAAACATGGTCTAATATATTATTGGAAAATTTTATGAAAAGCCCTGAAATTTTGTCCGATACAGTTCCAGAAGATGTACCCATTGGGTCAGAAGGCAATCAAAATTTGACTAGGGAAGAGCTGACTCCTCCAAATAGAGAGGACCTTAAGACTATGGACAGAGTAAAGCTTTCAGGACTTCCATTGGCTGATGTGGCATGGCTCAAAATGAGCAGAAACAGATGAAAACATATATTAATAATTGGAACATGGAATGTACAAAGTACGAATCTAGGAAAATTAGAAGTTGTCAAAAATGAAATGGAACACATAAAGATCAATATCCTAGGCATTAGCAAGCTGAAATGGACTGGTTTTGGTCATTTTGAATCAGATAACTATATGATCTGCTATGCTGGGAATGAGGGATTAAAAAGGAATGGTGTGGTATTCACTGTCACAAAGATCTGCCTGAGGTACAATGTTGTCAGTAATAGGATAATATCTATATGTCTACAAGGAAGACCAGTTAAGACTAATAGTATTCAAATTTACACACCAACCACCAAAGTCAAAGATGAGGAAATTGAAGATTTCTACCAAATTCTGCAGTCTGATATTGACCAAACAATCAAGATGTGTTGGTTATCACTGGTTACTGGAATACAAAAGTTGGAAACAAAGAAGAGTTGCCAGTAGTTGGAAAATTTGGCCTTGGAGATAGAAATAATGCTGGAGATTGCATGATAGAATTTGCAACATCAATGACATATTCATTGCAAATACCTTTTTTTCAACAATAAAAGTGATGAGTATACATGGTGACTTCATCAGATGGAGTACACAGGAATCAGATTGACTATATCAGTGGCAAGAGGTGATGATGAAGTTCAATATCTTCAGCCAAAACAAGACCAGGAGCTGATTGTGGAACAGACCACCAATTGCTCATATGCAAGGTCAACTTGAAGTTGAAGACAATTAAATCAAGTCCACAAAAGCCAAAATATGACCTTGATAATATTCCTCCTGATTTTAGAAACCGTTTAAAGAATAGATTTGATATATTGAACACCAATGACCAAAAACCAGAAGAATTGTGGGATGACATCAAGAACATCATCCATGAAGAAAGCAAGAGGTCATTAAAAAGACAAGAAAGAAAAGACCAAAATGGATGTCAGAAGAAACTCTGAAACTTGCCCTTGAGAGGAGAGTAGCTAAAATAAATTTAAGAAGTGACAAGATAAAAGAACTAAACAGAAGATTTCAAAGAGCAGCTCAAATGGACAAAGCCAATTATTATAATGAAATGTGCAAAGCCCTAGAAATAGAAAAACAAGAGGGAAGAACACGCTCGGCATTTCTCAAGCTGAAAGAACTAAGGAAAAAAATTAAGCCTCAGGTTGCAATTTTGAAAAATTCTACAGGCAAAATAGTGAATGGTTCAGGAAGCATCAAAAGAAGATGAAAGGAATACACAGAGTCACTGTACCAAAAAGAACTGGTCAAGTTCATCCATTTCAGGAGGTGGCATAAGATCAAGAACCAATAGCATTGAAGGAAGAAGTCAAAGCTGCACGGAAGGAATTGCCAAAGAACAAGGCTCCAGGAATTGATGGAATACCCACTGAGATGTTTCAACAAACAAATGCCCCAATTGGAGGCACTCACTTGGTTATGCCAGGAGATTTGGAAGACAGCTACCTAGCCAACTGACTGGAAGAGATCCATATTTGTACCCATTCCAAAGAGAGGTTATCCCACAGATTGTGGAAATTATTGAACAATATCATTAATATCACATGCAAGTAAAATCTTACTTAAGATAACTAAAAAATGGTTGAAGCAGTATATTGACAGAGAGCCTCCAGAAATGTAAGCTGGACTCAGAAGAGGACTTGGAACAAGAGATATCATTGCTGATGTCAGATGGATCTTAGCTGAAAGCAATGACTACCAGAAAGATGTTTACTTGTGCTTTATTGACTATGTAAAAGCATTCAATTTTGTGGATCATAACAAATTATGGATAACACTGAGAAGAATGGGAATTCCAGAACACTTGTTTGAACTTATGAGGAACCTGTACATAGATCAGGAGGCTGTCGTACAAACAGAACAAGGGGATACGTCATGGTTCAAAATCAAGAAAGGGAGTGTGGCAAAGTTGTATCCTTTCACCATACTTATTCAATTTTATGCTGAGAAAATAATCCCAGAAGCCGGATTATATGAAGCAGAATGTGGCATCAGGATTGGAGAAAGACTCATTAACAACCTGGGATACACAAATGACACAATTTTGCTAGCTGAAAATGAGGATGACTTGAAGCACTTACTGATGAAGATTAAAGACTACAGTCTGCAGTATGGATTACACCTCAATATAAAGAAAACAAAAATCCTCCGAACTGATCCAATAAAAAGCTTCACAGTGGATGGAGAAAAGATTGAAGTTGTCAAGGATTTCATATTGGTTCTACAATCGATGCCAATGGAAGTGGCAGTCAAGACATCAGATGATGTGTTGCATTGGGAAAATCTGCTGTGAAAGACCTCTTTCAAGTGATGAAGAGCAAAGATGTCTACTTGAAAACTAAGGTGCACTTAACCCAAGCCATGGTATTTTCAATTGCCTCTTATGCATGTGAGAGCTGGACAATGAATAAGGAAGACCTAAGAATGCTTTTGAGTGGTGATGTTGGAGAAAGATGCTGAGTGCCATGGTCTGCTAAAAGGACTAACAAATCTGTCCTGGAAGAAGTGCAGCCAGAATGCTCCTTGGAAGCAAGAATGACCAGACTTCATCTCACCTACTTTGGTCATGTTATCAGAAGGAACCATTCCCTGGAGAAGGCTATCATGCTTGGTAAAGTGGAGAAGGAGAAGGCCCTCAACGAGATGGATAGGTATAGTGGCTGCAACAATGGGCTCAGGTATAGAAAGGATCATGAGGTTGGCCCAAGACTGGGCAGTGTTTTGTTCTTCTGCGCAGTGTCGCTATGAGTCAGAGACAGCTCAATGGCACCTAACAACAACAACAACAGAAGAATGAGCAATTCTGCCCTTGAAGAAGTGCAGCTGGAATACTCCTTGGAAGCGAGAATTGGCACACTTCATATCACCTGCTTTGGTCATGCTGTCAAAAGGGATGATTCCCTGTAGAAGGATGTGCTTGGTAACATAGAGGGTCAGTGAAAAAGGGGAAGACACTCAGCAAGATGGATTGACACAGTGGCAGCAGTGATGGGCTCAAGCATAACAAGGGTTGTGAGGATGGTGCAGGATCAAGCAGTGTTTCATTCTATAGTACACAGGGTCACTATGTGTTGGAATCAACTTGACAACACCTAAAAACAACAATATATAGGTATTATTTCTGTAATGATGGTGTTTTTATCTTTAATTCTCCTTCTATATCTTTGTAATTGTTACATTCCTCACAATTATATCAACTTTTCTTTAAAGTTTTGCTCTATTGAATGTGTTTTTCTTAATGATTCTATCGTGCAAATTGCTGTTCCCTCTGTCCCTTTGATTTTCCAGATAATGTCATACATGTTGTGATCCTTTCTTGTGTGGTATCCTGTATCTCTCTCTACTCCTTTCCCCTGCCTCAATTTTATGAGTACAATTTTCTAGATGCTAAGACATTGTGTCTCATTGTGCTCCTGTTCAGGCAGATATGACCAGATTTTCGATTTACTCAACTGCAGTCTGGAAGTATTTACATTTTTTCCCCTCAAAACTATAGTTTGTGTCCCTGAAAGTTTTTGTTTCATTCCTCTTGCCTGGAGGCCCAAAATAGGATGGGGAGAGTATGACAGATACAAGTACAGTCTCAATAAGAATATCTGGGCTCTGTTTGCTGTTCTGAGGTAACTGCAGGCCCAGAAGCATCCCTGTTTGGTAAAGCGCATGGGCACATATCTCCTCTTTTTCTTCAACCACATTTCTCTGTCCTCCATACAAAAGGGAGTGAAAACACCCACTCAGTTTACCTTCTTCTTGAGTTTTTGATAATAGCAGCAAACCCTCACCTATGGGTCTACATGCATGCACTCTTTTGATAATTTTTCAAATATCTGCCTATTTTAATCCTTACAACATCCCTCCTCCCCATTTTGCAAGTGAAGAGACTAAGTCCCTGAGAAATTAGGTGATTTGCTTAAGATCTTATAAGTAACAGTTTAGCTTTGAATCTGTTCTCAAACATTATCTCAGATAACATTCTATTTTTTATATTTCTTTCACCTACTATATCTGGAAACTACTTGACGCTATCTTCCATACATCTATTCCTCTATTCATCTCTCTTTCTTTCTTTCTTTCTTTTTTAATTGTAATTTGGGTGAAGATTTACAGAGCAAATTCATTCTCCATACAGCAGTTCACATATACTTTGTCTCATGTTATTGACCACAGTTTACCACAATGCAACAGCTCCCCTCCCACTTCCTCCCCATAGTCACCACTTCCCAGTGTCCATCCCTCCATACACTCCTGCCCCCTGAGCTGTCTCCCTGTGCATAAGCAGCCCTTACTTCTCCCATGATTGTTCTCTCCAGGGCATGTGTCATCTCTCTTTCTAATGGATATTAATGAGAATGTCCAGAGTTGTATAACTACCAGATGGAGTTACAGCAGTCAGGCCACTCTACTTAAGTACCTTCTTACTTTTCTTCTTTACCAGATTTTGAAAATAAGAACAGTTAAAATTTGTCCTTTGGGACTCCAGGTAGTAATATTTTTTTTGTAGGGAAGTTAGGAAGTCTTTGTATTTTTTTTCTTTTTTCTGGTCAGTTTGTTAGGTACCAATTGATGGAAAGTCTGTGACTCAGTTTAATTTTGCAAACTTTGCACAGAAGTTGCAAGTATCATACAAGTGTGAATGGGATAATATGGAGGCATACCAGAAGCATTCTTAACCTTTAGATCTGCATGTTTAGGGAAGGTTTCCTAAAAAAAAAATTACTCATGAGCTGAGACTTGAAAAATTTACAGGAAACTGGCAGAAATGTTGTTTGAAGAAGATGTATAAGGCAGAGAATATAAAAATGGCAGATATCTGAGAACTGCAGCAAATTCAGGGATCCCAAAACCTATCTCTGGAGCATGGATCATGGAGATGAGGTAGAAAGGAACACAGAGACATTTCAAGCTTAGCCTTGCACTCCATACTAACAATACTATGAATGAAGAGAACCCACTGAAGAATTTTAATAAAGGGATTTCAGATCGTATTTTCATATAGTACTCTGGCTGTTTTATGCATGAAGGATTTGCAATGCACAAGGAAAGAGGAAGAAAACTAGTTAATAAACTGTTGCTATGATTCAAGAACTCATAAGGGTCTCTATGAAGATGGATACTAAAAACAAAACAAAACAAAAAACAACAAACAAAAAATCCACTGCCATTGAGTCAACTTCAACTCATAACAACACTGTAGGACAGAGTAGAACTGTGCCACGTGGTTTCCAAGTCTATAAATCTTTACCAAAGTAGATTTTAGTAAAGTCTTTCCTTCTCCTGAAGAGTTTCTGGTGGGTCCAAACCACTGACATTTTGGTTAGGAGCTGAATGCCATGAGACTGCCTACAAAGATGAAAAGAAGAGGACAAATTCAAGAAAATTTTACAAAGTAAAATATTTGAACTTTTGTGATTAATCACATGCAGGAGAAGTTAGAATTAAAGGTGATACTCTTGTTTCTGGTAGCATAGTACCTGAGGCACTTGACTGCTAACCAGAAGGCTGGTGGTTCAAACCCATCAGCCACTCCTCAGAAGGAAGGTTGGGCAATCTACTTCCGTAGTGATACTGCCTTGGCAACCCAAGGAGGGGTCGCTATGAGTTGGGTCCAACTTGACGGCACACAACAACAACAACAAAATCCTTGTTTCTAGTTTCTAGTTTAAAGAGTAGCAAGTGAAACCACAGAGTGAGAATAGGGATATAGATAATGGACAAGTTTGCCTGCTGTGTAGTTTGGTAAATTTGATTGGAGTTCTCTATGGAGTAAGATACATCCATACTCAACTTCTCCTACATCCAGAAGTGATTTCTTTCTTCCAATAGCATTTTATACACACATCTGTAGTAGTTAAGGTTATATGTCAACTTGGCTGAGCCTGCTTTTGAGTGGCTGGGCAACTGGATATAGTATTTCCTGTGATGAGACTGGCAATCAACTCCATGATGGAATCTATTGTGAGCAGCTGAGTAGCTGCCTTGGGAATGTGGTTTGCTCCCAGTACATAAGGAGTAGCTTTCTACTCCTTAGAATGGTCTGCAGCTTTTGGTATGCTTGAATCCTGCATGTAGCTGAGTCATTATTCGGTAGCTTACCATGTTGTCTGCCGATCTTGGGACTCTTGGGACTCTCAATGGACTTGAATCAATGGCCTGCTGTGTAGTTTAGTACTATCAGGACTGTGCCTTTTTACTGTTGACCTTGTGTTTGTCAGCATCAGCATCAGCAGCCAGCAGCTGCCTGAGTGAAGAAAGTCTCCAGCTTCAGTGGGATGGGAGCAGGAGGCAGAGATGAAGCCCAAGGTTGAAGTGCTTTCACCCAGCCTCTAGAGTTGGCACTTTGAACTCAGCCTTCTAGCCTCCAAAATTGTAAGATAATAAACTCCTGTTTGCTAAAGCCATTCCACCTGTGGTATTTCTGTTGGAGTGGCATGAAGTAACCATGACAACATCCTTCTGGTAGTTACCACAAATTTCCTCATATACTATAATGCATATATGTGTCTTATTTGTCTTACTAGAATAAAATCATACTGATAAACAGTATATTGTGTGATTTATTTTGATAAACCTGATAGTACCTAACTTGCACAAAGTCTTACATGTAATAGACATTCAATTAATGTAATGAATGATGGATGGATGGATGGACAGAGAGATGACTTCAAGTAGTTTTCAGAGAAGTAAGGTGAAATACTGTTGTTAAGTGCTATCAAGTCAATTCCAACTTGTAGCCACGTCATGCATAACAGAATGAAATTGTGCCTGATACTGCATCATGCTCATTTAAGGAAGTATTTATGAGCTCATTGTCCATCTCATTAAGGGTCTTCATTTTTTTTTTTTGCTGATGCTCTATTTTACCAAACATGATGTCCTTCTCAGGGGCTCTGGTGGTGTACTGCCTAAGGCATTTGACTGCTAACTAGAAGGCTGGTGGTTCAAACCCACCAGCCACTCCTCAAAAGGAAGGCTAGGCGATCTACTTTCTTAGTGATACTTCCTCAGAAGCCCAAGGAGGGGTTGCTATGAGTTGGATCCGACTCAACGGTAGTGAGTTGGGTTTTTGGTTTGAATGTCTTTCTCCAGGGATTTGTTCCTCCTGATAACATGCCCAGAGTACATGAGGCAAACACCATTCTCACTTCGAAGGAACATCTGGCTGTGCTTCCTCCAAAATAGATCTGTTCATTCTTCTGGCAATCCATGGTATATTCAATATTCTTTAGAAACAACATACTTCAAATGCATCAATTCTTCTGCAGTCTTCCTTTTTTTTATTCTCTAGCTTTCACCATACTTATTCAGTTTGTATGCTGAACAAATAATCCAAGAAGCTGGACTATAGGAAGAAGAATGTGGCATCAGGATTGAAAGAAGATTCATTAACAACCTGCAATATGCAAATGACACAGCTTTGCTTGCTGAAAGTGAAGATGACTTGAAGCACTTACTGATGAAGATTAAAGACTTCAGTCTGCAGTATGGATTATATCTCAACATAAAGAAATGGAAAATCCTCACAACTGGACCATCAAGCATCACCACAATAAATGGAGAAAAGACTGAAGTTGTTAAAGATTTCATATCCTCGGTTCGACAATCAACACCAATGGAAGCAGCAGTCAAGACAACAGATGACGTATTGCATTGGGAAAATCTGCTGCAAAAGACCTCTTTCAAATGTTGAAGAGCAAAGGTTCCTCCATGAAGACTAAGGTGCACCTAACCCAAGCCATGGTATTTTCAATCACCTCATGTGCATGTGACAGCTGGACAATGAACAAGGAAGACCAAAGAAGAGTTGATGCTTTTGAGTTGTGGTGTTGGCAAATAATACTAAAATTACATGGTCTGCCAAAAGAATGAACAAATCTGTCCTGGAAGAAGTGCAGCCAGAATGTTTCTTGGAAGTGAGAATGGCCAAACTTTGTCTTATTTACTTTGATCATGCTGTCAGAAGGGACCATACCCTGGAGAAGGATATCATGCTTGGTAAAGTGGGGGGTCATCAAAAAAAGGGGAAGGACCTCAGTAAGATGAATTGACACAGTGGCTGCAATGATGGTCTCAGGTATAGCAAAGATTGTGAGGCTGGCACAGGACTGGGTAGTGTTTCATACTGTTCTATATAGGGTCACTGTGACTAGGATCCTACCTGAAGGCACCTAAACAGTAAGAACAGCTTTCACATGTAATTGAAAATCCTAGGTTCTGGGTCAAGTGAACATTAGTCCTCAAAGTAACATCTTTGCTTTTTTAACACTTTAAATAGACATTTTGCAATGCATCATTTGATTTCTTGACCCCTGCTTCTGTGAACACTGCTTGTGAATTCAAGTAAAATGAAATCCTTGTTAACTTCAATATTTTATCCAATATCATGATGTTGCTTATTAGTTTAGCTGTGAGAATTTTTCTTTTCTTTATATTGAGGTAGAATGCATAAAGATTTTGATCTTCATCAGTAAGTGCTTCAAGTTGTTCTCACTTTTGCCAAATAGATTGTGTCACCTGCATATCTAGACTTCTGATCTGATATTTGCTACAAGAAAACATGAGTTCTGATAAAAATTTTTTGTATTTGTCTAAGTTTGTTAGCTGATTGACATTCAGAAATTAAATTCATTAAAAAACTGAAAAAAAAACAGAATTTATCTCAAATTATGAAGTAACATTGATTTATGTCACTGCTAGGAAATATTTCTACTTACAAAATGTATTAAGGGTGATACAAAATAATTAGCAGTGTTAATAGTGCTAAAGGTGATTTCTATGGTAACTCCGTACATCAATTTTGTCCTCATTATTAATTCAAGATATAATTTTTCAAACTAAAATCTCATAGCTTATAAAAATTAAAATATCCACTGGACAACTCAATTACTGCTACCTCGGCTGTTTAATTGGTATTTAGATCTCCACGAAGGATTCATGTTCAATTAATTCTTGTTGAAGACTTCTTTCTCACAGTTTACTTTGATAGAATCTTCAGATCAAAGCACACTCATGACAGATTCTTCTCCAGTATGAATATATATTTCATCTTCATTAATGTAATAGATACTATGTTTCATCTGACTAGTATGTAGGAATTAACTTCTCCTTTAGAATCAATAGCCATTGAAAGCATCAGAAAAGCAATTAACCAAATAGTTTAATATCCTAAGATTACACAATCACCTCTAAAAGGTAGATAATATGTTGCCTACCAACTAGTGGAATGAGCACTAAGGTTATCTCTAAGTATTACTTACCGTAAGAAATCCTTCAATCTCCCAGTGATTAAATGAAACTGTTGCACCTTAGAGTCAAGGGTAATATTTTAAATTAAAGTATGGCCTATGCTCCCAAACTCTCTTAATGCCTTCCAAACACAATTATCCTTATATTACCTAACTTCTCTGAGCCTACATTCTTACAAATAAAATAACCTTACAAGGTTATTGGGTGAATTTAATGTGAAAATGTATGCAAATTTTGGTATATTGAGGTTATCAATAAGTATAATATGGGCTAAAAATCATGAGATTGAATCAGATTTTCTTTCATGGAAGCATTGCCATTCTATTGACGAAGTTAACAAATAGTAATACAATTTTCTTTCAACTTCAACTAAACTCTCTTTCAACTCCTACACTAAACACAATACTAAGTCTTCTAGAATTGTTTGCTTCTGGAAGGATCAAATAAAGCTCCTCATTTAGCACAGACGGTAAACTTCCACCCTCAAGATGCATACATAAAAGGTTAGGGTCAGCTAAAGGATAAGGAAAACTAAAAGTAATAGACAATTCTATGGGGCAGAGAAAGGAAAAAGCATAGTCTTCTCTCCTTGATCTCCTTCAAGACTGTAGCACTTTTAGCCAATCTCCTTGAAGTGCCTTTCTTTCTTAGCCTAACACTGTAGTATTTCCTCTCTTTACTTCTCTGCCCTATTCTATTTAATTATTCTTTAATATACACTCCTGACATGCTCATCTCATCACATTTCATATATACTATGTTGTCTATAGGAGCTCTGGTGGTATAATGCCTAAGGCATTTGAATGCTGACCAAAAGGTTGGTGGTTCAAACCCACCAGCCACTGCTCGGAAGGAAGATGGGGCAATCTACTTCTGTAGTGATACTGCCTCGGAAACCCAAGAAGGGGTCATTATGAGTTGGATCCAACTTGATGGCAGTGAGTTTGGTTTTAGTTTTATGTTTCTATATCTTTATTAATTTTCTGTGTATATATTTTATTAACTACTCTGGAAGCTACTGGTCAGAAAGTAGAGCATACTGGTAAACAGATAAAGTACTGTGCAATATAGAACATGTTATTAGGTAGGTAAACATGAAAATCTTTGTACCTACTCAGTGCTGGTACCTCTTATAGATAACTCACCCCAATTTCACCAAAATATGAATTAAGCTATGTGAAACCAATAACTTGCCAGACTCATAATTAATCCCTACGTAATCTTGGCCAATTTTTACTGGGCTCTGCTACCTTTGATGCTCTTACCTATGCACCCAGAGCCTGTGGCACTAAATGTGTCAGACACCCTCTCAGCGATAATCACCTAGCTCTGGACCACACTATCTGCTGGTAGACTTGGTACTTGTGCTTGGGCCAGTCAAAGGCCAGAGCTCTTGTCTTGACCTTTCCCATAGTTCTCTTACTGCACACTCCCCTTCTTCTATGACAGGGATTCTCAAAAGTTGGTCAGTGAAAACTTGAGGGTTCCTGAGGCCCTTTTAGGGATTGTCTAGATCAAAACTACTTTGACAGTAATATTAAGACATGTTCTAACCGTGTTGACATTTGCACTGATGGTTCAAAAGCAAAAGCAGATAAAATTTCAGGTTTCTTAACACCAATCAAGGCAACATCACCAAATAGTACAGGTAGCCTTTGTATTCATCACTGCAATTAAAAAAAAAGAAGAAGAAAGAAGTAGAAGAAAAAATGCCAGTTTCACTTAAGCACTTCATATTATTAAAGAAACAGTAAGAGTTATTAATTTTGTTAAATTTCAGACATTTAGTACACATCTTTTTAATATTGTATGTGATGAAATAGGAAGTATATATAAAGTGCTTCTGCTTCATACCAAGTATAATGATGGCTGTCTTGAAGAAAAACACTCATACAGTCCTTTGAGTTGCCAGATAAACTAACCATATTTTTCATGGGACACCAATTTTACTTAAAGAAAGACTGAAAACCAACTATGATTAGTAAACTTTATACTCAAAGTTGAGTATTTTTTAAATATTTTTCCTAAAATTAATCAAATGAGACTGTTACTTCAAGGAAAATAAGTGACAGTGTCTGTTGTCAATGATAAAATCTGAGCTTTCAAATAAAATTAAAATTTCTGAAGTTTCCAATACTCAGAGTTATCTGTTGATATCAGTGGTGACACTAACAAACATAACAATTGATACTTTGTAATAAAATGCCTCAACATTTAGAAAATCTGTATATTTAAGTGAAGCAATATTTTCCAAATGGCCAATGTATGGTGGTACAAAAGCATGTATGCTTGAATGGGTTAAAATTGCATCCAAAGTGTAATATAGCCCAGTATTATATAGAGTATAAGTTATATAGAGTAGGTGTTATAGAAATCACAATGTTCACTGATAATATTTTAGATTTCAACCTGCAACTAACTTTTAAAAATTACCACTGATATAGTGTTGGTGTAATATTAAAGAAGAATATCCACAATTATCTGATTTATACACACCTCTATTTTCCAACTATATATCTGTGTGAGACTGGATTTTCTTTATATACTTTAACCATAAAAATTATAACAGATTAAATGCAGGAACATATAAGAATCCTGTTACCTTTCTACTAAGCCAGATATTAAAGAGATTAGCAAAGAATAAAAAATATTACTCTTCTCAATAATTGTTTTTGTTTTGAAAATTAGTTATTTTCCATAAAAATATGTTACTTATGTTACATAGAATACCATTGTAATTTTAAAAAACATATATATTTTATTTATGTTACATAGAATAACTGTTATAATTTTTAAGTGCATTTAATAGGTATGTATTTTACATTTTCTCATGCTTAATTCCTAACATGGAAGATATAGAGATATACAACCAGTATAAAGAAAAACCCTTCAATCATTTTTAAGAATGTAAAGGGGTTCTAAGACAAGAAAATTTGAGAACCTCTGTGGTTAGTTGTTACCAGCTTGTCTCACTGATGAGAAATGAATATCAGTTACTGTAGGGGTCCAAAGGATCCTAACTCTTACAGGGGTTGGGAAAAGCTTAAACTGAGGCCTATGGATAATAATCAATTGTTCTAAATCACAAAATAGTAACATCCTCTGTTTCTGACTCCTGGTCCAGACTTCTTCCACCATATATCTCATAGAATTTGCTATCTAAGAACACAAATGAACTCCTACATGTCCTTCATGGACAGCTTATAAGAGACCTCCTTTAGGACATTTATTCTAACCCCTTACAATCGGTCAATTGTTGTCCTTAGACGGTAAATTCTATGCCTTGTATGGTGGAAGAAATCCACATTAGGAGTCAGAAATAGAGAATATTATTATTATGTGATCTACAGCAATTGATTTGTCATCTATGGACCTCAGTTTCCTGGTTTATAAAATGCAGAAATTAGATTTGTCACTGAAGTCCCTTCCATATGTATATTATACTAGCTATCACTTAACAAAAGCATTAGCACTTAATCAAAGAATACCAGAAAGATGTTTACCTGTGTTTAATTGATTTGCAAAGGCATTCAAGTGTGGATCATAACAATTTATGAATTATATTACCAAGAATGAGAATCCAGAACACTTATTGTCCTCATGAGGAAGCTAAACATAGACCAAGATGCATTTGTTCAAATAGAACAATAGGATACTGTATGGTTTAAAATCAGAAATGGTATGTGTCAGGGTTATATTCTTTCACTATATTTATTCCATCTATGTGCTAAGCAAAGGATCTGAGAAGCTTGACTATATGAAGAAAAATGTGGCATCAGGACAAGAAGAAGTCTCATTAACAACGTGCAATGTGTAGATGACACAACTTTACTTGCTGAAAGTGAAAAGAACTTCAAGCACTTACTGATGAAATCAAAGACTTCAGTATGGATTGCACCTCAACATAAAGAAAACAAAAATCCTCACAACTGGACCAATAAGCAACATCATGATAAATGGAGAAAAGATTGATGTTGTCAAAGATTTAATTTTACTTGGATTTGCAATCAACACCCATGGAAGCAGTAGTTGAGAAATCAGACATCGAGTTGCAGTGGGCAAATCTGCTGCAAAAGACATCTTTAAAGGGTTGAAGAGCAAAGACGTCACTTTGAAGACTAAGGTGTGCCTAACCCAAGCCATAGGAGCTCTGGTAGTATAGCATCTAAGGCACTTGACTGCTAACAAGAACAAGAAGGCTGGTGGTTCAAATCCACCAGCCACTCCCTGAAAGGAAGTTTGGGCAATCTGCTTCCATAGTGATACTGCCTTGGAAACCCAAGGAGAGGTCACTATGAGTCAAGTCCAACTCGACAGCACATAACAACAACCCAAGCCATGGTATTTTCAATCACCTCATATGCATATGAAAGCTGGAATGAATAAGAAAATTTGATGTCTTTGAATTGTAGTGTTGTTGTAGAATACTGAAAATACCATGGACTGCCAGCAGAATGAACAAATCGTCCATAAAGAAGTACAGCCAGAATGCTCCTTAGAAGCGAGAATGGCCATCCTTCGTCTCACCTATTTTGGTCATGTGGTCAGAAGGGACCAGTCTCTGGAGAAGGATATCATGTTTGGTATAATAGAGGGTCAGTGAAATGGGAGAAGACCCTCAAATAGATGGATTAACACAGTGGCTGCAATGATTGGCTCAAGCATAGCAAGGACTGTGAAGATGACACAGGACTGGGCAGCGTTTCTTTCTATTGTATATAGGTTACTATGAGTCAATGCCGACTCAATGGCACATAACAATAGCACTAAACAATGGCTAAATGTAGATTTTACTTTAAAGGAACTTTAAAAGAAGTCTAAATAATATTTTTTGGGAAAAAAAACTTCCAAATTTTTACATGAAGAGTAACTAAAAGTAATGTTTCCAGAGATTCATTTAGTAGCATAAAAATGCTTATAATGTTAAAGGAAAAGTATATACAAAGCTATACATATAATGTGGTCCTAAATATACTAGGAAAATATGTGTATACACATATTTGTAAGAAGTAAGCAAATGCTCTAAGTGACAGGATTATTGATGTGTTCTCTTTTATACTTTTTGATTTTCTGAGCATAATTTAAAAATTGTAATTTTCTATATCTTGAATTATTATTTCTTATTTCATAAAATATTATGTTTGATCTACAATGTGAAATGTTTGGAACAAACAAAATAAATTACACATTTCTATTTTATTTTATTTTAAATTCATTTTATTGAAATATAATTTATGTACAGTGAAATACACAAAACTAAAGTGACATAGTAGCATAGTGCCTAAGGCACCAGACTGCTAACCAGAAGGCAGGCGGTTCAAACCCACCAGCCACTCCTTGGAAGGAAGATGGGGCAATCTACTTCCGTAGTGATACTGCCTTGGAAACCCAAGGAGGGGTTGCCATGAGTCAGATCTGACTCGACAGCACATAACAACACCAACAAAAGTGACATAGGTCAATATATTTTTATTTTCAGTGTTCTCTCATCCCTCCCGTCTCTGGCAACCAACAAAGAAAGTTTCCCTCCATATACAAACCTTTCCTTGACCCTCCACAACAATGAACTAATAGAATATTTGTCCTTCTGTGATTGACTTATGTGGTGGTTACATTTTTGTGTCAACTTGGCTAGGCCTGGTTGAGTGGCTGAGCAGCTGAATATAGTTATTCCACATGGTGAGAATGGTAATTAACACCATGGTGGAATCTATTGGAGCTGCTGAGTAGCTGCTTGGGTATGTGGTCTGCTTCTTGTATATATGAAGCAGCATTGGTAATAGTCTCTAGCCTATGGCACTCTTGGTCCCTGCGTATAGCCATGTCATTGTTCAGCAGCTGCCATGCTCTGCCAACCTTGGAACTTACAATGGACTTGAATTTGTGGCCTGCCACGTGGTTTAGTAACATCGGGACTATGCCTTTTCACTTGTTGACCTTGAGTTTTTCAGCCTCAGTAGTGAGCAGCTAAGTGAAGAAAATCCTCTAGCTCCAGTGGGCTGGGAGCAGGAAGCAGAGCTGAATCCCAAGGTTGAGGGGTTTTCACCCAGCAGAGCTTGGCACTTGGAACTTGGACTTCTAGCCTCCTGAGCTGTAAGAAAATAAACTCCTGTTTGTTAAGGCCATCCCACTTGTGGCATACTCTTGTTAGAGCAGCACTAGGTAACCAGAATAACTTATTTCACTCAACATAATGTCCTCCAAGTTCATCCATGTTATGTGGTGTTTTGCAGACTTTATATTATTCTTTAGTGTTGCATAGTATTCCATTGTGTATATGTATCACAGTTTGATCATCTAGTCTTCCATTGATGGGCATATAGGTTGTTTCCATCTTTTTGCTATTGCAAATAGTGCTGCGATGAACATGGGCATGCATATATCAGTTCGTGTCCTGGCTCTCCACTCTCTAGGATATATACCTAATAATGGGATTGCTCAAATTACCCATTTTTAAAGACTTTTAAGGAATAAAAAGTCCTTTTTTTTTTCCCACCAGTAAGACCACTAAAGTATATCACCCTTTCTGATCACTTTATTCTCTGAATTCTAGATATCAGGATTCTAACTTCCTTTCTTCATCAAGTCTGGTGATTTGATTCAGGTCATGGCAGAACCTGCTAATTATCCTCCCTTTTTATTCTCTTTTTCCTTTTTGGTGGCTTCTTCCTCCTCTTAAATTTTAGCTGGCACTGTGGATGTTAAAGGATCTCTGGTGGTGTAGTGCCTAAGGTATCTGACTGCTAACCAGTGGTTCAAATCCACCAGCTACTCTGAGGAAGGAAGACTGGACAATCTACTTCCATAAAGATTTGCTGCCTCAGAAATCCAAAAGGGGTTGCTATGAGTCAGAATCTACTCAATGGCTGTGAGGTGTTTTTTTGTTTGTTTGTTTGTTTTTGTTTTGTTTTGTTTTTATTGTGGATGATAAACTTCCTGTGCAGCTGCTTGTAGCCATGTCATCAACATTTAACTAATGACACATAGGCAGCAGTGATACCTGCAGCTTCTGAGTCACTTCCCTTTCTCTTTCCCACTTTTCACTAGTTGGAAAATGGCAACCAATTGAAGAAGCCCCCTTGGACCTTGAGAAGATACCCACATGCTGAGAAGGGATGAACCCCCATCAGAGCCTGGGTACAAGGAAGCAATGACTATGAATTTGCCCCTGTCTATTTTCAGAGAAGTCATATTTTCAGAGATTCATTTAATAGTATAAGAATGTTTATAATGTTAAAGGAAAAGGATATGCAAAGCTATACATATAATGTGGTCCTAAATATACTAGGAAAATATGTGTAGATTATTTAAACAATTTTTTTCATCTTTGTATTAGTTTTGCTTATACCAAAACTAATGCCTAATTGAAGACAATTTCTTGATAGCTCAACTAAGTAGTAGACATATTGCTTTTTCTGTGTTCACAACTTTTACTCCAAGTAATTCAAGGGCTAATTTATCTTCAAGAAGCAAAATCAATGGCCATTATAAATCTATCTAAAATCACTGAGTTGCCATGATTTGCAGTTATTATTCTCCAACTTTGAGAGTGTCAAGGAAATGAGTTTAGTAGCTCAACCATAAATATACACTTTCCAACAAATACTTCTATACTTCTTGATAGGAACTTTTTGCAAGACAATATGCCAAATACTTCACAAATGAGAAATGTGAGCAGGAAATTATTAATAATTTATAGATTATATTAGGAATCCCTGGGTGATTCTAACAGTTTCAATTGCTAACTGAAAGTTTAGAGGTACAAATCAATCCAAAGGCATCATAAGAAAGTCTGACAATCTAATTCTAAAATATCAGTCATTGAAAATGCTATGAAGGAGAATCAGGAATAGAAGGAGGGAATAGAATGTGTAGCTAATTCCCTCCATGAATAGCCTGACTATTTTACCATGAGACCAAAAGAACTTGATGGTGTCTAACTATTATCACTGAACATTTTGTTCAAAGATTTTATGGACGAATCCTTGTCACAACAGGGAAAATGTAGAACAGAATTTCAAATTCTCATGAACTCTAGACTTTCTGGAGCCATTGAGGCTGGATGAACCCCTGATACTAGTGTCCTGAAATCATCTTTAAACCTTAAACCAAAAATATCCCCTGATATCTTCTTAAAACCATAAATTAGCTTAACTAGTTAAAAAAAAAAAAGTATGCCTTCAACATTATGCTTTCTTTTTCTTTTTTAAATTTTTATTGTGATATTGGTGAAAGTTTATGAACATATTGATTTTCCAATCAGCAATTTGAACACATTTGGTTTTGTGAAATTCATTACAATCCCCACCAAAAACAACACCCTCTCCCCTTCCTTCCAGTGTTTACTATTTCCATTCACCCTTCTCTCCCATCACTTCCTGCCTTCTTAGCTTTATCCTTGGGCAAATGCTGCCCTTTGATTTCCTGTGGTTGATTGTTCTAATGTGTGCATACCTTACTGGTATTATTGTTCACCTTATAGGCCATGTCCTTTTAAGAACTAGCTACATGGGATCAAATTGACAATAACATCTCAAAATATTAGATTGGAAATGTAGGCAGTGAGAATATGCTAGTAGGGGAAGAATAACTCAGAAGAGGGTGAGAACGGTTGCACACCTCAAGAAATGTAATCAATGTCACTGAATTGTACATGTAGAAACTGGTGAATGCGTGTGTATTCTGATGTGTATATTCACAACAACAACAAATATAAATAAATTATTTTTAAAATGCTATGTAGCACAGTTCTATTCTGACACACACGGTTTCATCATGAGTTGAGGTCAACTCCACAGCCATTAGTTAGAGTGTATTATGATAAAGATATCCATAATTGTTAATCCATTGCTAACATTCCAAATATGGGGGTTTATTTAGTAGAACTACCTGATTAAAATATGCAAAACATGTTATACAGAAATCTAGTCATTATTTTTTATATTTTTAATAGGGAAAATTTTAAGCACTTAAATGACAATTGAATAATGGTTACATAAATTGTGGTGCAGTCTGTCTATGGAATTTTATTAAGATATTAAGAATTATAATTATGGAAATTATAGAAACATGGAATAGTATGCCAAGTGTAAATTAGTGTGAGAAAGGCAGAATAAAATTTTTATCTGTGCTATTATTTTTAACTGCTACTCACAAGGTTTTCACTGACTAATTTTTTTTTTTTTTTTTTTTTTTTAGAAGTGGATGGCCCTGCTTTCTTTGAGTCTGTCTTAGTCTGGAAGCTCCATTGAAACATGTCCACAATGGGTGACTCTGTTGGTATGTGAAATAATAGTGGCATGGCCTCCAACCACAGAGTAACATGCAAGCTGCTAAAATACAACAAAGCAACAGAGGAGTGGCAGACTATATGAAGAATGTGGCATCAGGATTAGAAGAATACTAATTAACATCCTGCAATATATAGATGATACAACCTTGCTTGCTGAAAGTGAGGAGGACTTGAAGGATTAACTGATGAAGATCAAAGACTAAGTCTTCAATATGAGTTATACCTCAACATAAAGAAAGTGAAAATCCTAATAACTGGACCAATAAGCAACATCATGGTAAATGGAGAAGTTTGAAATTTTCAGGGATTTCATTTTACTTGGATCCATAACCAATACCCATGGAAGTAGCAGTCAAGAAATCAGATGTTGTACTGAACTGAGCAAATCCATTGTGAAAGATATCTTTAAAGTACTGAATAGCAATGATGTCTCTTTGAAGACTAAGGTTTGCCTGACCCAGCCATGGTATTTTCAATAACTTCATACGCATGTGAAAGCTGGACAATGAATAAGGAAGACCAAAGAGAGTTGATACCTTTGAATTATGGTGTTGGCAAAGAGTACTGAAAATACCATGAATTGCCAGAACTAACAAATCTGTCCTGGAAAAAGTACACCTGGAATGCTCCTTGGAAGCAAGAATGGCCAGATTTCACCTCACCTACTTTGGTCATGTTGTCAGAAGGACCAGTCCTTAGAGACAGATAGCATGTTTGGTAAAATAGGTCAATGAAAAAGGAGAAGACTCTCAACAAGATGGATTGATACAGTGGCTGCACTGATGGACTCAAGTATAGAAAGGACTCTGAGGATGGAACAGGACTGAGTGATGTTACATTCTGTTTTACAATGGGTTGCTATAAATTGGAGCCAACTCGATGGCACTTAACAACAATAACTACATGATTTTCACTGTGAAAAATATTACATAGCCATAAAAACCAGAGTTAGTTGTCGGTGGCTGATATATTGCTGTTATGCTAGAAGCTATTTCACGGATATTTCAAATACCAGCAGGGTCACCCATGGTAAACAAGTTTCAGCAAAGCTCCCAGACTAAAATAGACTGGGAAAAAAGACTTGGTAACTTACTTCCAAAAATTAACTAATGATAACTCTTTGGGTAACAACAGAATGTTGTCCTACTTGTTTGCTTTGGACACAATACCAGAAGAATCAATCAGTAGAGGAGAACATCATATTTGGTGAAGTAGAGCAGCAGCAAAGCAGTTCTGATGGCACAGTGTCTAAGGCATTTGACTGCTAACCAGAAGGTTGGTGGTTCAAACCCACCAGATGCTCCACGAAAGGATGATGGGGAAATCCACTTCCATAAAGATTTACCTCCTCAGGGATTGCTATGAGTTGGAACAGACTCAAGGACAGTGATTTTTTTTTTTTTTTTTTTTTTGGTTTGAAGGGGCTAGCAAGAGAAAGACAGACACTCAATGGGATGTTTAACACACTAGCCACAATAATGGATTTTAGCATGTCAGTGATTGTGAGGAAGACAGAGCCGGGCAATATTTTGATCTGTTTACTTGCAGCTGCCAGGAGTTGACTGGGCTTGATGGCAGCTGTCTACCTATCTATCTATGTAGTAGTGAAATGGAAAACTGGGAGGGAATGAGTTATGGTGATGATGCTGTTGTCTCTTCTAAATTATCCACTAAAGTAACTCTGATACCATTTGATCAATAAATAATTTTGTTTCTTAAAATTTGTGGAAGCGATATATGTTTAATGATGAGTACAACATAGTGTCATCACCACCCTTTTTTATTTTTTTTTCATTGTTGCTTGAGTGAAAGTTTAGAGTTAGTTTTCCATTTAACGACAAATAAATATTTTGTTTTGTAGCATTAGTTGCAATTCTTTCAATATAACATCATTCATCCCACTTTCTCCCTAGGTTCCCAGTTTCCATTCATTTTTCTTTCCTGCCTTTTCCAAACTTCTGAGCTCTGTTTTTAGGCAAATCCTGCCCTTTTGGTCTTGGGTGATTGACAGTTTTGAGGAGTATTTCCTTATGGGTGTTACTTTTCACATTATGTGTTGTTATGTGCCACTGAGTCATCTCCAACTCATAGAAACCCTATATACAACATAATGAAACATTATCCAGTCCTGTGCCATCTGCATAATCCTTGTTATGCTTGAGCCCATCGTTGCAGCCACTGTGTCAATCCATCTCATTGAGGGCCTTCCCCTTTTTCACTGACCCTCTACTTTACCAAACATGATGTCCTTCTCTAGGCATTGGTCCCTTTTGACAACATGACCAGAGTATGTGAGACTAAGTCTGGCCACTCTCACTTCTAAGAAGCATTCTGGCTGTACTTCTTCAAGGACAGATTTGTTTGTTCTTCTGGCAGCCCAAGGTATTTTCAGTATTCTTCACCAACACCGTAATTCAAAGGTATCAACTCTTCTTTGGTCTTCTTTATTCTTCATCCAGCTTTCATATGCATATGAGGTAGTTGAAAATACCGTGGCATGTGTTAGGCTCACTTTAGCCTTCAAAGTAACATCTTTGCTTCTCAACACTTTAAAGAGGTATTTTACAACAGATTTGCTTAGTTCAATAAAATGTCTGATTTCTTTACTTCTGTTTCCATGGGCATTGTCTGTGGATCCAGGCATTTTTTTCATTTTTCTTCATTCTGTTTTCTAATTATTCATCTAACAGATTAGTATGAAGGGATATGGCTTCTATTTTACTGATTCTGCCTTCAATTGTTGAATTCTACTCCTTTGTCATTTCAATGCATTATTTATTTCTGAAATTTTAGTGTTAATCTTCTAGATTTCTAGTTTTTGTTTTTGTATGGTTTTTAATTGTCTATTTATTTTGTCATTTTCTCCTTGTATTGTTTTCCTGAATTCTTCTAGAGTTTTGTCTGCACTTTCTTTGATTTGGTGTACATTTTCCTTGATCTCTTAGAAGGCTATATTTAAGTCTTTTAAATTCCTTATCAGGTAGTTCCATTAGCATAACTTCCTTAGCTTCCTCAGGGAGGTTTCCTGGTTCTTTCTTTTGATCTTTAGCCTGAGATTTCTTGTCATTTTTTTTTGTGTGTGTGTGTGTGTGTGTGTGTGTTATTTGGAGTTGTCTGTTGTCTCCAAGACATTGTGGTGTTATGAATTTATTTTTTGATTGTATATTGGTTTGTGTCTCTTTCATATTTTGTCTTATTTTGTTTTGATCTATCCAGCCAGGACAAAAGGGTGCTACTCTGACCATTGGTTTAGTAGCACTAGGGCACTCACTACCTGTCTCCAGATGGGTGGGTTAACCGGTGGATGTGTGAACATGGGCCTCTGTTTGTTGGTCCTGTAAAACAGCTGAAAGTAGGTTGGGCAGGTTTTGGTTCCCATCTGTCATTGATCCCATGGTACAGGAGTGGTTGGTGGCACTCAGGGGTGATGCATCATGAGGCAGGTGTGGTAGGTGTAACTGACTAGTGGGGAGGCAGTCACTCCCTCCTGCTACATGGGAAAAAAAAAAAGGAGAGAGAACAAAAGATAAAGAAGAAAATGTGTTGTGACAGTGTATGTAAGTGCATCTTGCTAACTGTTCAGGCAGTAGTCTTGCAGTGAATGATCTGCAAGTGCACACTCCAATGACTATGGAGGTTATAGGTACACAGCATACAATCTGCAGGGACACACTGAAGGCTACTGGGGGAGCTGAGCAACAGGGTTCACTGGGCATGGTAGTGGGCCAAGCAGACTCCTGGGTGGGGAAGAGGGTATCATAAGTCACTGACTGAGTTGTTTCAAGGTAAGCCACACTACTGGTCACTCTGAGGTGTGGAAGGGAAGAGTGGAGAGCATCTTTCTCTGATCACTAGCTATTGGCATCGGCAGTAGTCCTGTCCTGCGAGAGTGCAGCTGGTTATCTGGTTTCTGCTCCAACTCTATGTAAGGTTGGTGAAGGTGGGGCATCCAGAGTTCATAGTCTTCAGCTGTCAACATACAGGCCTTCCCTCCATGTGAGTCACTAACCCAAATGACTAGGGACCACTATTGGTGAGTGATTCTATACTTATTAACTGGTTCCTTCCCTTTACCAAATTTATCATCAACAAAATATCACTAAAATGTGGTAATTGACATGCATTGTTTATTTGAATACAGAGTTCCTACCTGTCTGCACAGGGATTACCAACCTGGGATCATCAAGAAGGGTGATGGTGGGGATAGGGAGGAAGCAAAGATGATAACCTAGTTAGACACTCTACACCATCTCTCTACAAAAAACACTTGAGAAACCAAGGTAAAACAATACAGATGAAAATCTTGGAACCCTGAGCACCAAATGAAAGGATAATATTGCAACTCGGGGCTGGAATTTTTCCTTCAGTTCTTTCATCTTGAAAAAATGCAAAGCATATTCTTCCTTTTTGTTTGCTAACTCCAGGTCTTTGCACATTTCATTATAATACTTTACTTTGTCTTCTTTAGCTACCCTTTGAAATCTTCTGTTCAGCATTTTTATTGCATCATTTATTCCATTTGCTTTAGCTACACTACATTCAAGAGCAAGTTTCAAAGTGCCTTCTGACATCAAATTTGGTCTTTTCTTTCTTTTATGTTTCTTTAATGACTTTTTACTTTCTTCATGTATGATGTTATTGATGTCATACCACAATTAGTCTGGTCTTCAGTCATTAGTGTTCAATGTGTAAAATCTATTCTTGAGATAGTCTCTAAATGCAGATGAGATATACTCAAGGCTGTACCTTGGTTCTCATGGACTTGTTTTAATTTTCTTCTATTTCAATTTGAACTTGTATATAAGTAATTGATGAGACCAGGCTATGGTCTTGTTCTGACTCATGGTATTGAGTTTCTCCATTAAATTTTCCCACAGATGTAGTCAATTTGATTTCTATGTCTTTCATCTGGTAAGGTCCAACTGTATAGTTGTCAGTTATGTAATTGTAAAAAGATATTTCTAATGAATAAGTCATTAGTCTTTCAAAATTTTATCAAGTATTCTCCCCCATCATTTCTATCACCAAGACCATATTTTCCAATTTTTAATTATTTTTCTTTGTTTTCAGCTTTCACATTTTAATCATCAGTAATTATCAATATAACTTGATTGTATTATTGGTCAATTTCAGACTGTAGAAATTAGTAAAAATCACCTACTAGCCTGATCTAAGAGAAGTAGCTACCACTTAGATTGTGATTCTTCAGGCCCTAGCATATGATTGCTTTGTAGTTGGCTCTCAGTAAGCATTTCCAAATTAACATTTGAATGGACATAAACATTTTGTATTTAGAAAGGTGATTTATGATCAGACTCTTACAGAAATTCTTTAAGCATCTTCTAGGATTAGAATGTTTTGCAGTAATAGAGAAGGTAACTGACCTTACATTTTCAGGAAGTATATAAATATAATTAATTAAAACTGTTGTTGTTGTTGTTATGTGCTGTCCAGTTGGACCCGACTTATAGCAACCCCTCCTTGGGTTTTCGAGGCAGTATCACTATGGACGTAGATTGCCCCATCTTCCTTCTGAGGAGTGGCTGGTGGGTTTGAACTGCCAGCCTTCTGGTTAGCAGTCAAGTGCCTTAGGCACTGAGCTACCAGAGCTCCTTAATTAAAACTAGTATTTGAAAATAATTCTACTGAACCGTGTTTCTTCCCTAAATATGTAGATATTATTTCAGTAAGTAAACTAGTTTATAAGTTGACTATTAGAAAGGAGTCCTGTTAGTGAAGTAGTTAAAGCATTTTGCTGCTAATTGGAAAGTCAATTGTTCAAGCCCATGTAAATATTACAGCCTTGGAAACCTCTGGAGGAAGTTCTATTCTGTTGTGTAGAGATGCTGTGAATCAGAATTGACTCAATGCCAACAGAGGAGCCTATTAAAGATAGGAGCCCTGGTGGCACAGTGCTTAAAGCTCTGGGCTGCTAACTAAAAGTCAGTGGTTCAAACCCACCTGCTATTCCACAGGAGACAGATGTACAGTCTGTTTCTGTAAAGATTTACAGCCTTGCAGACCATATGAGGCAGGTCTACTCTGCCCTCCAGGTTCATTATGAGTCAGAATCAACTCAAGTGCAATGAGTTTTTACCCTATTAAAAAAGAAGAAGAAGAAAGAAAGAAAAAAAAACAACTAAACTGTCTGGTGTTGAGTTGATGCTGACTCATAGTGAGTCAGAGTAGAACTATGCTTCATAGGGTTTTGAGTGGGTGATTTTTCAGAAATAAATCTCATAGTTTTTCTTCTGAGGTACCTCTAGATTAGACAAAAGCCTATCCTCCAGACTTTTGGTTAGTAGCCAAGCACTTCTAACTACCCTATTAACAAAATCCATTGTCACTGAGTTCCTACCAACTCATAGTGACCCTGTACAACATAGTAGAACTGTCCCATAACACTTCCAAAGCTACAAATCTTTATGGAAGCAGAATACCACATCTTTCTGCCATGGAGAATTGGTAGGTTTGAACTGCCTACCTTCCCATTAGCAGCCAAGTGCATAAACCACTGAGCCACGTTAGAGGATACCAATTACAAAGTCTTTTAGGGATATGTAATTTGGAAAAGTTAATTTTCTCTGAATGATTAATTGGTTCCTTTACTATAATTTCAGAATTCTACAATAGGAAATACTAAATTTTTACTCTATTTATGTATATACATTTGTTTCTAGAGCTCATTGTTGCACATTCAAAAAATAGCTGTTAATTATATTGGTAGGGATTGTGTTTTTTCTCTCAAAT
This sequence comes from Orycteropus afer afer, assembly GCF_000298275.1. Lineage (NCBI taxonomy): Eukaryota > Metazoa > Chordata > Mammalia > Tubulidentata > Orycteropodidae > Orycteropus > Orycteropus afer. The sequence continues at coordinate 1,987,888 of NW_006921916.1, forward strand.
GTATCACTTAATAAACATAATTAAGAATAGAATGAAGATCTGCTTCTTCAGAGGGCATTTACAAATCACTGTGAGCTTTAACAAATCAAGAATATGTTTCAAGAAGTCAGATTATTACAGAAACATCAAATTAAACTTTGACTGAATTTGTAACTTAATCATTCAGGGTGAGTTTCATGATAATTTATCTCAGGTGAGTTTAATTATGGATTTTTCTAGTGCCTTTATAATTACTATGAATCTTAAATTGACAATCATACATGTGCTGACTTCTTAAAATATATCACAGAAAGATTGTGGAAGACATTTCCATACATATGCATGCTTTCTGAATGGACTTTGTAGTTGTTTACCTATTATATCTCCTCTACAGAACTATATTATTATTATTTAGGATTTTATATTTGTTATCTAATTCCCATACAGTGTCACATATATGGATAAGGGTCATTAACTGCATTTTACAGATGCAAGAATAAATAAATTAGTAGGATTAAGGAACTTGCCCAAGTTCAAACACTACCACGTGGTAGAACCTGGATTTGAAATTATGCTATTGTGATTCCAGAGCTTTTAATCACCACTGTGCTTAAAGTGTCTTTAGGAAGGATTTTCACCTGCTTCATCTTTGTGTCCTTCACAGTTCACAGTACTGCATCAGGCAAATAGTAGGTGGTGAATGCTGATTGGGTAATAAAAGAAAGTTATATGGGAATACATAATAGAGAAATTCTCAAAGCAAACCTGGGATATATAGAATGAGTATCATACTGATTTTGCAGCTGAGGAAACCAAGCTTCAAAAACTAACATGTTGGAGACTTCCATTAAGATGAAGGAATAGGCAAACAAGAGACACAGACCCTCTTCAACAACAACAAAAAAAGAACAACCAATTAACAGAGATACAGAAGATAATCCCAGAGCCCTGAGCTTTGAAAGGAACTATAAAGAAGTGGATTAGGCACCAACTAGTGGAAAAATCTGAATGAAAACAGTGAGTATAGAGACAGTTGGAACTGTGGACTGTCAGCTACTCTGACAGGACCAACAGCCTGAATATTTCCAAGTGGTGTTGGGACCTGAGAATTGACCTAAAGATCAGCCTTGGTAACCAAGGGCTGCAGGAATGACTGCACTGATGGCCTATGACTAGGAAGGGAAACAACAAGGAGGGAGACAACCTGAGTTATTGACTTTCCTTTGTCTGGAGGGCACAGCCATTTTGATTGTTTACATGTGGCAGCCATTTTGGATATTTAAAGTTATCAAGGACACAGCCATTTTGAATCTTTACAAGTGGCAATCATTTAGAATTTTAAAGTGATAGCATTCTCATTCAGATTCCAGGGACCTAAGAATAGACTCTGTTTGCTAAGGTTGGCAGGGACATACAAGAGGCTGACAACAGGAAAGGAGACAGATGGTGAGTATATAAGTGCTGTCAACTAGTGAATAGAGGAGAACAACACAGTACCCTGCTTGCATAGATAACATACAAACAAAACAAAGAAAATGAAAATTGTGGGTAAGTCACTCCAAGAAACAATCACCAATTAAGTATAAACACAAAAATGTCACAATGCCTTGGAGACAACAGAGCATCACAGTGCTCACAAAGAAGCAATATAAAGCAGGAGAAACAAGGGACCAGGACACAGAAGCAAAACACATCCCTGAGGAAGACACAGCATTGGAACTCCCTGTTAAAGAATTTAAAAGAATTATATTTAGGTATCTTCAGAGGATTGAGAGACAGACCAAGGAAAACACATGCAAAATACTAGAAGAATTTTGGAAGAAAATACAAGAACAAAATGACAAAATAAATGAAAAATTAGAAATTATTCTAAATCTACAGATACAAATCAAGAAGATTAATACTAAATGGTCAGAAATAGATAACACATTAAAAGGGCAGAGGAATAGAACTGATGCAATGGAAGACAGAATTAATGAGATTGAAGACAAATACCTGAATAATTCTTTGGGAAGAGATCAACTGGAAAAAAGATCAAAACAAAATGAAGAAAGCCTAAGGTTCATGTGGGATACCATCAAAAGGAATAACATACATGTCATTGGAATTCCAGAACAGGAAGAGAAAAATAAAACCACTGAGAAAATTGTCCAAGATTTGTTGGAAGAGAACTTCCCTGATATGATGAAAGATGAGAATATATCCATTCAGGAAGTCCAATGAACCCCAAACAAGATAAACCCCAAGAGAAAATCACCAAGACATATCATCATCAAATTCACCAAAACCAAAGACAAAGAAAAAATCCTGAAAGCTGCACAGGAAAAACAAAAAGTTACCTACAAAGAGCAACCTATAAGACTAAGCTCAGACTTCTCAGCAGAAACCATGCAAGCGAGAAGGCAATGGGTTGGAATATATAAAACCCTGAAAGAGAAAAAATTCCCAACCAAGAATTATGTACCCAGCAAAACTGCCCCTCAAATATGATGGTGAAATGAGGACATTTCTAGATAAGCAGAAATTAAGGGAATTTGTGAAAACCAGACCAACCTTACAAGAGATACTAAAGGGAGTCCTTTGGACAGAGAAGCAATAACAGCCAAGAACAACTGACCATTAACACACATGATGATATATCCCAGAACCAATCCAGCTATGGAAGTATCCAAAGTAAATAAGCCCACAAGACTGTAAACAGGGAACCAGAGACATCAATTGACAAATGAGAACAACTACAAACCAAAAAGGGAAAAAAACTGTGCTGTTACAGAACTTATGGATGTTAGGGAAGTCAAGACAACTACGAGATAGAATGGACTGTTCTAAACTTGGGAAGAAAACTATAAATCACAGGGTAACCTCAAAGAAAAATGATAAACCTTCACATCAAAATAAAAGAGGACCAGCACAAATATTTAGCAAATACTAAAACAATAGCAATGAAGAAGTGATAACATGATTCAAAAACAATATGAGCTCAGCATAGAAAATTATATGGAACAAAGAAATCGATACCACAAAAAGCACATAAGAAAAATGACAGCAATAAATTCATATTTGCCGATAATTCCATATCTGGCAAGGGACTTATCACTAAGATTTATAGAAAACACCAATGCCTCAACACCAAAGGAATTAACAATCCAATTGAAAAATGTGCAGAAGACATGAATGGATACTTCACCAAGGAGGATATTCAGGTGGCCAGCTAATACATAAAGAGATGTTCACAATCATTGGCCATCAGAGAGATGCAAACCAAAACAACAATGAGATACCGTCTCACCCCAGCACTGATAGCAAGGTTCAACAAGACAGAAAATAGAAAATACTGGAGAAGATGTGAAGAGATTGGGACTCTCATACACTGCTTCTGGGACTGTGAAGTGATACAATCACTGTGGAAAGCAATATGGCGATTCCTTAGAAAGCTGGAATTGGAGATACCATTTGACCCAGCAATCCCATTACTAGGTATATATCCTAGAGAGGTGAGAGTCAGAACAGGAACAGATATGTGCACTCCCATATTCATTGCAGCGCTATTTACAATGGCAAAAAGATGGAAACAACCTACATGCCCATCAGCGGAAGTGTGGATGACCAAACAATTGTACATACACATAATGAAAGGCTATGCAGAAACTCAGGCCTGCCCAGAGTAGCAGGCCGGAAAAGCAGTAGAAAGGGGATAAAATCCAGGAACCCGGACAGAAGAGCAGTCAGCCCCAGGGTTACAGGTGAGGAGAGACAACTCAGAGATGCCCAAAGTAGCAGGTGGGAAGAGCAAGAGAAAGGGGATTAAAAGCCAGGAAGCCAGAGAGAAGAGCAATCAGCCGAAGGGATTAGGTGAAGAGGGGAAACTCAGGCCCGCTCAGAGTAGCAGGCCGGAAGAGCAGGAGAAAGGGGATAAAAGCCAGGAACCCGGACAGAAGAGAAGTCAGCCCCAGGGTTACAGGTGAGGAGAGACAATGCAGGGATGCCCAAAGTAGCAGGCGGGAAGAGCAGGAGAAAGGGGATAAAAGGCAGGAACCCAGACAGAGGAGCAGTCACCCCCGGGACAATTCAGGGACACCAAAAGTAGCAGGCCAGAAGAGCAGGAGAAAGGGGATTAAAAGCCAGGAAGCCGGACAAAGGTACAGTCAGCCACAGGGACCCAGGTGGGGGTGATACGAGAGGTCTCCAACAGCAAGACAAACTTGTCTGTTGGTTTGTCCTACTGTGGTGACATGTAGAC
>NW_006921916.1:1993983-2010883 GCF_000298275.1 Orycteropus afer afer
GTGAGAGGGGAGAGAAAGGAACACTGCAAAAAAAAAAAAAAAAAGAAGGAAAGAAAAGCAATGACTTTGTGTATTTCACTGTACATAAATTATTTTTCAATAAAATGCATTAAATAAATAAATAACATGTTGTTGTGTGCCATTGAGTCAGACCTGACTCATAACAACCCCTCCTTGAGTTTCTGAGACTGTATCACTATGGAAATAGATTGTCCAAACTTCCAAGGAAAAACTAACATAATTAAATACAAATAGTAACTTGTACCTTAGGAGTCAACCAGGTCACATTATCTTGCATTGAAACAACAGAAGGGTCATAAGTTAGTTATGGCACAGAAAAGCTGTGCAGAGGAATAATGATGAGCCAAGATAGGCCTGTGATCCAAACCCCAAGTCCCTCTTAAGAACTATGTGACTCTAAGCAATAATCCTTAGTTTCCTCATTTGTGAAATGACAATAATGACAGTGCCTATCTTACAGGATTATTGAAAGGATCATATGAGGTAATACACTAAAGCCCCCAAATTCACATCACCTATTATTTTATATGGGATCTCTGGTGGTGTAGTGCCTAAGGCATTTGACTGCAACCAGAAGGCTGGCAGTTCAAACCAACCAGCCACTCCTCTTAGAAGGAAGGTTGGGCAATCTACTTCCGTAGTGATACCACCTCAGAAACCCAAGGAAGGTTTGGTATGAGTCAGATCACTCTTTTTGATAAGAATAAAGTTTCTGAACGAGAAAAACTCTCACCACGAAAGACAAACATTAAATTTCGGTGGCATAAAGGCAGGGCATTAATAACAGTGAGTCACATATTTCAAAAATTTATTCCTTTTCAATGATCTTTTAATTCTATGATGATACCCAAAAGAGAAATTCCATTTGTTTTTAATACAATCACTGGTTAGTCTCCCTTTTCTAACAAGCAAAATACAAACTAGAATCCAATAGCTGGTAATTTAATTTAAATGTTCTGTTCTCATTTGCTCATTTTTATATTTACAAACATATAAGCAATGTTTATTTTCCATTTTGTAGTAGTTTTATTGTTTGCTTTGTAAATAAATTTATTGAGCTGTGAGAGGTGCCATATTAACATGACAGCAAGTAATCTAAAAGTCCTTCAATAGGAGACTGGTTTAATAAACTATATATATCCACACAAAGGGATAGTATGTAGCTGTAAAAAAAGAATAATGCTACCATAAATTTACCCTCACTGCATATTAAGTGAACAAAGTATTTAAAAAGTGCATATCACCTAAAATATTCTGTAGGATATTATAATGGTGAACACATGCCATTACGCATTTGTCAAAATACATAAACCAAGTGTATATCATGTGAAATTATTCTGTAGGATACTCCAATGGTGAACACATATGCCATTATGCATTTGTCAAAATCCATAGGACTGTACAATTCAAAGAGTAAACCCTAATGTAAACTTTGGCTGAAAAAACAAGCCTGTTGCCATCAAGACACTTCTGACTCATAGTAACACTATAGGATGGTGTAGAACTGCCCCATAGCATTTCCAAGGCTATAATCTTCATAGACTGCCAAATCTTTCTCCCATGGAGCAGCTGGTGGATTTGAACTGCTGCTCTTTGAGTTAACAGCTGAGTACTTAACCACTGCACCACCAGGACTACTGGATGTAAGCTGTACAAAACTAAGAAACCAAACTCACTGCCATCGAGTCAAATCTGACTCATAGCAACCCCTCCTTGGTTTTCCAAAGCTTATCTCTATGGAAGTAGATTGCCCAAATTCCCTTCCAAGGAGTGGCTGGTGGATTTGAATTGCCAGCCTCTGATTAGCAGTCAAATGCCTTATAGACTTAGTTAATAATACTGTATTAATATTGGTTCATGAATTATAACAAATGTATCACAAGAATGTAATATATTAATATAAGGAGAAACTGCTCAAAGAGAAGGGGATATTGGAACTCTGTAATTTTTGCACGATTTTTCTGTAAGCCTAAAACTGCTCTCAAATGTAAATCCTATTTTTTTAAAAGTGCATGTAGTATGCTATAATTTTCTAAAATACAGGAATTCATACATATGTGTGTGTACACCTGGATGTATATACATTTTTATTTACTTATATTAATAATTTTTAAGACAGGAACTTAAAAAAAAATTGGTGGAGGAAAGGATAGAGTGAAATCAAAACATATAGAAGCTAGACTTATCTGATTATATTTACTTTGAGGATTTTACTTCAGAATAATGTAAATATTTTACATAACTATGAAATAAACTCAGAAAATTCTGCTTCTAAGAAAATGGAGTAAACATACTTTTCCTTATTTGCTATGCAAACTACAACTAAAATCCTGGACATTATATATAAAACAAACATAAGAAGATTCTGAAAGAGAGAGAAGGAGGCAGACTAAGAAAATAACTCAAGCTCTTTCAACTCATGTGAGTTCCCTGAACTTTCTTTTTGCTTCAAGTATACCATACTGAATATTGGAGAAGCTGGCAACCCAGAAATGTCAACAGAGGCACACAAATCATCCTTGAGGGGAAAAAAAAAATCTGCTCTATCTGCTTAAAGTTCTGGAAAGAGGCCATGTAGCAAAAGAGAAAAATTTTAGACAATAATCACTCTAGTCCCACCAAACACCCCCACTAAAACAAATTTTCAATCCCTTCCCACCAGCAAAGGCCCAGTGAATACTTAGGCTTCCACTGTGCCAGGCTTTAGTGAGGCACTCCATCTTATCCCTCCAACAGGATGCTGTTAAAGAAGGACAAGTGAGGAACCGGGACCTTCATCCCTACTTGTGAAGTTCAACTTCAGTCTACATTGGCTATAATGAGGTTCCTCACCCTCCCCAAGCTGGAGTAGCATCAGAGAAGGTCTAGTGGAGAGTCAAGACTTTCATCACAGCTTGTGGGTGAGGAGCACTCCCCTCCCCCCCCCAAAAAAAACAGTGTTGGTGGCCACATGGAGAGAAGTAGTGAGGTTTCCTCCTCCTTTCAGACATGGTGGTATCAAAAGAGGTCTAGTAGAGAACATGAACTTCCACCCAATCCAACAATAACAAGGGGCCTCTTGCATCAGGTATCAGTAGAGTTGTAAAAGAGAGCCTGGACTTCCACTTCCACATGGTGATAATGAGACAATATCCCCTGAACCAAGGAATAGGGTCAAAAGAGGCCAGCTAAAACACAAACTTTAAATATGATCCAGAATCTTGTAACATATCCAGGTTTCAATAGAAAACAACTTATAATACCAAGAACTTGAAGTTTCTTAAGCTGAATAAGAAAATAATAAATAAAAAGAGGCCAAAATCAAGACAACATAAATATTAGAATTACCTCACAAGCATTTTAAAGCAATCATCATAAAATGCTTAAACAAGCAAAAAATACGAAACACTTAAATGAAATGTAAAAATAAAAAGCTTCAACAAAGCAACAGTAAGTCTCAAATAAGAATTGGAAGATATAAAAAAGAACCAATGGACATTTTAGAATGATAAATTACAATAATCAAAATGGATCATTCTTGAGAATAGACAACAAAGCAAGCTGTAAGTAAATTTAGAAACATTGAAATACTATAAAACATCATCTCAGATCATAGCACTATAAAATTAGAAATCAACAATAGGAAAATAGGATAAAAACAAATACATGGAAACTGAATATTATTTTGCTTAAAAACTGCAGAGTAACAGAAGAAACAAAATGTGATATAAATATTTTTCTAGAATTAAGCAAGAATGAAAACGCAACATACCAAAACATTTGGAACACAGCAAAGGCAGTATTCAGAGACCATTTTATACCAATAAATGCACACATTAAAAAAAAAGAAGAAGTAACCAAAATGAATACCTTAACTCAATAACTCCAAAATTTATAGAAAGAGCAACACAAAAAGCCTAAGGTCTCCAAAACAAAGGAAATAATAAAGATTAGAGTGTTGTTGTTGTTGTTATTTGCCGTAGAGTTGGCCCCGACTCATAGCAACCCCTCCTTGGGTTTCTGAGGCAGTATCACTACAGAAGTAGGATTGCCCAATCTTCCTTCCAAGGAGTGGCTGGTGGGTTTGAACCGCCAGCCTTCTGGTTAGCAGTCAAGTGCCTTAGCCACTATGCTACCAGAGCTCCCAAAGATTAGAGTAGAAATACATAAAACAGAAAAACAATAGAAAGAATCAATAGAACTAGAAGTTAATTTGTTAATCACAAAGATTAACAAAACTGACAAACCACTAGCAAATTTAACTAGGGAAAAGAAAGAGAAGGTGCAAATAACATGAATAACAAATTAAATGGGCAAAATCACAAATGAATCCAATGAAATAAAAAGGATAATAACAGAATATTATGAGTAACTGTACTCTAACATATTTTAAAAAGAAAATACAAATGGACAAATTTCTATAAAAACATGAACTACTTAAACTAACATAGATGACTTTGGAAATTTGAACAGGCCTACAAGCCTATAACAAAAGAAGAAATTGAACAGATCATTAAAAAAAAAAAAAAAAGAAGAAGAAGAAGAAGAAAGAAAGAAAGAAAGAAAAGAAAAAAAGACTCTCAACAACAAAACTGACCAGATGGGGAATTCTATATTCCAGAATATATAAAAGTGGAATACTTCCAAATTCATTTTATAAAGCAACCACAATTCCTGATGCTAAAGTCAGGCAACAACACAATAAAAAAGATTACAGGTCAATATCCCTCATAAATATAGATGCAAAAATCTTCAACAAAATCCTACCCAATAGAATCCAACACTATATCAAAAATTAATACTTCATGACAAAGCGGCATTCGTACCAAGTATGCAAGAAAGATTGAACATTAGAAAAGCAATCATTGTAATCTACTACATAAATGAAGCAAAGGAAAATAACCACATGATCATATAACTAAATTCAGAAAAACATTTGATAAAGTCAACTCCCATTCATGGTAAAAAGTTTCCACAAAAATAAAAATAAAAGGTAAATTCCTCAACATAATTAGGAGCAAGTATGGAAAACTAATGGCCAAAATTATTCTCAATGGAGAGAGATTGAAAGCATTCCTCTTTTGAATGGTAATCAGCCAAAGCTGTCTTTTATCACCACTCCTATTCAACATTGTACTGGAAGTTCTACCCAGGACAAAAGACAATAAAAGAGATAGAAAATGCATCCAAATTGGTAATGAAGAAGTAAAACAATCCCTATTTGCAGATTATATGAATTTATAGACAGAAAATCCCACAGATACAGCAAGAATTGATTTAACTGGAATTAATTTAAAGATTCAGCAGAGTGGCAGGATGCAAAATCAATATAAAAAATTCAGTCAGATTCCTCTACATCAACAAAGACATCTCAGAGAAAGAAATAAGGAAAACAACACCAATTATAAAAGCTACTAAACAGATTAAAATGCTTAAGAATAAATCTTACCAGGGATACAAAAGCCCTGCAATAATAAAACTACAAAACACTATTACAAAATGTAAAAGAGAGCTACATAAATGAAAGAACATACCATGGTCATGGATAGCAAGATTGAACATTGTGAAAATGTTACTATTACCCAAAGCAATAGAGAGGTACAATGCAATTCCATAAAAATCTTTTAAGGACATGGAAAAACGAATCACTAATTTTATATGGAAAGGAAAGAGATCACAGGTAAGCAAAGCAGTAGTGAAGAACAAAGTAGGAGGACTTACACTTCCTGATTTCAAAACATAGTATACAGTCACAGCAGTCAAAACAGTCTGATATTTGTACAATCGACACACAGACAAATTGTACAGAATTGGGAACCCAGAAATAGATTCATCCACCTATGGATGGCTGATCTTTGAAAAAGGGCCAAAGTACATTAAATGGGGAAGAGATTGTCTCTTTAACAAATGTTGCTGGCAAAACTGGAGATCTATTTACAGAAAAATGAAACAAGATTCACACCTCACATCATACACAAAAACTAAGTCAAGATGGATCAAAGACTTAAATGTAAAACATAAAACTATAAAATTCATCAAAAATAAAATAGTGACAAATATCCACCAAGCCAAACTCACTGCCGTCTAGTCAGATTCGACTCATAGCGACCCCTCCTTAGGTTTCTGAGGCAGTACCACTACGGAAATAGATTGCCCAACCTATCTTCTGAGGAGTGGCTGCTAGGTTTGAGCTGCCAGCCTTCTGGTTAGCAGTCAAATGCCTTAGGCATTATGCCACCAGAGCTAAGTGACAAACATAGGGTCCTAAATTTATGGCATAAATATACTATTAAGCACAACCAAAGATACAAAAACACTAGAAGATAAACTAAGTGTTTTAGGCTGGGTTCTGTAGAGAAGCAAAACTAGTAAAGCTTATAGAGAGAGAGAGAAAGAAATTTATCTTAGGAAAATGCCTCACACAGTTATAGAGGCAAGTCCCAAGTCCCTGTATCAAACATCAAGCTGTAGGCTTTTCCCAACTTATGCAGCTACAGGGCCTGACGAGCAGAAGATTGGCAGGCAGTATATCAGGGTGCTGACTTCAGTAGATGATGGATTCAAGACAGCAGGCAAAGTGGTGGATTGTTGGCTTACAGCACAGTTGTAGGCAGCACAAAAGATCCAGATCCACAGAAAGTTGCAGAATTTTCCCAGGACATCTAGTTATATATTGGAAGCATGCCACACCCCTAAGGAAACTCCTTTTCAACTGCTTCACTGCTCAAAGCATATACATCAGATCTCATCATGGGAACCACTATACCACAACTGCTTAAACCACTCAGAAACATGGTCCAGCCAAGTTGACACACAACCCCAGGTATCACACTAGATGACTGAGACTTTCTAAGAAGTAAATGTGTATGCGCATCCAAAAAATTTTTCCAAAGAGTGAAAAAAGAACTTACAGACTGGAAAAACAAATGTTAGGCAATGGCATACCCAACAAAGGGCTTATCTCTAAAATTTATAGGAAATGTTAATACCTCAATATTAAAAAGACAACAATCCAATTAAAAAATGGCAGAGGACATGAACAGGTACTTCACTAAGAAGATATTCAGGTGCCTAACAAACACATGAAGAAATGCTCACTATCATTTGTCAGTGGAAAAGTGAACATGGAAACAACAATGAGATATCATTTCATCCCAGCAATAATAGCAAAGTTGAACAAGTCAGAAAACAAAAAATCTGGAGAGCATGTGGAGAGATTGGATCTCTCATACACTGCTGATGAGACTGTAAAATAGTGCAAATAGTATGGAAAACATTATAACACTTCCTTAAAAAGTTGACAATAGAAATACCGTTTGATCCCATAATCTCACCTCTTCTTCAGTCTTCTTAAACTCTTCTTCAGTTTTCCTTATTCATTGACCAGCTTTAAAATTTATATGAGACAATTGAAAACATCATGGCTTGGGTCAGGTGCACCTTAGTCTTCAAAGCCACATCTTTGTTACTTAACACTTTAAAAAGGTCTTTTACAGCAGGTTTTCCTGGTGTAGTTTGACATTTGAGTTCCTGACTTCTGTTTTCCTGGGTGTTGATTGTGGATACAAGTAAAGTGAAAGCTTTGACAATGTCAATCTTCTCTCCATTTATTGTGATATTGCATATTTGTCCAATTTTAAGGATTTTTATTTTCTTTTTGTTGAGGTGTAATCCCTACTGAAGGAGCTCTGGTGGCCTGGTGCCTAAAGCATTTGACTGCTAACCAAAAGGCTGGCGGTTGAAACCCACCAGCCACTCCTTGGAAGGAAGATGGGGTAATCTACTTCCGTAGTGATACTGCCTTAGAAACCCAAGGAGGGGTCGCTATGAGTTGGGTCCGACTAGATGGCAAACAACAGCAACAATCCCTACTGAAGACATTTGATCTTTACCAGTAAGTGCTTCAAGTCATCTTCACTTTCAGCAAGTAACGTTGTGTCATCTGCATATCACAGGTTGTTAAGCAATCTTCCTCCAATCCTGATGTTACAGTCTTTTCAAAAGTCTATTTTCTCAAATTATTTACTCAGCATACAGATTGAATAAGTATCATGAAATATACATCCCTGAAGCACACTTTTCCTGATTTTCACCAAAGAGTAAATATCCCTTTGTTCTGTTCAAACAACAACCTCTTGGTCTATGTACATGTTCCTCGTGAACACAATTGTTCTCCATGTTGTTCACAAGTTATTATGATCTGCACAACTGAATTTTTTTGCATAGTCCATAAAACACAAATAAACATCTTTCTGGTATTCTTTGCTTTCAATCAAGATCCATGTAACATCAGCAATGATATCACTTGCTCCATGTCCTCTTCTGGATCCAACTTGTATTTCTGGAAGTTCCCTGTCAATATACTGTTGCAACCATTTTTTAATTATTTTCAGCAAAATGTACTTGCATGTGATAGTACAACTAGATGGTAAACATATATTTACTTGGGTGAAGAGGAAAGCAATACACAAGAAGGAGAAGGTCAACAAAAAGTGATCAAGGCAAAAGAAGATACTGGGAGGAGCACATGAGTTAAAGGCAACAGAAATAAATAGTATTACATACACAACCCTGCAATAGCAGTAATAACAATATGACTGAATATATGGATACGTAAGCTGAACAGGTGTAGGAAGGAGAATGGGACTATATTCATGAATATATATATCTTTGATAGAGGATATTTCAACATATATATTTATATATGCTGCAAAAATATCCATGAATATAATAGAGCATACAGGGGGAAAGATGAAAACTTCTTAGCTGTACCCAAAACTTTGAGGGAATGAGTCTCTGGGCCTGGGAGCTTAGGATCATAGTCTTGGGGCACATAAAAGTCAATTGGCACAGCATAATCCCCAAAGAAAATGTTCTACATCCTCCTTTGGTGAGTATCAACTGGAATCTTAAAAAGTTGTGCATGACCAGCTAAGGTACAACTATTTGTCTCTCCCTAGCTGAAGCAAAGAACAGTGAAAAAAAAAAATCAAAGGTGTATGAAAACAATTAGTCCAAAGGACTAATAGGTCATGTAAATGCTAGCCTCTATGACCTAGAGATTAGAAAAATTGGATGTGCCCAGCAAGCTTTACTGACCACTCTGAAGGAGATCACAACTGAATATCCTAGATAGGAGAAAAATGTACAACAAAACTCAAGATCATTTTAAAAGGGGGGCGGGCCTAGGCTTACTTGTCAAATAGAAACTGGTGAAACTCCCAAGGCTTGGTCCTTAGTCACCTTTTGGGTCTGGAATTGAACTCACACCTGTACTCAGGTTTCAGTCAAGCAATAGACAGGTCTACAAAGTGAACAATAGAGCAAATAACCATTGAAAATCAAAAGGGAAACATTTGCCTAAAGACAAATTTCACAAAGCAGGAAGAGTTAGGAAAGGAGGAATGGAAACAAGAAACACAGGGAGGAAGTAGAAGAGTGAGGTTACATTGAGGGAATTGCAGTCAACAATATGAACGAAAATATGTATGAAATGTTGAACGGAAAACTGACTTGTTCTGTAAATTTTCACCCAAAAGTTAAATAAAGCAGTGACACGAAAGAAAAAAAAAAAAATCAGCAGTCAAAAAAAAAACAAACTTCAATTTTTTAAAATGGGCAAAAGACATGAAGAGACATATCACTGAAGATCATATATAATAAGAATATGGCAAATAAGCATAGGAAAAGATATTCAACATCACTGGTCATTGTTGTTACATGCCATTGAGTCGATTTTTGACTCAAGTGACAAAGCAGAACTACCCCAATGGGTTTTCTAGGCTGTAACCTTGACCAGGTCAGATCACCAGGTCTTTTTTCAGTAGAGCTGTGGGGTGAATTAAAGCCACCAGTGTTTCCGTTAGCAGCTGAGCTCTTAACTATTGTACCACTAGGACTCCTTCACTAGTCATTAGTTAAATGCAAATTAAAAACATACTGAGATATCACTACACAGTTATTGGAACATTTTAAATTAAAAGCTGTACCAATGCCAAATGCTGACAAGAATACATAGGAAATAAAATCTCTCTACATTACCGATAGAAACTCTGGTGGCACAATGGTTAAGTGCTTGGCTACTAACAAAAATGTTGGCAGGTGGAACCCACAAGTGGCTCCATGGGAGAAAAGGTCTGGTGATGTCCTCCCATAAAGATTTCAGGCTAGGAAATCCTAGGTTCCAGTTCTACTCTGTCCTATATGGTTGTTATGAGTTGGAATCATTTCAGGCACAAAATAGCAACATTACTTTGAAATGTAAAGTGGTCCAGCCACCTGGAAAACAGTTTAATAGCTTAAAAAAATAATAAAATAAACATGCATTTACTATACCCATATCTGTTGCCATGAAGTCAATTCTGATTCAAAGTGGCCCTACAAGACAATGTAGAATTACCCCATTGCTCTGCCTTGGAGTCGATGTTGGTTTTGAACTGCCAATGTTTCAGTTAACAATCAAGCTCTTAACCACTGTGCCACCAGGGCTCCTTCCACTTACCATACAACCCAGAAATTACTCCAAAAAAATGAAAACTTATGGCTACATAAAAATTCTACACATTTTTCATAGTAACTTTATTCATAATAGCCAAAAACTGGGGGGAAAAAAAGTTTCTCACTAGATGCATGGTTGAACAACTGTGGCAATTCTATACCCTGGGATAGACTGAGCAATGAAAAGGAACTATTAACACATGCAAAATTTTGGATGTATCTCAAGAGAATTACACTGTGTTAAAAAAAAAAAGAAAAGCCAATTCAAAATGTCAAGTACACTATAATTCCACTTATGTAAGATTCTCAAAATGAAATAATTATAAAGATGGAAAAGAGATTAGTGTTAGGGGTTACTGATAGTACAAAGGAAGAAGTGCATGTAATGATAAAGGGGTAACACGAGGAAGATTTTTGTGTTGATGGAATAGTTCTTGTTTTGGTTACCTAGTACTACTCTGACAGGAATATACCACAAATGGGATGCTTGAACAAACAGGAGTTTATTCTCTTACAGTTCGGAGGCTTTAAGTCTGAGTTCAAAGTGCCAGGCTCTAGGGGCTGGGTGAAAGACCCTTAACTTTGGGCTTCAGCTTTGCCTCCTACTTCTGGCCCATTGAAGCTACAGGCTTTTCTTCACTCAGACAGCTGCTGGCTGCTGAGACTGACAAGCCCAAGGTTGACAAGTAAAAAGGCACAGTCCTGATGTTACCAAACCACATGGCAGGCCATTAATTCAAGTCAACTGAAAGTCCCAAGGTCAGCAGAGCACGGCAGGCTGCTGAACAATGACATGGCTACATGCAGAGTTCATGTGTGTCACAAGCTAGAGACCATGACCAAAGCTGTTTCTTATATACAGGAAGCAGACCACATACTCAAAGCAGCTACTCAGCTGCTCCAATAGATTCCACCGTGGTGTTAATTTCCAATCTCACCATGGGGAAAAACGACATTCAGCTGCCCAGCCACTCAACCAGGCCCAGCCAAGTTGACACAAAAACTTAACCTCCATAGTCCTATATTTTGATTATAGTGGTGGTTACACAAATCTGAACATGTGATATAATAACATAGAACTATATATATTGTACCAAAATCAATTCTTGGTTTTGATAATGTATTATAATTACATAAGATGATACCATTGGGGGAAACTGAGTGAAGAGTACATTAGACTTCTCTGTATTAACTTTGTAACTTCCTGTGGACTTAATTAAAAAAATAAATAGTTTAAAAAAACAAACTTCAAAGGAAAATATAATTTTAAAAAACTGAAAGGAAAAAAAATAAATTAACTATCAAGTTGGTGGAATAACCACATGTAGAGAAATTATTTCAAGGAAGTTGACAATCAGTAATTGAATTGTATACCCTTAGAGAGATATATCCTAACCATAAAAATTAGCAAAAGCAATATCTCCAACTGTTTCCAGTAATTATATTATTGGTGATAGTGCTGTTATTTTTCTGAGATAGTGCTGTGTGTATTGGGGAGAGGGGGGTGGGAAGTATCACATTAACCTCATTGGGAATGGGTAAACTTGGCATAGAGGAAAGATGTAAGATCAATAAATATGAACAAAACCTTGAATAAATTTAAATTGGGTAAAATTGTGAATTATTTTATCTTTGACATTCTGTCCAATAAAAAGGCATAGAAACAATGAGCAAGTCTGAAGCAGTGAAAATTCTACAATTCAGATTATGCTTTCCAAATACATTTTCCCACACTGAGGTACTAGAAATCTTTATACAATTATTGGCAAAACACAGGTGAGAGAAGATGGCATCTGCTAATACACTCAGCTAAATCTCTCTACAACAGAGACCCTGAAAAATTGAGTGAAACAGATACAAACAATCATCCTGGAATTCTGAGCATCTAATGAAAAGATAAAGGATTAGATTGAGTGAGTATTGATTGGAAATGAAGACAAAGCAATGTCAGTGACTGGATGGAGAAAAGAAGCTAAGACTGGCCCAAGTGCAGCCATTTTAAATAGAGAGGTATCAGATGAGGACAAGAGGAAAAAAAAAAAAAAAATCATAGAACCAACAGTGCAGGAGAGTTCTGGCAAGATTGCCAAACAGGCAGGTAAGCTACACAGATCCCTTGAAATGAAGCAATGAGAAACCAATTGAAACCAATACAGAAGATAATCCTGGAAACCTGAGCTTTGAAAAATGAATGCCAACTAGAAAAACCTGAATAAAAACTGTGAGTAAGGAGACTAACTGAGCTGTGCACTGCCAGCTGTCCTGAGGGCACAGCCATTTTGAATATTTCCCATTAGCAACCTAAGAATCCTCTGATCACCAGAGACTACATGGTCAAGGATTGCATTGGTGCCCGAAGACCAGAAAGGAAAATGGTGAAGAAGGAGACAAACAAACCTGAGGACTGCAAGCAGCTGTCTTGAGGGTGCAGCCATTTTGAATATTTGCAAGCCATGGGTGTGACCATTTTAATATACACAACTGGCATTATTACCTGGACAGTGACCTAAAAATAAGCTCTGTTTGCCAAAGCCATCATTGGCAACCACACTGGAGGATGACAACTAGAAAGGTGTGATATTCCCCATGTTACTCTTATATCCCACACCCTATTGGTGAACAAAGGTGTGGCCATCATTCCCCACACACACACCTTTAACAACCTTCTTGACCTGTAAGGGTTTCATCAAGGTCTATGCCCTGGCAGAGCCTGAGTGCCATGCCCTGCCCCCCAACCACACAGTTGTGTATTTGTTTGTTTGTTCTAAAATTATTCTTTTAATCTTCCTTCTTTCTTCCTTTTTATTTTTCTTTCTGTTTTCTATCCATGGTTCTTTTTTTCTTTTTCTCTCTTCCTTTTCCATGTTTCTTTCTTTTTCCCTTCGTTTGCTTCTTTCTATGCCTTGCTTTTCCTTTTGTAGTGTTCCCATTTTTTCTTTACTATTCTTTCACTCCTACTCTTTTCTCTCATTCTACCCTCCCCCAGATATTGTTGGGGGGTATTTTTCCTTATCTTTTTCTAATTATCTTTCTTCTATCATTTTTAGGATAACTTAACTGGTGACATAGTGCCTAAGGCATTTGAGTGCTAAATAGAAGGCTGAAGGTTCAAACCCACCAGCAACTCCTCGGAAGGAAGGTTGGGCAATCTAATTCCATAGTGAAACCAGCTCGGAAACCGAAGGAGGGGTCATTATGAGTTGGATCTGACTCAACAGCAATGAGTGTGGTTTTTTGTTTTTGTTTTTTTTATTATTTTTAAATACATTTTGAACATTTTTCTCCTTTTTTTTGTGATTGTTCCTCTTTGTTTATACAGTTTGAGTTGTTTTCTCTCTCTTTTTAAAATTTTTATATTTTTGTCTAATTGAGTAGGAAACAGAAACCATTCTAACACAACACAACCATACCTGCACCTCCTGAAGCCCCACTCATTGAGTGAGGAACATTACTTGCTTTTGCACCAAATGACCAATGATATATGGCAGCCAAGAGCAGCTTAACTCAACTTAGGAACTGCTCCTTATGAACAGCTAACAAATCTGTGCACATACTCTCATTCTCTATCACATTCAGGGAGACAGGTGGTGAGTGCCTAAGTGTTAACAACTAGGGAATAGAGGAGCACAGTACCCTGCTTACACAGATATATAAAAACAAAATAAAGGGAACAAAAATATTGGGTGAATCACACCAACATACAGCCATGAATTAAACATAAAAACAAAAGCACCACAATGTCTCAGAGACAACAAACCATCAGAGTTCACACAAAAAAGCAAGATAAAGTAATAGAAAGAAGGGACCAGAGTACAAACCCAGAAAACATCCCTGAGGAAGAAGCATCATTGGAACTCTCTGAAAAAGAATCCAAAATAATTATATTTGAGTGTCTTCAATTGATTGAGGGACAGATCAAGGAAAATACTGACAAGATAAAGGAAAACACTGAAAAAATTAAGGAAAAAAAAATCTAGAACAATACAGGAAACAATTCCAGAACAAATTTACACAATAAAGAAAAAATTAGAAACAGTAAAAATACAACAATTACAAATTGAGAAGATTGATACTAAGATTTCAGACATAGATAACATATTAAATCTGCAAAAGGGTAGAATAGAATCAATGGAAGACAGACTCAGTATGATTGAAGAAAAATTCCTCAAGCACACTTTGATAAGGGTTCAATCAGAAAAAAAAAGATTTTTTAAAAAATAAAGAAAGGCTAAGATTCATGTGGGATACCATTAAGAAGAATAACCTACATATAATCGGAATTCCAGAACAAGAAGGATAAAAGAAAACCACAAAAAAATTTACCAAATATTTGTTGGAAGAGAATTCTCCTAATATTATGAAAGAGGAGAATATATTCACTCAAGAAGTTCAATGAACCCCAAACAGGATAGACCCCAAAAGAAAATCACTGAGACATATCATCATTTAACTCATCAAATCTAAAGACAAAGAAAGAATCCTGAAAGCAGCATGGAAAAAACAAAAAGTTACTTACAAAGGACAACCAATAATCATGTGTTCTGATTTCTCAGCTGAAACCATGCAAATGAGAAGGCAATGGAATGGTATATATAAAACCCTGAAAGAGAAAAATTTCCAACCAAGAATTATAGACCAGCAAATTGTCCCTCAAAATGATGATTAAATTAGGAGACTTGCAGATAAGCAGAAATTAAGTAAATTTGTTAAAACCAGACCAACTATACAAGAGATACTAAAGGGAGTCCTTTGAACAGAGAACAAATAACAGCAAACAACAACCGACCATTAATACACAAGATGACATAACCCAGAAACCAATAGAGCTATGAAAGTTTCCAAAGTAAAATAAGCTTACAAGATTGTAAACAGGGAACCAGAGACATCAACTGGAAAATAAAGACAACTACAAACCAAAAAGAGGGGAAAAATAGTATATAGTTACAGAACTTCTAAATGGTGAGAAAGCCAAGAGAGTTGCAAGATAGAATAGACTGTTCTAAAATCAGGGAGAAAATTATAAATCACAGGATAACTTCAAAGAAAAATGATAAATGCTCACCTCACAATAAAAAAGAGGACAAGCACAAATATTTAGCAAACACAACATGATTCATAAACATAATGAGCTCAGCACAGAAAATTATATGGAACACAGAAACCAGCAACACCATGAAAACACACATAACAAAATGCCATCAATAAATTCATACTTGTCAATAATAGCAATGAATGTAAATGAATTAAATGGACCACTCAAGAGAATGAGAGTTGCAGACTAGATAACAAAACATGAACCATCAATATGCTGTCTACAAGAGACTCAACTTAGACACAAAAATAAAAATAGACTAAAAATCAAAGATTGGATAAAGATATACCAAGCAAATGGCAACAAAAAAGGGCAGGAGTGGTCCTATTAATTTCTGATAAAATTGACTTTAAGACTAAAATGACCATAAGAAATAAGGAAGAACATTATATAATTATTAAAGGATCAATTGAACAAGAGGACATAACCATAATAAATATCTACTACTGAATGAAAGAGGCCCAAAATACATAAGTCAGATTTAACATAATTGAAAAGACAAATAAATGACTCCACAGAAATAATAAAAAAAACAAAAACGAAACTCACTCCCATCGAGTCAATTCAACTCATAACGATCCCTTCTTGGGTTTCCAAGGTAATATCTCTACAGAAGTAGATTGCCCAATCTTCCTTCTGAGGAGTGCCTGGTGGGTTTCAACCATCAGCCTTCTGGTTAGCTGTCAAATGCCCTAGGATCTATACCACCAGAGCTCCTGACAGCAATAGTAGGATAACTTAATACTCTACTTTCAGTGAAAGATAGAACCAGAAGGAAACTCAACAAAGACACAGAACTAAACAATACAATCAACCAACCTGACCTTACAGAAATCTACAGAGCTCTTCACCCAACAGCAAAATATGCTTTTTTTTTTTTTTCCCAGTACAGGAAAAATCAGAAAAAAAAAAGAATTAAGAGAAATGAAGGGGAGCTTAAGAACACGTTCTGCTTTCCAGAAACCCCAAGGACACTCCAGACCCACAAGACTGAAAAGGTACGACATTCCTCTTGTTACTCTTATACCCCAGTCCTGCTTGGTGAACAGAGGTGCAGCCATCCCCAACTCCCACCTACCTTCTGGGCCCACAGGAACTGCATCACAGTCTGTGTGCTCAGACGGAGCCTGGATGCCCTGCCCTGTCCTCCAATCGATTATTTTTTCTCCTTTTTCATTATTTTTTTTTTCACTTTCTTTTTTCTGGTGATTAGTTTGTTTCTATTTGTCTGTTTTAAAACAACTATTATTATTAATACTTTTTTCCTTTTTATTGTTAATAATCTTCCCCTCCCAGGTCCTAGTTTTCAGC
>NW_006921916.1:2012269-2013006 GCF_000298275.1 Orycteropus afer afer
CTTACAAGATTATAAACAGGGAACCAGAGACATCAATTGGCGAGTGGCGACAACAAAAAGAGGGAAAAGAATGTGTAACTGTGTAGTTACAGAACTTCTAAATGGTGAGGAAGTTAAGAGAGTTGCAAGATACAATGGAGTGTTCACAATAGCCAAAAGATGAAAACAAACTAGGTGTCCATCAACTGAGGAATAGATAACCAAACTATGGTACATACACACAATGGAATACTATGCAATGCTAAAGAATAATATAGAATCTACAAAACACCACATAACATGGATGAACTTGGAGGACATTATGCTGAGTGAAATAAGTCAATCACAAAAGGACAAATATTGTATTAGTCTGTTATTTTAAAAGTGAAGGAAAGGTTTATCTATAGAAAGAAATTTTCTTTGTTGGTTGCCAGGGGTAGGCAGGGAGGAGAGGGAAAGTTGTTAGATAGATAGAGACAAGTACGGATTTGGGTGAAGAGAAGGGCAATGTACCAAATGTGAGTGACCAGTATGGCAGCATTGAGGATGAGAAAGACATAGAGAGGTACATGGGAGGCACATACAACAAATTAGAACCCTTTTGCACATACAGTACTGCATTGTCAGTGAAGGAAAACATGGATAGATGGGTGGACAGGCTAAACAACTAGGTATGTCTATGAAATGGGGAGTGTATCCAAGAACATATATAGGGTTGGCAGACAATGGTCCTATAAGTTTATGTGAATGATCAGAAT
>NW_006921916.1:2013696-2027683 GCF_000298275.1 Orycteropus afer afer
ACACTCCTTGGAGAGAACAATCATGGGAGAAAAAGGGCTGCTTATGCACAGGGAGACAGCTCAGGGGGCAGGAGTACATGGAGGGGTGGACACAGGGAAGAGGTAACTATGGGGTGGAAGTGGGAGGGGAGCTGTTGCATTGTGGTAAACTGTGATCAATGACTTGAGACAAAGTATATGTGAACTGTTGTATGGAAAGTGAATTTTCTCTGTAAATCTTCACCCAAATCACAATAAAAAAAAAAAAAAAAAAAAAAATTTTAAAAAGAGAGAGAAATGAACAAACCCTAACAGTTACATGGGATGATAGAAAAAGAAATAGCATATATTTGATTGTAATACCAGAAAAAGAGGAGGCTAAATAAATAAAGGAAAATTGTTGGAGACATGCTAGCCAAAAATACCATGAAAGATGGAAAAATATCCATCTAAAACCACAATGAACCCCATACAGGATAGGCCTCAAGAGAAAGTCACCAAGACATATCATAATTGTTGCTGTTGTTATATGCCTTCGAGTTGGACCCAACTCATAGTGACCCATCCTTGGGTTTCTGAGGCAGTATCACTACAGAAGTAGATTACCCCATCCTCCTTCCGAGGAGTGGCTGGTGGGTTTGAACCACCAGCCTGCTGGTTAGCAGTCAGGTGCCTTAATCACTATGCTACCAGAGCTCCTAATTAAGCTTACCAAAACTAAAGAAAAATAAGGAATCTTGAAAACAGCTTGGGAAAAATGAAATGTTACCAACAAAGGGCAACCAATAAGACTAAGTTCTGTTTTCTCAGCAGAAGTCATGCAGGCAAGAAGGCATGAGGTAACATATACAATACCATGAAGGTGCAGAATTGCCATCCAGGAATTACATATCCAGCAAAACTGGCCCTCAAATATGATGGTAAAATTAGGACATTCTCAGACAAGGACAAATTAAGGGAATTTGTAAAATCTAGACCAATGCTACAAGAAATGCTAAAGGGAATCCTTCCAACAGAAAGCCAACAATGGAAAACAACAACTTAAGATAAAGACACATGACAATACCTCCCAGAAACCAAGCAAGAAAAAGAATTCTCAAAACTAAAATATGTTACAAAATTGAAAATAAAGAACCAAAAAAGTCAATCTGTAAGGGACATCAACAACAAAGAAAATAGACACTAAATGGTGTAATTGCAAACTTTCCAATGGAGGGGAAGTAAGAATGATATTAGTATAGAATAGCCTGTTCCAAACTTAGGGAGGTGAGAATATACTACCAGGTAACCACAAAGAAAATTCACAAGCCTTCTAACCAAAATAAGAAAGAAAATCACAAGGACTTAGTAAATATAAAATCAGTAACAATTAAGAATAATGAAAGAAAAATGAATCAAAAAAATGAACTCAGCAAAGAAAAATATTCCAAACAAAGAAACAATCAATGCCACAATGAAAAACATAATAGAATGACAGCAGGAAATTCGTAACTATAATTAATAACACTGAATGTAAATGAATTAATTGCACCAGTCAAAAGAAGAGTGGGAAATTGGATAAAAAACAAAGACCCATCAATATGCTGCCTACAAGAACCTCACGTTAGACACAAAGATGGAAATAAATTAAAAAATGAAGGGATGGAAAATATATATATCAAGCTAAGGGCAACAAATTACAGATAACATTGAGAAGAATGGGAATTCCAGAATATTCATTGTGCCCTTGAGGAACATGTACATAGACCAGGAGGCTGTCATTTGAACAGAACAAGGGGATACTGCATGGTTTAAAATCAGGAAGAGAGTGTATCAGGGTTGTATCCTTCCACCATACTTATTCAATCTATGCTGAGCAAATAATCCAAGAAGCTGGACTATATAAAGGAGCTCTGGTGCCTAAGGCATTTGACTGCTAACCCGACAGCTGGCAGTTCAAACTCACCAGCCACTCCTCAGAAAGAAGTGGAGCAATCTACTTTTGTAGTGATATTGCCTCAGAAACCCAAGGAGGGGTCACTATGAGTGAGATCTGACTCAACAGCAGTGATTTTGGTTTAGTTTGGTTTGGACTATATGAAGAAGAACATGGCATCAGGATTGGAGGAAGACTCATTAACAACCTGTGACATGCATATGACAGAACTTTCCTTGCTGAAAGTGAAGAAGACTTGAAGCACTTACTGAAGAAGATTAAAGACTACAGTCTGCTGTATGGATTACATCTCAATGTAAAGAAAATGAAAATCCTCACAATTGGACCAAAACGCAGCATCATGATATGTGGAGAAAAGTTTGAAGTTGTCAGAGATTTCATATTAGTTGGTTCCACAATCAACACCAATGGAAGCAGCAGTCAAGAAATCAGAAGATGTATTGCACTGGGATCTGCTGCAAAAGACCTCTTTGAAGTGTTGAAGAGCAAAGATGTTTCTTTGAGAACTAAGGTGTGCCTGACCCAAGCCATGGTATTTTCAATTGCCTCATATGCATCTGAAAGCTGGACAATGAATAAGGAAGACCAAAAAAGAATTGATGCTTTGAATTGCAGTGTTGTCAAAGAATATTGGAAGTTCTATGAACTGCAAGAAAAGCTAACAAATATGTCCTGGAAGAAGTGCAGTTGAAATACTCCTTGGAATCAAGAGTGGCCAGACTTTGTCTCACCTACTTTGTTCATGCTGTCAGAAGAGACTATTCCCTGAAGAAAGATATGCTTGGTAAAGTGGAGGGTCAATTTAAAATGGCAAAGGCCCTCGATAAGATGGACTGACACAGTTGCTGTAACAATGGAGTGAGGCATAGCAAGTATTGTGAAGTGGGCACAGGACTGGGCAGTGTTTCATTCTGTTGTACAAAGAGTCACTATGGGTTGGAGCCAACTCTGTGGCATCTAACAACAGCAACAAGGGCATCCAAAAGAGAGCAGGACTGGCAATATTAATTTCTCATAAAATAGATTTCAAGGCAAAAACCAGCATGAGGGATGAGGAACACCATTATATAAAGATAAGGGTCAATAGACTAAGAAGGCATAACCATAAAAAATCTCTATGCATCCAAGGAAAGAGCACCAGAAAATATTTACAGAATTGAAAAGAGAAATATACAATTCCACAATTATAGTAGGAGTTATAACACACCACTTTTGATGAAGGACAAAACAATTAGAAAAAAAAAATCAACAAAGATACAGGTCTCAACAACACAATCAACCAACTCAACCTCATAGGCATATACAGAGCACTCAAACCAACAAAAATGCAATGCACATTCTTTTCCAGTGCACATGGATCATTCTCCAAAATAGACTATATGTTAGGCCACACAATATGACTCAAAAAATTTAAAAATATTGAAATATTACAAAGCAGTTTTTCACATTATAATACTATAAAATTAGAAATCAATAACAGGAAGACTGAAGAAAAAAAATCAAATACATGAAAACTAAATAACACACAGCTCAAAAACTACTAAGTAAAAAAGGAAATAAAATGTGAAGTGAAAAAATAACTAGAAACAGACAAAAAAACAAAACATAAAAACACCTTTGGGACACAGTAAAAGCAGTACTCAGAGGTCAATTTATAGTAATAAATGAATGTATCAAAAAAGAAAAAAGAACCAAAATCTACACCTTAACCCAACAACCTCAACAATCAGACCAAGAGGAACAAAACAAGTCTACAGTCTCCAGAAGAAAGGAAATAATAAAGATTACAGCAGATATCAATGAAGCAGAAAATAAAAACAATAGAAAAAAATCAAGAATACTATAAGTTGGTTCTTCTAAAAGATTAACAAAATTGAAAAATCACTGGAAATTTAACTAAGAAAAAAAGACAAAATGCGAATAACACAAATAATAAATGAAATGGGCAATATCACAAGAGAACCTACTGAAATAAAAAGGATAATAACAGCATACTACATAAAACTGTACTAGAAAAATTTTGAAAAAAATAGAAAAATTTCTAGAAACAAGACCTACCTAAAAGAACACAGGCTGAGATAGAAAACATCAATAGACCCATAACAAAAGAAGAAATTAAATAGGTCATTAAAAAAAAAAAAACAGAAAACTCTCCACACAAAAAAAGTTCTGACCCAGAGGGCTTCACTGAAAAGTTCTATCAAACATTCAAAGAAACGCTGACATCAATCCAAATCAAACTATTTCAGAACATAAAAAGTATGGAATACTCCAAAATTCATTTTATGAAGCAAACCCAACCACAATACAAAAACCAGGTTGTTAAGTGCCGTCGAGTCGTTTCCGACTCATAGCGACCCCATGCACAGCAGAACGAAACACTGCCCGATCCCGCACCAGCCCCACAATCCCTGCTATACTCGAGCCCATCATCGCAGCCACTGTATCAATCCATCTCGTTGAAGGCCTCCCCCTCTTTCGTCGACCCTCCACCCTACCAAGCATGACATCCTTCTCCAGGGAATGGTCCCTTCTTACAACATGACCAAAATAGGTGAGACGAAGTCTGGCCATTCTTGCTTCCAAGGAGCATTCTGGCTGCACTTCCTCCAGGACAGATCTGTTAGTTCTTTTAGCAGTCCATGGTACTTTCAGCATTCTTCGCCAGCACCACAACTCAAAAGCATCAACTCTTCTTCGGTCTTCCCTATTCATTGTCCAGCTCTCACATGCATACAAGGTGATTGGAAATATCATGGCTTGTGTCAGGCGCACCTTAGTCCTCAAGGAGATATCCTTGCTCCTCAGCACTTGAAACAGTTCCTTCGCAGTTGACTTTCCCAATGCTACACGACGTCTAATGTCCTGACTGCTGCTTCCGTTGGCATCGATTGTAGAACCAAGCAATGTGAATTCCTTGACAACCTCAATCTTCTCTCCATTGATTGTGATGCTGCTCATTGGTCCAGTTGTGAGGATTTTTGTTTTCTTTATGTTGAGATGTAATCCATACTGCAGACTGTATTCTTCAACCTTCATCAGTAGGTGCCTTAAGTCATCCTCACTTTCAGCAAGCAAAGTTGTATCGTCTGCATATCTCAGGTTGTTAATGATTCTTCCTCCAATCCTAATACCACGTTTTTCTTCATATAGTCAAAAACCAGGTAGACACCACTAAATAGGAAAACTAAAGACCAATACCCTTCATGAATACAAAACAAAATCATAGCCAGTATGATTCCATAATTTTGTAGGAGATATAACACACCACTTTGGTGAAGGACAAATCAATTAGAAAAAAAATCAACAAAGATACAGTTCTCAACAACACAATCAACCAACTCAACCTCATAGACATATACAGAGCACTCAAGCCAACAAAAATGCAATACACATTCTTTTCCAGGGCACATGGATCACCATAGTAAACAATAATACACCAAGACCAAGTGGGATTCATACCAGTTATGCAAAGAAGGCTTAACATCAGAAAAACAAACAACGTAATCCATCACATAAATAAAACAAATGAAAAGAACCACGTGATCATAGCAATCGATGCAGAAAAGGCATTTGATAAAATCCAGCACCCATTCCTGATAAAACTCTCAACAAACTAGGAATTGAAGGGAAATTTCTCAACATAATAAAGAACATAAATGCAAAACCAACAACCAATATTATTCTCAATGGAGAAAGAATCAAAGTATTCTCCTTGCCAATAGGAACCACAGAAACATGTCCTCTGTCACCACTTCTATTCAACATTGTATTGGCAGTCCTAGCAATAGGCAAGAAATAAAAATAAAAGGCATCCAAATTGGCAAAGAAGAGTAAAACTATCTCTATTTGTAGATGACATGATCCTATACATAGTAAAGCAAAGAGATTCAGCAAGAAAACTGCCAGAACTAATTAAAAGATTCAGCAAAGTGGCAGATACAAGACCAACACACAAAAATTAGTTGAATTCCTCTACATCAACAAAGAGATCCCTGAAAAAGAAATAAGAAAAACAATACTATTTACAATAGCTACCAAAAAGATAAAATAGTTACAACTAAATTTTACCATGGAGACAAAATACCTATACAAAGAAAACAACAAAACACTATAACAGGAAACCATGAGACCTACATAAATGGAAGAGTATGCCATGCTTATTAATTGGAAGACTTAATATCATGGAAATGTCAATACTACCCAAAGCAATCTATAGATTCAACGTAATTCTGATCCAAATTCCATCAACATGTTTTTAAGGACATGGAAATACCAATCACTAATTTTACGTGGAAGGGGAAGAGAGCGTGAATAAGCAAAGCACTACTGAAGAAGGAAAACAAAGAAGGAAGTCTTACACACCCAAATCTCAAAACCTACTATACAGCCTTGGTAATCAAAAGGTATTGATATAACAAGATACATACAGACCAGTAGAACAAGATGGAGAATCCAGAAATAGATCCATCCACCTATGGACAGCTGATCTTTAACAAAGAGCTGACATCCATTCAATGGGGAGTAGAGATGGCCTTTTTAATAAATGGTGCTAGCAAAAAAATGGATATCCATTTGCAAAAGAAATGAGACAAGATCCATACCTCATACATAAAAACTAACTCAGGATGGATCAAAGACCCAAATGTAGAAACAAAAACTATAAGGTTCATCAAAGATAAAATAGGGGCAAACTTAGGGGCCCTAACTTATAGCATAAATAGACTATCAAGCATAACCCAAACTGCACAAACAGCAGAAGATAAGCCAGAAGACTGGAAACTTTTAAAAACTAAATTCTGATGCACATCAAAAGATTTCTCCAACAGTGTAAAAAGGAAACTACAGATTTGGGAAAAAATATTTGGCAACAACATAGCTGACAAGGGATATATCTCTAAAATTTATAGAAAACTTCATCACTTCAACATCAAAAAGGAGCTCTAGTGGCGTTATCAGGTAAAGCATTTAGTTGATGTGGAACAGACTTGACAGCACCTAGCAACACTCCCATAAAATAGACAAAAGAAATTAACCCCAGTTGTCTTGGGAATTTCCTACCATCTCTCTGAAGACTTGGTCAATGTTCCCAGGAACAATGCACTGTCAGCCCACGGCAGAGGTACCTGCAATTCATCTGTCCATAAAGTCACCATGGGGATATCCACAGTCCTGTTTATATGTCCCCTTCCCCTTTAGAGCAATTATATCTATGCTGCTGCACTTTTGGTGCACAGGAATCTTGTAAGTCTGTCTGTGGCCTCAAGTGCCCACTGCTCTGTTACAAACAGACCACATCTCACCTCTTTTCCTCTTCCCTCCTCACTTCAGCCTAAAAGAACCTCTCTCAAGTCCAGGGAAACTCCCTTCCCTCAACAATTTGTCCAAGCCACTTTTTCAGTTCCACAGAATTTATCCAACTTTTTTTTTTTTTACAACTTTTATAAATTCCCAATTCATATTAAGACTTAAGGTTTCAGTAAATAAAAGACAGAAATTCTTGTGTGTAATTTCTGATTTTCCCACACCAAGTAACTTCCTTCAGTCAAGGAAGTACCCACTTAGCTCTTTGCTTAACTCTGGAGAAAAGAAATAAGTAAATATTTGGAGAATAAAATAATAGTCAGTACTATTGGATTTTCCCACTAGTAAATCTTTGCCACCTTACAAAGAAAAAGAACTTCCAATACAAATCTCTTCCCCACTCAGAGGAATCTGAATCTCGTACTATCCTGTCTTTTTTTTTATTGTTTTTATTTTTGTTCACAGATCTCTTCATGTTAATTTTGATTTTTTTTTTTTAAGTACTGCATCAAAGTATTATTATAAAGGAGAAATTCATGAAGTCTTTTTGATTAAAATAGAATGATTGAATTTCTTTCCGTTCTTGCTGAATTAAACGGCTTTCCACAAATCTGCCAGCCTGGGAATTTGTCTGTTTGAAAAGTCAATTTCTCTATTACCTGGCTGTGGTAATTACTAGAAGCCATAGAAACAAAGAAGTAATTTCCCTCCATAGTCAAGCCAGGATGTTAAGGAAGCATGCTTTCTAAGGAAGGGAATCTTGACATGTGTCTTTTGTATTCACACATTTCTGAGACATAGTTAGAGCTGGGTAAACATCTACCAGTGATGTTTTACGATTCAACCGGAAAGCTATATGAGTAAAATTTAAAAGGTCTCTAATTAATTCCTAAGGAGCTCTGGTGGTGTAGTGATTAAGGCATTTGACTGCTAACCAAATGCTCAGTGGTTTGAACTCACCAGCAGCTCCGAGAAAGCAAAATCAGTCACTCTGCTTCCGTCAACATTTACAGCCTTGGAAACCCTATGAGGGTTGCTATGAGTCATTTGCAACTCGATAGTAGTGAGTTTGGTTTGGAATTAGTTCCTGAAATAAACTTTTCTATATCCAATTATCCAATAGAAGCCTATCACCAACCCCTAACCTATCCTTCTTATGATCTTAACCAAAGACTAACAAATCAAACAACTGTATTATAATTTATTTGTTCCATTGCAAAAAGGACAAGGAGGCCACATGTTCTGAC
Organism: Orycteropus afer afer; assembly: GCF_000298275.1. Classification (NCBI taxonomy): domain Eukaryota; kingdom Metazoa; phylum Chordata; class Mammalia; order Tubulidentata; family Orycteropodidae; genus Orycteropus; species Orycteropus afer. The sequence goes on from NW_006921916.1 coordinate 2,022,163, forward strand.
CTCCCAGAACCCCACAAGAGGAAGGCAGAATCACCATCAATAGCCCAAGGCCTATTACTGCAAGGCCAGACATGCTGCCTCCCTCCAGCCCTTTCACCAACCATTCCTCCCAAAGCACCCACCATCTCTCTCCTGGGTTCAATAATTCACTGCAGTGACCACACAGAACTCACAGATCATGAGGTTTATTAGGGAAGCACCAGGCTACAATTTGAGTTCAGGAAAAATGCTCAATCTCTCTCTCCAGCCCACCGTCTCTCAGCCAAGTCTCTCACAGTCTCTCCCCCAGCAGTGCATGTCCCTCGGTGTCTTACTCAGCAATTCGTGTCTCTTGAGTCTCTTTCCCAGCAACACGTGTCTCTTTCAGGAGTGCGTGTCTCTTTCGGCAGCACGTCTTCTCAACCAGCAGTCAGAGAGAGTTCTGCCTCTAGGAGGCCTCCTTTTGAGCTTGGCAGAGTGGCCAAACCAACCAATCACAAGCACAGAATTCTAAGCACCTGAGAGTGAGCCTCCCATAACATTGCATTGTGCCATGCCCAACAGAAATAACCCAGGTAGATAAATAACATTTACAATCAGCAGCTCCTCAGTTGCTCACTCCACCACTGAGTTTACAATGACTTATGGGTAGAAAAGCCATACTAAGTAATTTACTACACTACATCCATAGACTATAACTGCTTTAGCTGGAAATATTTGAGGTTATCAATTCTCATTTATGTGGGCTGCTGCCTTCCAACATCCAGATGTAACACTTCTGAATAAATCCTCTTACTTTCATTTTCATGGACTAAGTGGGTTTTCTCTCTCTACAACATTATTTATCTTGATTACTGTATTTCATGAGGGGCCCTTAACTTTTGTCCCAGAGACAAGTACCTCACTTACCTCACCTTAGCCCTGGGCCTACAATAGTAACATTCTGAGGTGCACTGGACCCTGGGGGGCATTTTCCCAGCTCTCTAAGACTCAGGTCAGAGAGCCTGGACTCTGGGTAAATTTATGACAGTTGCTATTGATTTTCCTTCCTCCTAAAAGGTCAATATATTGATTTATTTTTCTCCAACACATAATATCGTCGTAGTTATCTAGTGCTAAACCATAAAAACCAAGCTCATTGCCATCATTTCCAACTCATGGCAACCCCATGTGTTACAGAATAGAATTGTTCCATAGAGTTTTTTTTAGCTGTAATCTTTCCAGAAGTATTTCACTAGGTCTTCCTTATGTGGAGCTGCTGGGTGGGTTTGACCCACCAACTTTTAGGTTACTAGCTGAACAAAAACACTTGTCCCACCCAGGTTCCTCTTTATTTAGTGCTACTGTAACAGAAATACCACAACTAAATGGATTTAAAGAACCAAAATTTATTTTCTCACACTTCTGGAGGCTACAAGTCCAAATCAGAAGGACAAATATTGTATGACCTTGCTTATATGAAAAGACAAGAATAAGAAAATGTATAGAACAAAATTTATTAGTGCTTACCAGGGGTGGGAGCAAAGTGGGGTTATTATTTACAGACCACTGAGTTTCTGTATATAGTGATGGAAAATTTACTTTGGTTAAAGCTAAGGATTGCATAATTGGTTAATGTAATTGATGTAAAAAAGTTGTGCACCATAAAAAGTTGAACTGGCAAATGTTCATTACATTTGCATTAGATTACATCCATAGGTACAGGGGTTAGTATTCTTAGTCATCTAGTGCTGCTATAACAGAAATACCTCAAGTGGATGGCTTTAACAGACAGTTAAACAGTTTTCTTGCAGTTTAGGAAGTTAGAAGTCCAAATTCAGAGTGCCAGCTATAGGGGAAGGATTTCTTTCTCTGTTGGCTCTGGAAAATGTCCTTGTCTCCTTTCAACATATGTGGGCCTGGCATCCCTTGGAGAATTCCACATGTCTTGGCATCAATCTTCTTCTGGATTTAGGAAGTTCTTAGTGCAGGGACCCTGGATCCAAAAGATGTGCTCCACTCCCTGCCTCTTCTTCCTTGGTAATACTGCAGTTCCTCCCTCTCTGCCTGTTCCCTCTTCTTTTATCTTGTGTAAGGTAAAAGGTGATATGGGCCACACCCCAGGGAAACTCCCCTTACATAGGATTGGGGCTGTGACCTTATAAGGGTATTTCATGCCACCCTAATCCCCTTAAAATTGAGTGGATGATCACATCAGATCACATCATGGGAGATGAAGAGCAGCTGCTGAGGCTTCCTGTGTACATGGGATTTGGTTTCTTGGTTGAAGGTTTAGAGTCATAATTTCACGAGCAATCCGAATTAATTAGCCTAAAAACATGTTTAGTTATTCTGTTCTACTTCCTAGTTCATTGCATAATACCTAAGGCCTTAAAAGTTTGCAAGCAGCCATCCAAGGCACAATTGATTTCTGTTGGCATGAAGCAACAGAGGAAGACAGAGCATCAGAAATAAGAGGAGGAAATGGAATGTACAGCTAATTGCATCCATGAACAACTACCTCTTTTGCCATGAGAAAAGAAGAACTGGAAGTTGCCCAGCTACCATTACAGAGCATATTGCTCAAAAATTCTATAGAAGAATCCTGATCATAATGTGGGAAATGCAAAACAGAATTCAAATTCTAAGGAATCTAGACTTTCTGGATCCATGGAGCCTGGAGGAATCCCTGAAGCTATTGCCCCGAGATAATCTTTAAACCCTAAACCAAAAAGATCTCCTGAACTCTTCTTCAAATCAACCAATAGTTTAACTCAATTAGTAAAGAATGTCTGTCTACCTTGAGCATTGTTCTCTTTTAAAGATCTAGATAGGATCAAATTGACAACAGCAACTTGAAAGGTTAGATAGAAAGCTTAGGGGGCAGTGAGACCATGTTAATTGTGGGGCAACATTCCATAAAAGGAGGGTGAGAATGATTGTACAACTTTAAGAATGTAGTCAATGTCACTGAGCTGTACATGTAGAAACTGTTCAATTAATGTATGTTCTGCTGAGTATATTTCAACACAAAATATATATATAAACAAAAATAAAAAGGAAGATTAGGATTGCTAGGGATCAGGGATAGAAAAGAGGATGAACTGCAGAAGGGCAGAAGGGAACTTTGTGTGGTGACTGAAATGGTTTATATCATAATTCTGATGATTACACAAGTTTGTACATTTATTAGAAATCATTGAACTGTACACTTAAATTGGGTCAATTTATTGCATTTAATTCTATTTCAATAAATCATATTTTTAAAATTCAAACAAAAGTCCAAATTAGGATCTCAGTCACATTGATTCTTCCCTGTCGGTAGTCCTGGGCATTCCTTGGTTCTCTGGCTTGTAGACAATCTCACATGACTTCAATCTTTCCGTATATGCACACATGTCTGTATATCTATGCTGCTCTTTATATAGAAGCAATTCAGTTTTGTATCCACTCTACACAGGTAATACCTGATTACATTCCATTAGATTCCATCCACAGGTATGTTGTTGTTGTTGTTGTTATGTGCCGTCAAGTCGGACCCAATTCATAGCGACCCCTCCTTGGTTTTCCTAGGCAGTATCACTATGGAAGTAGATTGCTCCATCTTCCTTCTGAGAAGTGGCTGGTGGGTTTGAACCATCAACCTTCTGGTTAGCAGACAGGTGCCTTAGGCACTACGCTACCAGAGCTCCTATCCACATGTCTAGGGCTAGGATTCTAACACGTTTAAAGAACACAATTCAATCCATAACAAATTTGTGTTGTTGTTAGGTGCTGTCAAGTTGTCTCAGACTCATAGTGACCCTATGTACAGCAGAACGAAACACTGCCTGCTCCTGTGCCAGCTCCATGATCCTTGCTGTACCTGAGCCCATCGTTGCAGCTGCTGTGTCAATCCATCTTGTTGAGGGCCTTCCCCTCTTTCATCAACCCTCCACTTTACCAAGCATGATATCCTTCTCCAGGGAATGGTCCCTTCTTACAACAAGACCAAAACAGATGAGACAAAGTCTGGCCATTCTCGCTTCCAAGGAGCATTCTGGCTGTACTTCTTCCAGGACAGATTTGTTCTTTTAGCAGTCCATGGTATTCTCAGTATTCTTCACCAACGCTGAAACTCCAAAGCATCAACTCTTCTTTGGTCTTCCTCATTCATTGCCCAGCTCTCACATGCATATGAGGCAATTGAAAATATCGTGGGTTTGTGTCAGGCGCCCCTTAGTCTTCAAGGAGATAGTTTTGCTCTTCAGCATTTGAAAGAGGTCTTTTGCAGCTGATTTGCCCAGTGTCATCTGATTAGGATCTCTGGTAGCATAGAGCCTAAGGCATTTGACTGCTGACCAGAAGGCTGGTGGTTCAAACCCACCACCCACTCCTCAGAAGGAAGGTTGGGCAACCTACTTCTGTAGTGATACCATCTCAGAAGCCCAAGGAGGGGTTGCTATGAGTCAGATCTGACTCGACGGCAGGGCATTTTTTTTATATATATACATTGTCTGATAGCTTGACTGCTGCTTCCATTGGGGTTGACTGTAGAACCAAGTATTATGAAGTCCTTGACGACTTCAGTCTTTTCTCCATTTATTGTGATGCTGCTTATTGGTCCTCCATAACAAATAGCCATATTTAAAATAACTCCTCCTGAGAAAGTGTGTTCTAATTTATTGTTGACTTATATGCTAGGGGAAAGAACCCAGATGAACAGAAGAACACTGCATCAGGTTGTAGGGAAGACTCATTAACAATCTGTGATATGCAGATGACACAAATTTGCTTGCTGAAAGTGAAGAAGACTTGAAGCATTTACTGATGAAAATCAAAGACTATAGTCTTAAATATCAATTACACCTCAATGTAAAGAAAACAAAAATCCTCACAACTGTACCAATAAGCAACGTTATGATAAATGAAGAAAAGATTAAAGTTGTCAAAGATTAATCAATTACCTTTTGGACTGGAAGAAAATCTTTCTGGGTCCAGGAGGCCTGCCCATAGACACTATCTGGATCAGCAGTAACTAGTCTGTAATCACATGCCTTCCCGGCAGTTCCCTTCTGGTAGATAGGAACTAGCTCTGAGATCAGCTGTCCTGCTACCAGCAGGATTTTGTGCTGACCAGAACATTTGGTGGGTCCAGGTGGCATACACTAAGCCCCCATTTGGCGATAGCAGTAACTTTTTCTGGGAGTAGGGGCCCTCACTCAGCTATCTTTCGGGATAGCAGGAAATTTTCTGAGACCAGACACCCTATCCCCAGCCATATTTTGAGCAGCCAAGAATGCCTTCTGAAACCAGGTGCCTTGATCCCACCACTGTTTGGACTGGTAGGAACTTTTTAAAGGTCCAGATACCTTACCCCTACATATCTTCAGGGTGAAAAGGAATTCTTCTGAGATCAGATACCCTGCACCCAGTTCCCTTCTGGACAGGTAGGAACTACTGCCAAGACTAGACGCTATGCTTCCCATTAACTGTTTGGCCAGTAAAAACAGACTCTGGGTGCCCTTCCCCCAACCTAGGTTTCTTTTTGTTTGTATGTTCTTAAATTATTCTTTTTTTTTTT
>NW_006921916.1:2027926-2029649 GCF_000298275.1 Orycteropus afer afer
CCCTACAATATAGGGTTTTCTTTTTTCCTCTTCTTTTTCTCTTTGTCCTTCTTTTGTCTTTATTTTTTTAATTTTATCTTTTCATTTATTGTTTTTTCTTTTTCTTTTTTTGTGATTGTGCTGTTTGTTTAGGTGGCTTGTGTTTTTTATTCTATTTTTTGGGGGGGTGTCTAACTGAGTGGGTGATATGGTGGTTAAGTCTGTGTGTCAGCTTGGCTGGGCCTGGTTGAGTGGCTGGGCAGCCGGATGTAGTATTCCTCATGATGAGACTGGTAATAAACTCCATGGTGGAATCTACTGGGAGCAGCTGAGTAGCTGCTTTAGGGATGTGGTCTGCTTCCTGTGTATAAGGAGAAGCCTTGGGAAATGGTCTGTAGCTTATAGCATGCTTGAACCCTGCATGTAGCCATGTCATTGTTTGGCAGCCTGCCATGCTTTGCTGACCTTGAGACTTACAATAGACTTGAGTTAATGGCCTGTCATGTGGTTTCGTAAAATCGGGACTGTGCCATTTTATTTGTTGACCTTGGGCTTGGTAGCCTCAGCAGCCATTAGCTCACTGAGTGAAAAGATGACTCTAATTTCAGTGGGCCAGGAGCAAGAGGCAGAGCTGAAGCCCAAAGTTGAGGGACTTTCATACAGCCCCTAGAGCCTGGCACTTTGAACTTGGGCTTAAAGCCTCCAAACTGTGAGAGAGTAAACTCCTGTTTGTTCAACCCATCCCATTTGTGGTATATTCCTGTCAGAGTGGCACTAGGTAACCAGAACAGGAGACCACAAACATGTCCACACAACCCAACTGATGCAGAAGAAATGAGGTTCTTACCACCTGTCAGGAGGAGAGCCAATTACCACAACAGGTTGAAGTGGAAAATCAAAAGATTTATTGATACTGCAAGAGACAGAGAATCACTTCTCTATAAAGTCTGTCTCCCCAAACAAAGGAGCAAACATTATATTATTTAGGGAGGTGGGAAAAGGGTTAATGATCTCTTGGACTTCCAGGAATGTCTTTGTTCCACTTTATCTCAGTTGCTCCAGACTCAATGTTTCTTTTCTCAGGGTCACCTTGCCCCATAAACTAATTCTTAGCTAAAATCAGCCATGGGTTAAGATCATACTCAAAAGAATGCAAAAGTAAAAAATAATCATAATAATAATAATAAAGAAATCAGCATTTTTGAAGAGGTCAGCTATTCTATCTACTTAAAAGGAACGAGAAGGAATGAAAAATAGTACGTTAGTCATTAAAATTAATGTCTGCTTTAATCATGGCTGCTAGTTTGTTAAAGTTCTGCAATTTTCAGAAAGGGGTCTGTTTGGCCTTCCACACAAGCACATCTGTACCTCCTACATCACCACCCACTGGGTCAGGGCTACCACTTGCTTCTTCTGCACCAACTGATCAATGATATATGGTGGCCAATACCAGCCCAACTTGCCCTCAACTGCTCTTCACAAACAGCTAACAAGAGATCTGTGCACACACTTTCATCCTCTATCACATTCCAAATAGTTGGAAACAAAGAAGAATCACCGGTAGTTGGAAAATTTGGCCTTGATGACAGAAATGATGCTGGAACTCGTATGGTAGAATTTTGCAAGACAAACGACTTGTTCATTGCAAACACCTTTTTTCAACAACACAACCGGAGGCTGTACACGTGGACTTCACCAGATGGAACACACAGGAATCAGATTGACTACATCTGTGGCAAGAGGC
>NW_006921916.1:2031597-2055170 GCF_000298275.1 Orycteropus afer afer
CTAACAGATCTGTCCTGGAGGAAGTGCAGCCAGAATGCTCCTTGGAAGCAAGAATGGCCAGACTTCGTCTCACCTATTTTGGTCATGTTATAAGGAGGGACCATTCCCTGGAGAAGGATGTCATGATTGGTAGGGTGGAGGGTCGATGAAAGAGGGGGAGGCCTTCAAAGAGATGGATTGATATGGTGGCTGTGATGATGAGCTCAAGTACAGCAGGGACTGTGGGGCTGGCGCGGGATCAGGCAGTGTTTCGTTCTACTGTGCATGGGGTCTCTATGAGTCGGAAACGACTCGACGGCACTTAACAACAACAGCAACATCACATCCAACAGGAGACAAGTGGTGAGTGTCTAAGTGCTGCCAAACTAGCAAATATAGAAGAAATATAAATACAAAATCACAATGTCTTGCAGAAAACTGACCATTGTAAGTCACACAAAGAAGCAAAATAAAGTATTACAAACAAGGGACCAGGATATAAACCCAGAAAACTTCTCTGAAGGTGAAGCATGACTTGAATGGCCTGATAAGAAATTCAAAAGAATTATATTTAGGTCCCTTCAACAGATTGAGAGACAGATCAAGGAAAACACTGACAAAATTAAGGAAAACACCACAAAACCCTAGAATAATTTAGGAAAATAATACAAGAACAAACTGACAAAATAAACCAAATAAAAGACAAGCATATGAGGTGAACATTTACACTAGGTAGATATACTTCTTGGAGAAAGAGAATAATTGTGGGAGAATAGAAGGGCTGTGTGTGCACAGGGAGACAGCTCAGGAGGCAGGAGTACATGGAGGGGAAAACATAGGGAGGAGGTAACTATGAAGAGGAAGTAGGAGGGGAGCTGTTGCGTTGTGGTAAATTGTAGTCAATGTCATGAGACAAAGTGTATGCAAACTGCTATATGGAAAGTGAATCTTCTCTGCAAAGTTTCACCCAAATCATCATCATCATCAACATCATCATCATCATAAAGAACAAACTGACAAAATAAATGAAAAATTAGAAACCATACAAAAGCAATAAATATAAATCCAGAATATTAAGCCTAAGATTTCAGAAATAAATAATACATTGAATGGGCAAAGGAGTACAACTGAATCAATGGAAGACAGAATTAGTGAGATGGAGAAAAAATCCCTCAATAGCATTTTGGTAAGGGATCCATCAGGAAAAAAATATCAATATAAAATAAAGAAATCCTAAGTTTCATGTGAGACAAATAACTTACATGTGGTCAGAATTCCAGAACAGGAAAATGTGACCCACTGCCATCAAGTCAGATCCGACTCATAGTGACCTCTCCTTGGGTTTCCAAGGCAGTATCACTACAGAAGTAGATTGTCCAAACTTCCTTCTGAGGAGTGGCTGGTGGGTTTGAACTGCCAGCCTTCTGTCTGGCAGTAAAATGTCTTAGACACCAGAGTTCCCTCCAGAACAGGTAGAGACAAATAAAACTATAGAGAAAATGGTTCAAGATTTGTTGGAAGAGAACTTCCCTAATGTGGTGAAAAATAAGAAGATATCCATTCAAGAAGTCCAACAAGCCCCAAACAGGATAGACCTCAAAAGAAATTCACCAATACATATCAGAATCAAATCACCTAACTAAAGACAAAGAAAGAATCCTGAAAATAGCACAGGAAAAATGAAAAGTTGCCTACAAAGGACAACCAATAAGACTAGCTATGACTTCTTGGCAGAAACCATGCACATAAGAAGTCAATGGAATCATATATATAAAACCCTGGAAGAAAAAAAAAAAATGCCAGCCAAGAATTATATAGCCAGCAAAATTGTCCCTGAAATGTGATGGTGAAATTAGGACACTTCCAGATAAACAGGAATTAAAGGAATTTGTTAAAATAAGACAAATCTTACAAGAGATGCTAAAGGGATTCCTTGGGATAGAAAATCAACAACAGCAGTCAATAACTGGTGATTAACATTCTTTAAGACATAATCCAGAAACCAATCTAGTCATTAAAAAAAAAAAAAGAAAAAAAAAAAAACCTCAATGCTGTCAAGTCAGATCTGACTCATTGAGACCCCTCCTTGGGTTTCCAGGGCAGTATAACTATGGAAGTACATTGTCCTATCTTCCTTCTGAGGAGTGGCTGGTGCATTTGAACCTCTAGCCTTCTGGTTAACTGTCAAATACCTTAAGCACTGCACCACCAGAGCTCCTGGTCATAGAAGTATCCAAAGTCAGAGAAACTTAAAATACTATAAACAAGGAACCAGATAAATCACTTGGCAAGTGAGAACAACTACAAACCGAACAGTGGGAATAAATAGTGTAGGTATAGAAGTTCTAAATGGTAAGGAAGTCAAGACAATTGTGAGATGGAATATACTGTTCTAAAATTGGGAAGGAAATAATAAACCACAGGGTAAGCTCAAAGAAAATTAATAAATCTTCACATCAAAATTAAAAAAAAAAAAGAGGAGAGGCACACATATTTAACACATAATAAACAGTAACAACAGAGAAAATGCTAAAAAATCTCATAAAGAAAATAATAAGCTCAGCATTAAAAATTATATGAAACAAAGAAATCAGCAAGACAACATATATGAAAAGAATAGCAAAATGGCAGCAATAAATTCATATGTGTCAATAATTACACCAAATATAAATAGATTAAATGGACCACTTAAAAAACAAGGAGTTTAAGAGTGGAAAGAAAACATGGCCCATCAATATGCTGTCTACCAGAGACTCACCTTAGACCCAAAGACAAAAATAGACTAAAAATTAAAAGTTAGAAAAAGCAAATGAAAATCAAAAAAGAGTAGATGTGGCTATCTTAATTTCTGATAAAATAGACTTTAAGACAAAAGTGCCATAAGGGACAAGAAAGGACATTATATAATGATTAAAGGATCAAATGAACAAGAAGACATAACCACAATAAATATCCACACTCCCAATGAAAGAGCCTCAAAATATATAATCAGACTTTAACAGAATTGAAAAGACAAGTAGATGACTCCACAGTCATAGTAGGACATTTTAATACACCAATTTCAGTGAAAGATAGAACAACTGGAAAGAAATTCAAGATATAGAACTAAACAATACAAACAACCAACTTGACTTTATAGACATATGAAGACCACTTCACCAACAACAGTACAATATGTATTCTTTTCCAGTGCACATGGAACATTCTCCAGAATAGACCATACCTTAGGCCACAAAGCAAACTTCAATAAATTTAAAACATTGAAATACTGTGAAGCATCCTCTCAGATCACAATGCTATAAAATTAAGCAACAACAGGAAGATCAACAGAAAAAGAGTAAACACATGGAAACTGAATAACAACCTCCTGAAAAACTACTGAGTAATGGAAGAAATTAGAAAATTCCTGGAATCAAATGAGAATGAAAACACAACATACCAAAATCATGGGGATACAGCAAAAGTAGTCAGCAGAAGGCAATTTATAACAAATGCACACAACAAAATATATATATAATAGATCACATTGTCTCAATATCAAGATCAATTGGCAAAACATAGTCTACAAAAACAATTTTCTACATTCTACTTTGATGAAGAGTGACAGGGGTCTTAAAAGCCATTTAAGGTGAAACTATTTGCCCCTCCCCATTCAAAGCAAAGAAGAGTGAAAAGAAATCAAAGATGCATGGAAACAATAAGTCCAAAGGACTAATTGACCACACAAACTTCAGTCTCCACAAACCTGAGACAAGCAATTGATGGTATCCACCAACCACTGCTTAACCCTCTGAAAAGGATCACAATAGGAGGTCCTGCATGTTGTTGTTGTTGTTGTTGTTAGGTGCCATCGAATCATCTCCAATTTATAGTGACCCTATGCACAGCAGAACAAAACACCACCTGGTCCTTAGCCAGCTCTATGACTCTTGCTATACTTGAGTCCATCGCCGCTACCACTGTGTCAATCCATCTCATTGAGTGCCTTCCCCTTTTGTCGACCCTCCACCTTACCAAGCATGGCATCCTCCCACAAGGAATGGTCCCTTCTGACAACATGACCAAAGTATGTAAGACAAAGTCTGACCATTCTCGCCTCCAAGGAGCATTCCAGTTGCACTACCTCCAGGACAGAACTGTTAGTTCTTTTTACAGTCTATGGTACTTCCAGCATTCTTCGCCAACATCACAGCTCTAAAGCATCAATTCTTCTTCAGCCTTCCTTATTCATTCTCCAGCTCTCACATGCATATGAGATGAATGAAAATGCCATAGCTTGTGTCAGGTGCACCTTAGTCCTCAAGGAGACACCTTTGCTCTTCAGCACTTGAAAGGTCATTTGCAGCCAATTTGCCCAGTGCTATAGGTCATCTGATGTCCTGACTGTTGCTTCCATTGGCATCAATTTTAAAACCAAGCAATATGAAGTCTTTGACAATTTCAATCTTTTCTCCATTTATCATAATGTTGCTTATAGGTCCAGTTGTGAAGATTTTTCTTTTCTTTACATTGAGATGTAATCCATACTGCAGACTGTATTCTTCAATCTTCATCAGTAAGTACTTCAAGTCATCCTCACTTTCAGCAAGCAAAGTTGTGTCATCAGCATATCAGAGGTTGCTAATGATTCTTCCTCCAATCCTGATGCCACATTCTTCTTCGTATAGTCCAGCTTCTCAGATTATTTGCTCAGCATACAGATTGAATAAGTATGATGAAAGGATACAACCCTGACACACTCCCTTCTTGATTTAAAACCATGCACTGTTACCTGTTTCTGTTTGAACGATAGCCTCCTGGTCTATGTACAGGTTCCTCATGAGTGCAATTAAGTGTTCTGGAATTCATATTCTTCTCAAGGTCATCCACAATTTGTTATGATCCATACAATCAAATGCTTTTGCTTAGTCAGTAAAACACAAGTAAATCTTTCTGGTATTGTTTGCTTTGAGCCAAGATCCATCTGAAATCAGCAATGATTTAAGACACTCCATGTCCTCTTCTGAATCCAGATTTCTTTTCTGGAAGCTCTCGGTCAATATACTGCTGCAACCATTTTTGAATTATCTTCAGTAAGATTTTACTTGTGTGTGATATTAATGATATTGTTCAATAATTTCCACATTCTGTGATATCACCTTTCTTTGGAATGGGTACAAATATCAATCTCTTCCAGTCAGTTGGCCAGGTAGCTGTCTTCCAAATGTCTTGGCCTAACTGAGTGAGTGCCTCCAGTGGGGCATCCATTTGTTAAAACGTCTCAATGAGTATTCTGCCAATTCCTGGAGCCTTGTGCTTTGCCAATTCTTTCAGTGCAGCTTCACCTTCTTCCTTCAATACCATTGGTTCTAGATCATATGCTACCTCCTGAAATGGATGAAGATCGAACTGGTCTTTTTGGTACAGTGACTCTGTGTATTCCTTCCATCTTCTTTGGATGTTTCCTACATCATTCAATATTTTTCCCATAGAATCTTTCAATATTGCAACTCGAGTCTTAAATATTTCCTCAGTTCTTTCAGCTTAAGAAATGCTGAGCGTGTTCTTCCCTTTTGATTTTCTAACTCCAGGTCTTTGCATATTTCAGTATAGTAATTGGCTTTGTCTGCTTAAACTGCTCTTTAAATCTTCTGCTCAGCTCTTTTATCTTGTCCTTTCTTCCATTTGCTTTAGCTATTCGTCATTTAAGCCTCAAGTTGCAATGAAGGAGGAAGTCAAAGCTGCAATGAAGGAATGGGTAAAGAACAAGGCTCTGGGAATTGATGGAATACTTATTGAGATATTTCAGCAAACAGATGCCACACTGGAGGCACTCACTCAGTTATACCAAGAGATTTGAAAGACAGCTCCCTGGCCAGCTGACTGGAAGAGATCCATATTTGTACCCATTCCAAAGAAAGGTGATCCCACCGAATGTGGAAATTATTGAACAATAGCATTAATATTGCATGCAAGTAAGATCTTACTGAAGATGAATCAAAAATGGTTGCAGCAGTATATTGACAGAGAACTTCTAGAGGTGCAAGCTGGATTCAGAAGAGGACGTGGAACAGGGGATATCATAGCTGCTGTCAGATGGATCTTGGCTCAAGGCAAAGAATACCAGAAAGATGTTTACTTATGTTTTATTCATTATGCAAAGGCATTTGATTGTGTAGATCATGACAAATTATAGATAACATTGAGAAGAATAGGAATTACTGAACACTTGATTGTACTCATGAGGAACCTGTACCTTGACCAGGAGGCTGTTGTTAGAATGGAACAAGGGGACACTACATGGTTTAAAATTAAGAAGGGAGTGTGTCAGGGGTGTATCCTTTCCCCATACTTATTCAATATATATACTGAGCAAATAATCTGAGAAGCCAGATTATATGAAGAAAAATGTGGCATCGGGATTGAAGGAAGAATCATTAACAACCTGAGATATGCTGATGATACAACTTTGCTTGCTGAAAGTGAGGATGACTTGAAGTACTTACTGATGAAGTTTGAAGAATACAGTTTTTAGTATGGATTACATCTCAATATAAAGAAAACAAAAGTCCTCACAACTGGACCAATAAGCAGCATCACAATAAATGGAGAAAAGATTGAGGTTGTCAAAGAATTCACATTGCTTGGTTCTACAATTGAGACCAATGGAAGCAGCAGACAGGACAATAGACAACATGTAGCACTGGGGTGGTCAGCTGCGAAGGAACTCTTTCAAGTGCTGAGGAGCAAGGATGTCTCCTTGAGGACTAAGGTGCACCTGACACAAGCCATGATATTTCTAATCACCTCGTGTGCATGTGAGAGCTGGACAATGAATAAGGAAGACCAAAGAAGAGTTGATGCTTTTCAGTTGTGGTGCTGACAAAGAATGCTGAAAGTACCATGGACTGCTAAAAGAACTATCAGATCTGTCCTGGAGGAAGTGCAGCTGAAATGCTCCTAGAAAGTGAAAATGACCAGACTTCTCTTACCTGCTTTGGTCATGTTGTCAGAAGGGACCATTCCTTGGAGAAGGATGTCATGCTTGGTAAGGTGGAGAGTCAATGAAAGAGGGGAAGGCCTTCAACAAGATGGATTGACGTGATGGCTGCGACAATGGGCTCAAGTATAGCAACGATCAAGGAGCTGGCAAGGGATCAGGTGGTGTTTAATTCTGCTGCACATGGGGTCTCTATGAGTTGGAAACAACTTGATGGCACCTAACAACAACTCTTCATTCAAGGGCAAGTTTCAAAATCTCTTCTGACATCCAATTTGGCCTTTTCTTTCTTTCTTGTATTTTTAATGATCTCTTGCTTTCTTCCTGGATGATATTCTTGATGTCATCCCACAATTCTTCTGGTTTTCGGTCATTGGTGTTCAATGCATCAAATCTATACGTTAGATGGTGTCTAAATTCAGGACACAAATATTCAAGGACATATTTTGGCTCTTGTGGACTATTTTTTAATTGTCTTCAACTTCAAGTTGAACTGCATATGACAAATGATTGTCTGTTCCACAATCAGCTCCAAGTCTTGGATATAGTGGTAGAAAAACATGGAACAAAATTCAAAATAATAAGAAAAAATCAGGTTTGATAGTCTGATAGACACTAGTGGGACTCCTGAGAGTGCAGCTCATAGTCACTCTTCAAGCCTGGAACTGAATTCACCCCCCGTGGCTCAACTTTCAGAGAAGCTTAAAAAGTAAAGAATTAATCCGATAAGATCAAAAGGGCAGCATTTACCTAGGGATGAATCTCAGAAGGCTGGAAGAGATAGGAAAAAGGACAAATGACAACAGTAAACATAGGGAAGAAGTAGGAAGAGTGCTGTTGTACTGTGAGAATTGCAATCAATGTCACAATATAAAATATGTATGAATTATCTAATGGAAAATAAATTTGCTCTGTAAACTTTCACCTAAATTGCAATAAAAAGTCAAAAAAAAAAAAAAGAAAGACCAACCTAGAGAATGTCACAAAAGTTAATCAGCTGGGTGGTTTCTCAATTCAGACTAGAAATCTGATCTCCTTTACTTCTAGCCTCTCATGTCTTGTCCACATTTGCTGTTCAAGCCCAGATCTTACTTTTCTGTTTCCTCTGTGTGGCACCCAATGAATGAACCACCAAGAGAGTACAACAGAAAGGAAACTTGGAGACAACATACTGAGACGTAATGACAGAAGCTTGTTAATAATCAACTCGTCAACAAATAGGTTAAATACCTATTGTCACATATCATTGTGCTAGTCATCAATGCTATGAGGAATATAATAAAAAAATAATATGTAATGACATGAGTTGCTGTCTAGTTTTTGACAGTGGATTTTTAGATATAACACCAAAAGCATGAGCAACAAAGGACAAATTAGACAAATCAGACTTCATTAAAATTAGAAACTCTTGTGCATCAAGGACTTTATTAACAGAGTAAAGAGATAACTTACATAGTGGGAGAAAAAAATGGAAACCATATATCAGATAAGGACTTGATTTCTTCATATATAAAGAACTCCTATAATTCAACAATAAAAAGTTATCTCAATCAAAAAATGGGCAAAGGACTTGAATAGTCATTTTACCAGGAAAATATATAAATGTCCAACAAACACATAATAAAATGTGCTTGTAATTAGTTGTTACAGACAAGCAAATCAAAACTACAGTGAGATACCATTTTATTTCCAATAGGATAGCTATGGTTAAAAAAAATAAAAAAATGGAAAACAACTAATATTGTCAAGGATGTAGAAATGTTGGAACCTTTAGCCATTGCTGGTGGGATTGTAAAATGGTACGCCTGCTATGGAAAACAGTCAGGCACTTCCTCAAAAAGTTAAATAGAATGACTACATGACTCAGCAATTCTACTCCTAAGATATACCCAAAGGAATTGAAAATAGAGACAGAAATGGATTTGTATAGTAATGATTAATGTAGCACTAGCCAAAAATTGGAAACAATCTAAATGCCCATCAACAGACAAATGGATAAAGAAAATGCAGTGCAATGGAATATTACTCAGCCATAGAAAGAAATGCAATTCTGACACATGCTCCTTCACAAATGAACCTTGAAAACATTATGTTGAGTGAAATTGGTCTGTGATAATAGGGCAAGTATCATATGATCTCATTGACATGAAATATCTACAACAGGCAAAGCTATAGAGATCAAAATTCATTAGTGGTTACCAGGAAGGAGCATAGAGAGAAAGGAGGAGTCATTGCTTAGGAAGCCCTGAGGTTTTTGTAAGAGTGAATGAAAATTTTGGAAAAAGATAGTGGTGATGGTTGTAGATGATGAATGAAATTAATGTCACTGAATTGCACATGTCAAAATGTTAAAATGAAAAATATTTTGTCTTATGTATTTTACCACAATTAAAAAAAATCGTAAGTGTTAAAGTCATTCAACCCATCAATTTGTTACTGATTCTTTCCTCATCTACAAAAGATTTCTAAATCTTTGGGGCTTTGTTGGTCCTTTCTAACAGTGTTGATCATTTTTCTTCTATAATCCTAGAAAGGAAATGAAATGCTCAACTTAAGCACTGAAACTCCTTGATATAATTTCAGTTCATGTATTTTATCAACTTTTAGGAAAAGACAATGTTATTTATAGGGAAGAGAATGTAGATGCTATCATAATTTAATACTAAAGCATACTATCTGACTATATCACATCATTCTTATCCTGGAAAGCTTTATAAAGTCTGAAGGGAAGTCCATTAAAATAAATTTTTTTTACAGTTTCTTACTTTTTTTCTTTTTTAACATGTCTCATTTTACACATGAGACTTTTCTCTGTTTATGGAAGCAGCAACTATCTGGAAAAAAAATAACCCCACTGTTGCCATGGTTATCATAAATTATGGAGCTATTCCACCAGAAATCTCATTCACTTGAAAATTGAAGTCCCAAAGCAACAACAAGCAGAGAAAATTGTTATATCAGATTGGATAAGAGAAAGTTTCAAAGTACAAGAAATAGGAAAGTGCATGGATTGGAAACTAAGAGCATAAATTCACTTTAACTCATGTCACAGATGAGATTAAAAAAAAAGATATATCTTCTAGAAAAGTGATCAAAAGACAAAGATACCCTGGAAAGAAGTTTATCTTCCATAAAATTTATCTGTTTAATTACAGGATATTATCTCAGAAATTAGAAGAGTCCCTGGGTGGTGCAAAATGTAAGATTGCTCAACAGCTAACCAAGAGTTTGGAAGGTCAGTCTGTGCAAAGATGCCTTGGAGGAAAGGCCTGACAATCTACTTCCCAAAATTCAGCCAATGAAAACTCTGTGGAGAACAGTTCTATTCTGATAGACATGGAGTCACCATGAGTCAGAGTTGACTTAATGGCAACTGACTGGTTTACTTAATATACTTAATTGTTATAGTATACTGATTTAAACATAAATTGACTTCAAATAAAGAGGCACATGTTACCATCCAGGGCCTTTATAGCTAGCCAATCATATTAGACAATGTAAATGGTGCTCCCTGGAGGTGGATTACATGGTAGCCCTTTCTGCCTAGCGTATTTCCTCCAAGATGTGTGGTAGGTTCCTCCCTGCCATGCTGATATCACATGATTCTCACTCCTTTGACCAAGTATGGTTGGTTATGATGGAAGTTAGGAATATGAGAGCTGCCAGGTGGCAGAACAGGAACACACAGATTCGGGAGCTGCTAGTGGCCCCTTCCAATCATTGGGTCAACTGAAGATCAGTGAAGGTTATTTCACAAGGAAGCACACTGAAACAGATGCAGAGATAGAAGCAAATTAGAGTTGGAAAGAGGTTCCATGGGATCTCCATAGCCTTCCAGTGTTTCCTGAGACCTAGCTGGATTCCTGTCCTTGGGTTCTATAACTCATCTCCATATCTTTGCAGTAAATGCACAAGGAGATGAGGCAAGTTCTTTCTTCAGTCCTTGTCAACTTAATCTTGTTACAAAGTCCCTATCTCTTTCTCATTTTTCTTCCTCTTTTCCTTAGGGAAGTTCCATCAAATTGGTATTTTCTATGAACTGGCTCTCAACTCTCGTTAGTGCCTGCCAATCACCTGATGGTGCCTGCCTAACAGAATATATGACATTTCCCATAGATGTTAGGCTGGTTGTCTAGTTAAAACTTCATCTCTTATTGACTGGCTGCCCAAATTGATTCTCTGGCATTTTTCAGTAAAAATAATAATGTAAACTTCTATCTTTAACTACTTATTATGTTCCAAGTTCATATTGTTTCAAGTGTTTTATATTTACTAACTTACACATTCAATCAGTCTTCTCAATGGTCCTACTGGGTAGGTACTATAATATCTCCATTTTACAGCTGGGGAAAGTAAGGAATCAAGTTGTTAAGTCATTTTCCCAAGGTCACGTACAAATAAGTAATGGAGCAAGTATTTGACTCCAGGCAGTCTAGCTCCAGAGCCTGAGTTCATAACCACTGGCAACATGCATCTCCCCATATTCCCCCAATAGATTAAGAAGATTTTTCTTGGCTTTTGGAATGGCACCTTTAGACAACTTCTGCCATCTTCAGGAATGCAGTCACAGAAAGAATAAGAGAGGTATACATATACTTTTTGACTTCTAACTAGAATTGAATTGAGAGATGACATCAGCTTGAGGAAGTCACTAAAGCTTTGATTCTGGAAGTCAAGATAAATGCAGTCAGGGATAATCTGAGCCATGAACTTGTAACATCAGTGGAGATAGCTAACTAATGGCTGGAAGTTCAGAATTTACCATTTTAATTATACCACTTTTAATTCCACCAATAAAGTGGCTGGACCTTGAAGGAGTAATAGAACCTGGGATTTTTTTTTTGTTTGGGTTTAGCTTTTGTTTTTAAACAAGAACAAGTCCTGCCCCAAGAAAAGCCTGTTGCTTCTAGATCAGAGTTGCTAGGATTTGAGTTTGTCTCCACGGGAGATAAAGTCAGTTCCCAGTAACTGTGCCTGTGTGTGCACACATCTGTGAAAGAGGCCCCATGCCAATGTTTAGGATATTCCAGGTCTCTAGACACATAGAAAAATTTGATTTGCAACAAAAAAAAATATAAAATATATACGGGGAAATTGAGCTCTTGACAGAGAAGTGAAACACTTTCTCTTTAGAAATATTTGAAAGAAACAGTTCCTCTCCAATATATCCCTCTCTCTACTATTGTAGAAATGCATCCAATTTCTCTATCATGTTAAAGTGGTTGAGATGTTAATTTTTATATCTTGTGTAAGTTTGAAAATAAAAACAAGGATTTTACCATCCACAAAATGATCTTATTTCCTTAGTTCTATGTGCAGATACCAGAAGGAAGACTGGGCACTCTACTTCCATAGTGATATTGCCTCAGAAACCCAAGGAGGGGTTTGCTATGAGTCAGATTCAATTCAACAGCAGTGTGTTTATGTGCAGACACGGAGAGTGATAGATATGTGAATCAAAGTTGTTACTTATGCTCAATTTTACTATTTCATAAACATTTAAGTGGCAAATCAGCAATACTGTGAAAACAATGTAGATGAAGTATCAAGAAATTTGAACTTTGGTTTTGAGTCTAGCATTTAAAATTCATGTAAATTTTAAAAAGTAATTTCACCAACCTATGTTTCAATTTCCCATATATGAGGTAAAAGGCTATGATTTAATTATCTCAGAGATCTCCCAGCATGGAAATTCACATGTTGACTTGAACTTACTTGCCAGAGAGAAAGGCTATGGAGTGTGGACATGCAAACCTAATGAGAGTTCAAACTTTCCTACTTACTACCTTTGCCACTTAAGCACCTCAACTTAAATTTCTTGCTTTAAAAACTGGGAGTACATTTAAATAGAAAAAAGATGGAAACAACCTAAGTGTCAACAGAAGAATAGATAACCAAACTATGGTACATGCACACAATGGAATAATATGCAACACTAAAGAATAGTATAGAATCTGCAAAAAATCGCAAAACATGGATGAACCTGGAACACATTATGCTGAGTGAATTAAGTCAATCACAGAAGGACAAATAGTGTATTAGTTCATTATTATAAAAAATCAAGGAAAGGTTTATATATGGAAGTAAACTGTCTTTGTTGGTTACTGGGGGTGGGGCACTGCAATAAATAAATAATAAATAAAAGAACAATCTATATGGGATAAAATTGTGAACAGCAATTCAAAAAATTAGATAGGAACCTTAGGAAGCAGAATTTACTTTAATGACAGAAACCACCTGGAAAAGGAGGGTGACAATGGTTGTACAACTTGAAGAAAGTAATCATGGTCACTAAATTGTACATGGGGAAAATGTTGAATTGGTGTAGGTTCTGCTGTGTATATTCTCAACAACAACAACAAAATAAATAAAATTTAGGAAAAAAATTAGGGATGATAAAAATAATAATGATACTTTATAAATTGTGAAGAGAGGTACAGAGTAGAGTGCAGCCACAGCACCATGCCAAGGAAATGGTCATCACAGAACAAAGTTTTAAGAAAACAGAGTGATGAGTGAGTGCCTTCTGGAAATTAAGGTCTTACAGAAAAATGAAGAGGAGTGAAATGAAGCCAAGGAGGATTGGGAAACAGGAGATGAGGACAGAATATGCAAAGGGTAGAGCAGCAGAGAGCAGAAAATCAGAACCTGAGTTTAAATTTGAGTGAGCTCACTTCAGAGTAGTACTACTATTCTTCATTATCTAAGAAACCTGAAAAGTGGCAACTGTAAATAAGCCAAAAATTTGGTCAAAATCAATAAATAGATCAAAATAAAAGCTGCTCTGGTGGCACAGTTGTTAAAGCATTTAACTACTAACCAAAACATCAGAGACTGAAACCCACTAACCACTCCATGGGAAAAAGATGAGGCAGTTTGCTACTGTAAAGATTTACAGCACTGGGAAACCTATAGGATAGTTCTACCCTGTCCTAAAGTGTTGCTATGAGTTGGAATCAACTCAATGGCAGTGGCCTTTGGTGTCTACACCTTTAGTGATGTTTTGTGTCTAAACCTACATCAAGATACTTGACACATTGTTCTCCATTGTCCTGGTTTCCCAGATACCCGCATTCAGGAGACCTGTCCAGAATTATCTCAGGTGTCCTGAAGAATACCATGTTCCACTCTAACTTTTGAACAGAATTCCTGAAGTGGGACAGGTATTTTAAATCTGTTTCCTGAATGATTCTTGTACACAATACAACTTTAGAGCCACTGGTCTAAAATGTAAGACATGACTAACAAGCTTCTTGTGGTCAATCAAATAGCAACAATAGTCCTTGTTGCCCTTGTGACCTTTTGTCCCTTGGGGGTTGTCAAGTGTTTTTCCCCCAGAAGAACTTGTGTTTGGGGCCTTCTCTAACTGTATAATGTAGTTTCTGACCCTGGAAGCTTTACCTATGAACTTGTCCAAGAGAATTTGGACCATTTTCCAGACCTTTAAAATTGAGTTGCTAAGTCCATTTGATGAGGAAAGAAAAGTCTCTTCAATAAATAGTATTGGGAAAATTGCATTTCCAAATGTAGAAAACTTAAATAGGATACATGTCCCAGACCACACATAAAAACAAATTCAAAATGGATTGTAAACCTAAATGTGAAAACTAAT
The DNA here is from genome assembly GCF_000298275.1 of Orycteropus afer afer. Lineage (NCBI taxonomy): Eukaryota > Metazoa > Chordata > Mammalia > Tubulidentata > Orycteropodidae > Orycteropus > Orycteropus afer. The sequence goes on from NW_006921916.1 coordinate 2,046,168, forward strand.
ACCATAAAATTCCTTGAAGAAAAGGTAGGGGCAAGGCTATTGGACCTATGTTTTAATAACAGATTAATGTAATAACAAAAGCACAAACAACAAAGACAAAGTAAATAAATGGGTCCTCATAAAAGTAAAAAGTTTTTGTTCATGGAAAAGATGAAAAGAGAAGCTGCCTAGTGGGAAAATATCTTCAGAAACCATATGTGACAAGAATTTTATAATCAAAATATTTATAAAATTTTGACAACTTAAAAAAAAAAAAAAAAAAGAAAATAACCCAATCATAACAGGGCAAAGAACTTAAACAGATATTTCACCAAAGAGAACATTCAAATGTCCACCCAATACATGAAAAGGTACACAATGTCATAATAACCATCAGAAAGATGCAAATCAAAACTTCAATGAGATACCATTTCACTCCCATTAGGATGATTGACATTTAAAATAAATAAATAGATAAATAAATAAATAAATAAATCTTAGCAAGGATGTGGGAAAATTGTAATCCTCATCCATTGCTGGTAGGAAAGCAAATGGTACTGCTGTTGTGAAAAACACAGTGGTGGTTCCTCAAAAAGCTAAAAGTAGAATTACTATATGACCTAGAAATTCTGCTTCTAGGTATATACATGAAAGACCTGAAAACAGAGTCTCAAACAGGTACTTGTATACCAACAACAATTTCATCAATATTCACAGTAGTCAAAAGGTGGGCACAATCTAAATGACCATCAACAGATGAATAGATAAACAAAATATGGTATGTATATGTATATGTGTGTGTGTGTGTATATACATATGTATATGTATGTATATATAACACTACTCAGCCAGCTAGAGAAATGAGGTCCTGATACATGCTATAATATGGATGAAGCTTGAAGACATTATGCTGAGTGAAATGTGTCAGTCACAAAAAGACAAATATTGTTTGATCTCATTCATATAAAAAGACAAGAACAGACAAATGTATAGAGACCAAAGTTTATTAGTGGTTACCAGGGGCAGAGGGGGAGGATGAAAGGTGTGGTTATTGATTATGGAGCAATCAGTTTCTGTTTAAGGTAATGGAAAAATTACATTGATTAAGGTTAGTGTTGCACAGCTGACAAATCTAATTGCTGTCAATAAGTTATATACCTGGAAAAAGTTGAATTTGCAAAATTTGTGTGATAAAACAAAAGACAGACATATGAGCTGAACATTTACATTAGATAGATACACTCCTTGGAGAGATCAATCATGAGAGAATAGAAGGACTGTGTATGCACAGGGAGACAGCTCAGAGGGCAGGAGTGCATGGAAGGGAAGGACACAGGGAACAGATAACTATGAGGAGGAAGACAGAGGGGAGCTGTTGCAGTCAATGGGAAATTGCAGTCAGTGTCATGAGACAAAGTGTATGTGAGGTGTTGAATGGAAAGGGAATTTGCTCTATAAACTTTCACCCAAATAATAATAAATTAAAAAAAAAAAAAAAACTTGTGATAGATATATTTAAAAGAGCAGCAACAACAAGAAAAAAAAAGAGCAGCTGCTGAGATTGCAAATGTACAACCAAACACCTCATAGGATTTGGTTCCTCGATTTGGAGGTTTAGGGTCATGATTTTATGGTACATCCCAGTTAACTGGCCCAATATTGTCTTTAGTACTTCTGTTCTACCTCCTACTTCATTGTTTATTGCTTGGGATTTAAAAACATCACAAGAGGCCATCAAATGTACAGCAATTTATCTCTATTCGTCTGAAGCAGCAGAAGGAGAGTCAGGAATAAGAGGAGGAAACAGAATGTGTAGCTAATTGCCTAGATGAATAACTCCCCCTTTGCTGTGGACCAGAAGAATTCCATGGTGTCTGGCTACCTTTCCCAAAAGATTGCACAATATACTTCTGTGGTAGTTAAATTTGTATGTCGACTTGGCTGGGCCTGGTTGAGTGGCTGGGCAGCTGGTGGTAGTTGTTCCCCGTGATGAGACTGGCAATCAACTCCATGGTGGAATCTACCACAAGCAGCTGAGCCTTTGGGATGTGGTCTTCTTCCTGTATATAAGGAGAAGCCTTGGGGATAGCTCTAGCTTATGGCATCCTTGGACCCTGCATGTAGCTGTGGCTTTGTTCAGCAGCCTGCCATGCTCTTCTGATCTTGGGACTTACAATGGACTTGAATTAATAGCCTGTTGTGTGGTTTGATAACATCAGGACTGTACCATTTTATTTGTCGAGAGGCTTGTTAGCCTCAGCAGCCAGTAGCTGCATGAGTGAAGAGATGCCTCTAGCTTCAGTGGGCCAGGAGCAAGAGCCAGAGCTGAAGTTCAAGGTCAAGGGGCTTTCACTCAGCCCCTAGAGCCTGGCACCAGACTTAAAGCATCAAAACTGTAAGAGAATAAACTCCTGTTTGTTCAGCCATCCCATTTGTGGTATATCCTTGTCATAACAGTACTAGGTAACCAGAACAACTTCTGTAAAGACACCACCTTGGAAACTGAAGGAGGGCTCACTATGAGTTGAATTGACTCCACAGCAATTAATTTCTTTCTTTTCTTTTTTTTTGGCTACCTTTATCATACATTTTTATCAAAGATTCTATAAAAGAATTCTGAGCAAAAATGGCAATGCAGAACAGAATTTGAAATTCACATGGACTCCAGACTTTCTGGAGTCAGGGAGATGCAATGAATGCCCAAAACTATTGCCCTGAGATCATCTTTAAACCTTAAACCAAATATACCTTCTGAAACCTTTTTAAAACAAAACAGTTGTTGTTATGTGCCATTGAGTCAGACCCGACTCATAGTGACCCCTCCTTGGGTTTCCAAGGTGGTATCCCTATGGAAGTAGATTACCCAATCTTCCTTCCAAGGAGTGGTTGGTGGATTTGAACTGCCAACCTTCTGGTTAGATTCTGGTTAGCAGTCAAGTGCCTTAGGCACTACACCATCAGAGCTCCTAAACAAAATTGTAGTTTAGCTTAACTAGTAAAGAATATCTGCCTTGAGCATTGTGCTCTTTGAAGATACATCTACATGGAATTAATGGAGCCCAGGTGGTGCAGTGGTTAAAGAACTCAGCTGCTAACCAAAAGGAAATAGTTTGAACCCCAGCTGCTCCATGGAAAAAATGTAAAGATTTACAGTCTTGGAAACCCTACAAGGCATTTCTACTCTGTCCTATTGGGTTGCTATAAGTCAAAATCAACTCAGTGGTGGTGAGTTTGGTTTATATGGGATCAAACTAACAACAGAAACTTGAAAAATTAGACAAGAAACATTGGGGGCAGTGAATTTATGTTAATGGGGAAGGGACAACTCAGAAAAGGAGGTAATAATGATTCCCTCTCTCAAGTAATGTAATCCATGTCACTGAATTTTATATGTAGACATTGTTTAATTGGTATGTTCTGCTATATATAGGAGCTCTGATGGCGTAGTGCCTAAGTCATGTGACTGCTAACTAGAAGGCTGGCAACTCAAACCCACCAGCCACTCCTCAGAAGGAAGATTGGGCAATCTACTTCTGTAGTGATACTGTCTCAGAAACCAAAGGAGGGGCTGCTATGAGTTGCGCCTGACTCCATGGCAGTCAGGGTATTATACATATTCTCAAAAACAGCAATAAAAATAAAACAAATTGTTTTAAAAAGGAAAGGTGAGTTTGATTTCTTTCTCCTTGATCAAATGTGAATAAGTAAGCATAAATAGTGAACAGAAAATCCAAAAATGCTAAATAACAGGGAAAAACTATTTAAAAATTAACTCTAACTACATGATAATTAAGATTGCTACAATTCTGCTGGTCTTCACAAATCATGTGGGTTTTATAAGTAACTATGCATAGAATTTTACTTGGAAACCCAAAGAGACAATCATGAATCATAGGCCACATTTCGATCTCTGCCATCACCACAGAAACTTAATGCTGCACATCAGGCAGGATGAGGAAGCTCCAACATCTCCTGAGATGGTGAGTAATCTCTGTCTGAGAAGAAGCTGACAATAACCACTTTAAAGGCTAATCTAAATTTATGAGCCTTCACCCTTTGCCATTCTCTGAACACTTATTCCAGAAGACGTGCAGCTATTGAGCCTCCTAGACATATGTGGAAAGGTCAAAGTATTTATTGCAGAAAAAAAATAGCTCTTGGAAGAAACAGCCTTAGAAATCTCTAGCTGTCCTTCAGTCAGATAAAAGCTCCTAAAATTGGGATAGAGGAACAGCTTCATCAAGTTTCTTTTTCTAATACTTTCTGTTAAGTCAATTCTGACTCATGGGGAACCCATGTGTCACAGTAGAACAATGCTCCATAGGGTTTTCAGTGGATGTGAACTTTCAGAAATAGATCACCAGGCCTTTCTTCTGAGGTGTCTCTGGATGGACCTGAACCTCCAACTTTTTAGTTAGCTGCCAAGCAGGGTAACTGTTTGAACCACCAAGGGACTCTTCTTTTTCTAAGCCCAGGTTAATATTTTATAGCCTTCAAAAGAGTGTTGAGGAGTTATTCCAAGTTACTTGTGAAGCAATTGCCTCTACAGAGTGAATGGTGAGATTATTCTGGAAGGATCAAGAGAGAAGTTTACGAAAATTTAAGATCAGTTTAGAAGATACAGTATTTAATAAAAGACCTGATAATTTTCTAATCTGTCATAGTAGACAATTAACCACAAGAAGCAACTAATTTTGCAAAAACATCTGGTTGACAAGTTGACGTGTTTGCCTTTCATATTCAAGTTCTTACACAAAGTTGACAACAATCTTAAGTGTAGAATAGATATGAACTATTGAATCTTACCAATGTATTTTACATCTCATTGGTGTAATTCTTCCAACTTTTAAGATCAAAAACCTGTTTAGAATCACCAAGTCAGTACAAGTTCCCAAATCGCAGTACCCCAAATACATGCTTCTTAGAGAAGAATAAAACTCTGATTAAATTTCTATGAGAAATATGTTATTGTTGAAACCATTATAAGTTTCTCTGAGACTTATTAGTGATCCTTGCTAAATTAAATAATGCCTTATTTTATCCCAATTTTATAGAAGAAATATAAAACACATTAAGATTAATTTTCAGGTATAAAGAAGTGATTTCAAATTAACTCTCAATAGTACAAGTAATGCAATCAAAAATCCAAAATACCAAGTTATTTTTTAATCTATACATATCATTAGGATTATTTGAAATCAGTGCATATGTCACAAATATGGCAAAAACTAGAGTGTATTTCAACTACAGTTCATGTACCTTCATAATTATCAGCTATCTAGTAGAACAACATAAATAGAGAAGAAAAAAAAAATTGTTTCTCAACTTTGCAGGAAATCACTCTGACCTATTTTTCATTGTATTATTCTAAAGAGAGAAGGAGAGTATGGAGGGCTGAATATGTGCAGGCCTTGGGGAGTGACTACCAAGAAATAGCAAAATCAACAGCTATAAGCAAATATTCTGGCACCATTTCCAGAAAGTGGGCCGAAAAAATAGATGTTATGAGCATAGAGAAAAGTAAATTTTTGGTAATTTAGGAAAATTATACTAAAATTCTTTGTTTGGATAATGTATAACAGCTTACACAATAGTACCAAGAAAAAGACTCTGAGAGGCTGTCACTCAGCCAAGAACACAGAGCTAGACCTGACCAGGCCAAGACTCCATACCAAAACTTCAGACACAGGTCTCATATTCACTGCATGATACCGAGGGGATTTCAGTTTCATTATGTTGTTCTCAATCAAGACATTTACTGAAACATCAAAAGTTTGTGGAGAAGTTAAGAAACTTGAACGATCCCCATTCCTTATCTTTTTATTATCCGTATTTTTGTTATTCATCAAGTTGTATGTTCCTGGTAATAATAATAAAAACAAATCAAGTGAATATCTTTCATCAAAATTGCAGTGAGACAGGCTCACCTGCAAGCCATTAAATGCTGCTATAAATTTGGATGCATGTCTTAAAGCTTTCAGGAGGTTGAAAGGAAAAGTGCAGAGTTCTTAGTGTGGTTCTCAAAACCAGATAAGCTGGTGATGTGATTCTTTCCAACACGTTTTACATTTGGGGTGACTTTATCCTTACACCATTTCACTCTGCTGGAAGCAACAGTTTCAGACATCTCCTATCAAAGTGGTTACACTCTTGGATAGCCTAAGACAGAACAATGCTCACAAGGAATATGAAACAGATTCCTCAGATGCCAAGACAAGATGGGTGGTCATTGCTCCCTACCTATTCAACCCCTTAATGGGTGAAATGTGCAGCTATCACTCACCACAACAGTGAAACTTCCTTCTCAGTCAAGTTCGTCAATGCTGTCGAGGTGCAAAGGAAACACAAATATGTCCTTCCATATAGCAGCCCAAGAAGAGGAACTTTTCAAATCCTCTCTGCAGGGACTCCTACATCCAAGGGAGAGCTGGAAGAGGTTTATCTGAAATCAAGTCATCATAAAGAGGTACAATAAACTGATACTTTATTTAGTTCTGCTGGATTAGGCAAAATTTGAATCCATACACAAATGCTACTTGCTGCATCCTTTTGAGCACAAGCACTGCCTAGTGCCCCAAGTTGCACTCAACTACGTAACTACAACAACACATGGGCCCAGGTACCTCAAAAGGAGGGGAAGAAAGAGGCTGTGAGACCCTTTGTTGACTCAGGTGGATGGGACATGGCTGATCTGCCTTATGTCCACAAAGGGAGGTGGCATGTGCTGCTCCTCTTCTCTATCAAGGTGAAAACGGCATTATATGTTGTTAATAGCTGCCATCAAATCAGCACTGACTCTTGGTGACTCTATGCACAACTAAAGGAAATGCTTCCCAGTCCTACACTACCCCCCATGATTAGTAGCAGGTCAGATTGTTGTGACCCATAGGGTCATAGGGTTTTCATTGTGATCCATAGGGTTTTCATTGGCTGATTCTCCAAAGTAGATGCCCAGGCTTTTTCTTTCTTGTCTGTCTTCATCTGAAAGCCCCACTGAAACCTGTTTAGCACCATAACAACACACAAGCCTCCACTGACAGACCAGTGGTGGCTGCTAATGTGATGCGTTGGCTGGGAATGGAACCTGGATCTCCTGCATGGACAGTGAGAATTCTACAATCCTTGTAGATATATCTGCCTCCCTCTTCTGTCTTATTCTTCTCCCTGTGTCTGTTCTGCTTTTTTTATAACTCAGAAGGGATTGGATTCAGAATCCAGCCTACTTGAGTATGATTCCATTAAGATAACAAAAAATCTTATTCCCAAATAGTATCTCATGCACAGATACAGGGCCAAGACTTCAATACAAATTTTGGGGGACACCATTCAATCCCTAGGAGCTCTGGTGGTATAGTACCTAAGACATTTGACTGCTAACCAGAGGACTGGCGGTTTAAACCCACCAGTCACTCCACAGAAGGAAGACTGGGCAATCAACTTCCATAAAGATTTACTGCTTTGGAAACCCAATGGTTGCTAATGAGTCAGAATCGACTGGATGGCAGTGAGTTTGGCTTTTTTATTATTATTATTCAATCCCTAACAAGGGTCAGAGGGAAGGTCTGCAAGAAAGGATTTCACTGGCCTACCCCTACAAGTCATCAGTTTACTAAATTGACACCCATCTCAGATTGTCACATAGACCTCTGCTTCAGCCCATATGGGATCCTCAGAATGAGTTCAGGGCACAGGATGATACTGCAAAGTGCATAGCAACAGCTTCATAAGATCATGGCATTTTAAAGCAGGGAGGGAGTGTAGAGATCATCCACTCAATTCTTGCATTTTACTGGTAGAAAAATTGAAGTCTAAAGAGACAAATGGTCCTGCCCAAGGTCACAGAACTAACTGGAACAGAATGTGGAGGTAGATCTTTACAAGGTGAGCTGGAAGCTCTAATAGCATCTAAACATTGCCAAACTAAGTTAATTTCAATTGAGCTTTAGCTCAGCTAAAGCAGCAGAGTAATAGTGCCTTGGAGAAACAAAGCAAGAACTTGAAAGAAATTCTGATCACACCCCACCTGCTAAGGTCAGCCAGACTCTCAAAAGACAGGTGAGCACAGAGTCCTAAAGATTGTACCTGGTTTTCCACTTTTTCCAGACACCCACTGTTTAACTTCATGTTTTCCTGAAATGTGGTATATTATGTTTCTCTCCTTTTAATACTCTGCAATAATCGAAGGCTGTATTTACTTAGCTCACAGATGTGGGGAAGCAGAATGGTATTCTATACCTCTAAGCTACCCACTAAGAGTCAGGAGGTGCCCTGACTAGGGAATCCAGAAAAGAATGACTCTTGAAGAGTGAGGAGAGGGACAATCAGGATTGGAGGAAAAATGGGCCCCTGCAAACAATCCAGAGACTATGGAGTACTGTCCTTTCTATTGAAATAATGGGGCTGAGAAAACCAAAACCAAAGCAGCTGCCACTGGGTTGACTCTGACTCATGGCAACCCCATATGTTGCACAGTATAACTGTGCTCCATAGGGTTTCAAGGCTATGACCTTTCAGAAGCAGATTGCCAGGCCTTTCTTCTGAGGTAACTCTGAGTGGATTTACATCACCAACCTTTGGGTTAGTACTTGAGCACTTAACCATTTGTGATACCCAGGGACTACCATAAAAGTCTTTGAGAGGTTGTATTGGTATAATGTAACTGAGGTGAGAAGGGAAAGATTAGAATTGGTGCCATATCCCTTTGTTTGTTACAGTGGTTTTAAAACTAACCAATAGATCGATTTTGAAAAAATCACCATGGTTTTAAAATGTTGCAGCTCTAAGCTTCCCACATGATCAGTGTCTCAGAGATCAAGAAAGAGAAGCTCCAGCTCCCATGATTCTTACCTAAACCCCAGATCCTGCCCAAGTGCTACAGCTCAGCCCTAAAGCCATCTAGGATCTAAGTCTCTTTCACCAACTCCCTTGCTTCTTAGTACCAACATCACTTCAAACTTATCAAATTCATTCTCTCTCTGTCTCTCTCTCTTCCTTTCCCTTTCCCTCCCTCTCTCTGTCTTTCCC
>NW_006921916.1:2055270-2058686 GCF_000298275.1 Orycteropus afer afer
CACCCACCCACACACACACACACACACACATCTACACACATGTACAAACAAACATATCATTCCTTGGTGAGGAAGCTACTGCATGAGAATAATAGAATAAATTCTATTTTACCTAATGGTATTTCTGATGTGCAGAAAAGAAAGATAAACCAAAACCCACTACCATCAAGTCAATTTAAACTCATAGCAGCCATATAGGACAAAGTAGAACTGCCCCTTAGGGTTGCCAAGTCTGTAAATCTTTACAGAAGCAGATGGCCTCATCTTTCTCCTGTGGAGAGACTGGTGGGTTTGAACCACAAACCTTTGATCACCAGCCAAATGCCTTAACCATTCTGCCACCAGAGCTCCTTGAAAAGATAAAAAGAAATAATTTGGGCATTCTTATCTCCAATAAGTGCCTTATGAAGAAGTGCAAAATACAAATGAAATGATTGTCAAGAGAAAAGAAAGTCAGAACAAGCGTGGGTTAAAAGTAGTTTGCAGGAGGCCTTAGTTAAAAGATAACATCTAACAAAGCTAGCACTGTGGTCAGTGGTTAGCTAGCTCCATGGGATATGCAGCTCAACCAACCTTGAGGAAGTACATAGGGACTGAAAGCCCAAAATTTCACCAATCAAATTGGAATATTTTTAGTGAGGTCAAAACACTGGTGGGGAAGAAAAGGTAGAAAAATCTCAGAGTTAGAAACACTGTTGAGAGGCAATTGGCATTTTTACTTTGATCAGTAACTTGAGCTACAGTAAAGATAGTGAGAGCCTGGGGGAGGCAGTAAGTCACCATTTGCAATAGTGCTGTTACAGCACCCAAGAACCAGGTCTGAGGTCAGTTTTCTTATACTTTCTCCAACTGTTACATCACTCCCACTGCCATTGAGTGCATTTGACTCACAGCAACCCTTCCTTGGGGTTCTGAGTGGGTATCTCTATGGAAGTAGATTGCCCAATCTTCCTTACAAGGAGTATCTGGTGGGTTTGAACTGCCGGCCTTCTGGTTAGCAGACAAATGCCTAGGCACTATGTCACCAGAGCTCTGTTACATCACTGTTGTTGTTAGGTGCCATCAAGTCATCTCTGACTCATAGCGACCCTATGCTCAGCAGAATGAAACACTGCCTGGTCCCACACCAGTTCCATGATCCTTGCTATACTTGAGCCCGTAGTCACAACCATTGTGTCAATCCATCTCGTTGAGGGCCTTCTCCTCTTTCATTGACCCTCCACCTTTCCAGACATGACATCCTTCTCCAGGGAATGATCCCTTCTGACAACATGACCAAAGTAGGTGAGATGAAGTCTGGCCATTCTCACTTCCAAGGACCATTCTGGCTGCACTTCCTCTAGGACAGATTTGTTTGTTCTTTTAGCAGTCTGTGGGACTTTCAACATTCTTTGCCAGCACCACAGTTCCAAAGCATCTACCCTCCTTCTGTCTTCCTTATTCATTGTCTAGCACTCACATGCATATGAGGTGATTGAAAATACCATGGCTTGGGTCAGGCACACCTTAGTCCTCAAGGAGACATCGTTGCTCTTCTGCATTTGAAAGAGGTCCTTTGCAGCCAATTTTCCTAGTAGTACATCATCTGATGTCCTGACTGCTCCTTCCATTGGCATCACTAGCTCTTCTAAAAGTAGTATTTGATTAATAGGCATCATTAAAAAAAAAAAAAAAAGTTGTCTTTTGTTTTTTTTTTCCCTGAGTGAAATATAATGCTAAACTTCTGTTGGTCTCCTTTATCTTCCCTGAGGATAACTTCCACACAAAGCTCCCACAGGCAAGGAGTGGTGTCAATGCTACTCAGTACTCAGGAGCATGTCACTGTCTATATGGGGGCGGCGGCAGGCAGGTGTACAAATGGTATACACACATATATCATAAACATTTTCCCTCTCCACTCAGCTAAATTATACTGTCTTCATGTTCCAAATGAAGCCCCACTCTTAGCTAATCCAAGGCACACTGAATCCCTCTTTTCAAAGACCCTAGTAAACCACAAGACTCAGAAAGTTCTGATAACATTTTGTTAGAAATCTTACTTTCCTCTCAAAAACAAAGTTCTGGAAAAAAAAATAGCATTGAGTCTAACACTTCTCAGGTCTCTCCTACAACACCTAGCTGAGTGCCTTACTGAGTTCTCAGTAGAACTTGCACACTGGTTGATTAACAAAGGAGCATGAGGAGTTCAAGTAGGGAAGACTGAAGGTGAGATACAAAACAGAAGTCAAGGAGCTAGTTATGACCAGGAATGACACCTGGGGATGTTTGGAGAGAGACATAGAATGACCATGGTAGAAGAAATTGAAGAATATATGAAAGTAAACATGGGCCCTGGGCCAGAATGCAGAGACAACAACAGAAGCTTCCAAATACTGAAAGTTAAGTTTGCACCAAGGACACATGTAAGGCCTTGACATGCCCTGACTCATTTAATCATCACAGCATTTTTGTGAGGTAAGTACTGTCATAGTATCTATTTTACAGATGAGCACATAAAGACACAGAGAGGTCAATTACCTTGCTTGAGGTTGAGCAGCCAAAAAATGACAGCACCACCATTTAAATCCAAGCTCTTCCTCCCTCAAGAAAGACTGAAGAGGGGAGTTCCGGTAAGATGGTGGACTAGGCGGAAAGACTTCACAGACTCTTTTCAACAAAGAAAAAGGAAACCAATTAACAAAAACACAGAAGATAATCCTGGACCCCTGACCCTTGAAGGGAAGGATATAGAAGTGAACTAAACCCCAACTAGCTGAAGGATTTGCATGAAAATACCAAAAAGGGAGACATGGAGCTGAAGTCTGGCAACGATCCTGAGCGATCTAGATGGCACAGACAGCTTGGAAAGTGCTGAGTGGTGATAGGACCTAAGAATTAACTTAAAAATCAGCCCTGATAGCCAAGGACTGCATGGAGGACTGCTCTGGTGGCTAAGGAATAAACAGAGAAGGTGAAGAGAAAGGCGGGCTGAGCTGTGGACTTTTGTCTGTCCAGAGGGTGCCACCATTTTGAATGTTTACAAGAGGCTTGACCATTTTGGATATTTAAAGAGACAGTACTCTCCCAGATTCCAGGGGCTTAAGAACACGTTCTGTTTGCCAGCTACCCCAAGAACACTCTGCACCTGCACTCACGGAAAGGTGCGACATTCCTCTTATTACTCTTATATCCCATACCTGCTTGGTGAAGGGAGGTGCGACCATCCCCCACTCCCACCCACCTTCTGGGCATGCAGGAACTCCATTCCAGTCTATGTGCTCAAAAGAAGCCTGGGTGCCCTTCCCTGTCCTCCACCAATTTTTTTTTTTTTCTTTTTCACTTTCTTTTTTCTGGCATTTACTTTGCTTGTATTTGTCTGTTTTAAAACTACTATTAATAATACTCTTGTCCATTTTACTATTATTCTTTAGTCTTCC
>NW_006921916.1:2064206-2078042 GCF_000298275.1 Orycteropus afer afer
TCAAAATGCACAAACAGCAGAAGAGAAACCAGATGATTGGGACCTTCTAATAATTAAATTTTTATGTGCTTCCAAAGACTTCTCCAAGAGTCAAAAGAGAACCTACAGATAGGGAGAAAAATATTTGGTAATAACAAATCTGACAAGAGACTTATCTATAGAATTTATAGAAAACTCCAAAACCTCAATAACAAAAAGACAAACAATCCAATTAAAAAATGGGCAGAAGACATGAATAGACACTTCACCAAGGAGGATATTCAAGCAGCCAATAAACATATGAAGAAATGCTCATGATCATTAGCTATTAGAGAAATGCAAATCAAAACAACAATGAGACACCATCTTGCTCCAGCATGAGTAGCAAAGTTGAACAAGACAGAACATCACAAATGCTAGCGAGGTTGTGGAGGATTGGGACTCTCATACACTGCTGGTGAGACTGTAAAATGGTACAACCATTGTGGAAAGCAGTATGGCGATTACTTCAAAAGTTAGAATTAAAAGTATCATTTGACCCAGTCATTCCATTACTATGTATATACCCTAAAGAAATTAGAGCTATGGCAAGAACAGATATATGCACACCCATGTTCATCGCAGCACTATTTACAATAGCCAAAAGATGGAAACAATATAGGTGTCCCTCAACTGAGGAATGGATAACCAAACTACAGCACATACACACAATGGAATACTATGCAATGCTAAAGAATAATGTAGAATCTTAAAAACACCGCATAACATGGATGAACTTGGAGGACATTATGCTGAGTGAAATAAGTCAATCACAAAAGGCCAAATATTGTATTTGTCCGTTATTGTAAAAGTCAAGGAAAGGTTAATCTATGGAAAGAAATTTTCTCAGTTGGTTACCAGGGGTAGGAGGGGGGGGGAGGCTGTTAGATAGAGAGATATAAGTATTGATTTGGGTGAAGAGAAAGGCAATGTACCACATGTGAGTGACCAATATGGTGGCACTGAGGAAGAGAAAGACATAGAGAGGTACAAAGAAGGTAGAAACAACAAAGATGAATCCTTTTACACATACAGTATTGTGTTGCCAGTGAATGCAAACATGGGTATATGGGTGGATAGATAGGTGGACAGTCTGAACTATTAGGTATATCTATGAAGTGGGGAGTATATCCAAGAACATGTATAGGGTTGGCAGACAATTGTCCTATAAGTTTATGTGAAATCAGAATTCCCAGGTGTATAGTAGAGCTAACAAGGGGCAAGGTTGTGGTCACTGCTTGGTCACAGCCAGCTACCCAGAGGGACTGAGTAGTTGAACCTGTGGGCTTGGGACCATAGTCGCAAAGGACATCAAGCTCAATTGGCATAACATACTATATAAAACATTGTTCCACCTCCTACTTTGGCAAATAGCAACTGGTATCTTAAAAGCTAACAAGTTGCCATCTAGATGCAATGATGGGTCTCTCCTCATCCAGAGCAAAGAAGAATGAAGAAAACCAAAAATTCATGGAAACAATTAGTACTAGAAACTGGTACACCATCCAATCTGCAGCCTATATGACTATGAGACCAGAAGAACTAGATGGTGCCCAGCTACCACTTTCATCCACTTGGAAGGGGATCTATGTAGGAGATCCTGAATAGAGAGGGAGAACAATGTGGACAAAACTCAAAATCATTTGGGAAAAAAAAAATGGGGGGAGGGGACCAGGTTTGCTGGTCAATAGAGCCTGGTGGAACCACTGAGACTATGGCCCCTAGCTGTCCTTCAGGTCTGAAATTGAACCCACACCTGTGGTTTCCAGCCAAACAAAATACAAGCATATGAGTTGAACATTTACCTAAAGTGGATACACTCCTTGGAGAGAACAATTATGAGAGAATGAAGGGCTGCTTATGCACAGGGAGACAGCTCGGGAGCAGGAGTGCATGGAGGGATGGGCAGAGGGAAGAGGTAACTTTGAGAAGGAAGTGGGAGGGGAGCTGTTACATTGTGATAAATTGTGGTCAATGTCATGAGACAAAGTGTATGTGAACTGCTGTATGGCAAGTGAATTTGCTCTGTAAATTTTCACCCAAATCACAATTAAAAAAAAAAAAAGAGTGAAGAGGAGGAGCTGCAATACATATTATTTTCACTGCAATGTCTGATAATTGATGAGTGTAAAACAGTTATGAAAATATTTCAGACTCAGCTAGATAGCTTTGCAAACACAGAGAATCAAGTACAGCTTGTTCTTCCTCTTATACTCATAAAGAAATAAGAGAATGAAAATATGCATGTTCATGCACATGCAGAGCAATGAATAGTCCTCAGATCTCTACCCTGCAGTTCAGCCAAGCTACTCATGTTTGCAGCACCATCAGCTGTTCTAAAGGCTCTCTCTAGAGGCTGTCATGGGCAGAGGGCAAGTTCAGGGCCACAGAGCTCCTGACCACTGGAGCTCTGATAGAGCCTTGAACCCACTCCACCCTGCTCCACTGGCCCAGCACACCCTCCTATGCTCCAGCCAGTAGTGTCCCAGGGCCCCCCACCAGCACTGGCAAGGCAAGGACACCATCCATGCACCCCAAGGAGCCTTGCAAGTTACCTCACTGAAGACTAGTCTCCACCTCATCCTACCCTGCCCAAGTCTTTTGATCAGTTTATTCCACTTCCCTCAAGGCCTGCTGCATGGTCCCAACCATCACTGCAGCCCAATTGACCAGGGCAGGCAGAGGTTCTGGATCTAATGGCATATATCAGGTACTCGTGGACATGGGGGCCCAGCCAGAGCCTACCCAGTGAGGTGGTGTGGGGCAACAGGGCAGTGGGGACGTGCAGCAGCTGAGTTGATCTACCTTCTAACTGGGGTCACATATTATCAGGTGCAATCATCACAGTCAAAGTTGGGGATCTGAAGTTGGAGAAGTACACAGTTTAGTCAGGCAGGGGAGTCAGATAAATAACCTCTGAGGCATCCAGTGCAAGGCTGGCAGTGCTGCCCTCTCTTCTTGGCACCCCACTCAGCTCTTGGCTGTCTATGACCAGCACTGGGAGTGGAAAAGTCCAGTGCAGGAGAAGCCACGTTTCTAAATTCTGCGGGCCTGGGTCAGGGCCTCTTGAAGAGAAGCTGCCACACACAGACTGCTGAAGGCCTTTTAGAGCCACCCTGAGGGACTACAAGGCACACTCAGTCCCCTTCTGAGTACTAGAAATACAGCCAAGCCCCACCAAATGCCATGCAGCCCTTCTGAGGTGGGCACAACCTGAATCCTGCCTAAGTCACTCACTCACCCACCTCCTCAGACTATGGGGCACTACCCCCCTGCCCTCACATCATCACTTCTTGTCTCCCTATCTCTGGCTGGTCTTGCCTTTCCTTCTATCCTCAGGGACCCTGCTTTGCAACCAAGCCTCTCAGTTTTCACCACCTACAAGAATAGTGTGGCCTACTAGATAATGGGTGGGCTCTGGACTCAGAATTCTGGCTTCAAATCCTGGATCTACTAAACTCTGGTTGATCTGAATAGGTTATATAAACTTTCTAATATCAGCATCTTCATCTTCAAAATGGAAAAAAGTAGTACTAATGTTACTTTTGTTGTTAGGTGTCATTGTGCTGGTTTGACTCATAGCAACCCTACATAGAACAGAACAAAACATTGCTAGGTCCTGTGCTATCCTCAAAATTTTTGTTATACTTAAACCCATTGTTGCAGCCAGTACGTCAATCCATCTTCTTAAGGGTCTTCTCTTTTTCACTGCTCCTCTCCTTTACCAAGCATATCTTTCTCCAGGGACTTGTTCCTCCTGATAACATGACCAAAGTATGAGAGACAGAATCTGCCCATATTCACTTCTAAGGAGTATTCAGGCTATACTTCTTCCAAGACAAATTTGTTCATTCTTCAGCAGTCCATAGTATATTCAATATTCTTCACTGTTCTGGTTATCTCTGTGCTGCTCTAACAGAAAAATACCACAAATGGAATGGCTTTAATATACAGGAGTTTATTCTTACAATTTCTGAAGGCTAGAAGTCTAAGTTCCAAGTGCCAGGCTCTAAGGGCTGGGTGGAAGTCCCTCGACCTTGAGCTCTAGCTCCCCCTCTTGCTCCCAGCCCATTGAAGCTTAGAGGTATCTCTTCACTCAGGCAGCTACTGGCTGCCGAGACTAACAAGCCCAAGGTTGACAAATAAAATAGCACAGTCCTGATGTTACCAAACCACATGGCTGGCTATTAATTAAAGTCCATTAAAAGTCCCAGGATTGGCAGAGCATGGCAGGCTGCTGAACAATGACTCGGCTGCCTTCAGGGTTCAAGTGTGCCATAAGCTAGAGATCATTCCCAAAGCTGCTTCTTATATACAGGAAGCAGACCATATCCCTAAATCAGCTACTTGGCTGCTTGTGGTAGATCCCACCATGGATTTGATTGCCAGTCTCATCATGGCAACTATCACCAGCTGCCCAGCCACACTCAACCAGTCCCAGCTAAGCCGACACACAACCTTAACAACCACATTCACCAATAATACAAATCAAATGCATCTCTTCTACAGCAGTCTTTCTTATTCATCGTCCAGGTTTCACATGCATATGAAGCTATTGAAGAGACAATGGCATGGGTAAGACACACCTTAATCTTCAAAGTGGCACCTTTGCTCTTTAATAATGCCAATACTGTTAAGTACTGGCTGAATTAAACCATAAAATTCAGAGTGCTCATCCCTCCCCCAATCTCAGGACTGATATTATATCACCAGCTATACAGATTTCTGATCCTCTTGTTTTTCTCACCTTCTTCACTGCAAGGTGCAGAAACCTTGCCCCTCCTGTCTCTTCATGCCCTGGATCTTCCCTTATACCCATAACCATAACATAAATTACCTGATTAGACCTGGCCTTCTTCTTATCTTATTCTTGCTTTATATTTTCTTATTAGGTGGTCAGTTAACTCTGGATGATGAAACTTATGAACAATAGCAGAATGTGCTGACCAGCAGTATTTTCAGCTAAATAGGTACCAGGAAGAGCCATAGCATCTCAACCCCAAGAGCATTTATAAAGAATGATGGTAGAGTCCTACTTGCAGAGTTTATAATTTAATTGGTCTGGGGATCAGCCAGCTCATGAGGGATTTCATAAGTTCCTCGGGTGTTTCTAATATGCACCCAAGGTTGCAGACCCACCCCTAAACCCAGAGCAGGGGTCACTCCTAGAAGAGTTCCAAGCACAGTGGTGGCTGAACAGGCCCCATCACACACACAGTCAGGGTGCATAGTGGAAAGGACAGCATTTGGTGTCTGGGAGCACTGAATTTGAATCTTGGTCCACTATTCGCTAACAAATTACTTCAACTATCAAAGCTTCAATGTTCTCATCTGAGAAGTAGGATAGTAGTACAAGCTTGATTCAAGTTTGGGACAATTGAACAAGAGGACACACACAGTGTCTGCCACAATGCATGGCATGGAGTTGTCTCTGAATTATATTATTTTTCTTTTTCCTTGTCTCTACATGACAGTTTCAAGAGTCCATCTAGAATAGAAGATTAAGGACAACAATCAGAACCCCTGGGGACAGACTTCACCTCCTTTCTGCCATTTTGGTGCTTTCAGAGAGCAGGAGAGTTGGAAGGAAGAGCCAGCACTTGGCTCTGTGTAGCACACTGTGACTTCCCTGTTCAGTGTCTTGTTTTCCTACTCACCCTCACCATCCACTTAATTCCCTTGTCTATCTCATGAGAACATCTTGCCTGCCTCCCTCAAAGCCCATATTCATCTAGAGAAAGCCACCAATCTACTTGTCTACCCATCAGCACATTCATGTCAATCATTCTTTTCTATCCAAAGCACCCAAACTTTTCCACAAGCCACCTATAGCACTGTAAAGTGCTTTCCTAAAACCAACAAAAATACAAGTTCTTACAGAGGGGATTGCATTATTCACAGACAACATCCAAGTATGTAATATGTCCTTTCACCCTGTTTACCTAATTATGCTCATTAGTTAAAAAATATGAACCATTAGTCAGGTTCTCCCTAGCTCCTCACATTGCAAGCCAGAGGAAAAGAGGGTACTTCAGGAGATCCAAGCTCCAGGGAAAGCTTTCCTGACAGCCAGCTGTGACATGGCAGATCCAAAGGGGCTAGAGGTGTCAATGGCAGATAAGGAGACCACATTGAATCTCTAGAGAGTTTCAGAAGAAAGTGGAAGTAGAGTCCCATAGGGTTTTGGAGCAAGGCTGGTTTTCCATGACCAAGATTACAAGCCCTTCAGAAAGAAGCTCCTGCATGCTACTGCATCCTAGTAAAGAGTGATCGCCTGACCATGGCAGATCAAGAGACTGCACAACTGGATCTGCCCATCATGACCTGGACATTGTCAGATCACCATACCTCATTTATCTGTTGTGTAACAAACTTCCCCAAAACTGAGTGAATTAAAATTGTAATTTTATTTGTTCACAATTCTGTATGTCAAGGTAGTTGGATTTCTTTCATGGAGGTTCAGGACTCCCAAAAGTACAAAAGTGGGAGCTGCTATTTCTTCCAAAGCACTTCATGACCCATGTTGCAAATATATTTACTCCCTCCCAAAGTACCTGTGGGAGCTCTGGTAGTGTAGTGTCTAAAGCACTTGACTGCTAACCAGAAGGCTGGCAGTTCAAACCTAACAGCCACTCCTCAGAAGGAAGGTGGGACAATCTAGTTCTGTAGTGATACTGCCTCAAAAACCCAAGGAGGGGTCACTATGAGTTAGGTCCAACTCAACGGCACATAACAATTACAAAGTACCTGTTTTATTAGTACCCAGTGTTAGCCTAACGTAACTTAAATACAAAAAAAAAAAAAAAGTTTCTACTAAACTTTTTAGCCAAGGGAAAAAAAAAGAAGTAACATTTATTGAACTTACGAGCATAATACTTCAGCTCCCCCTATGTTTCCTGTGAAAGAAGCATTATCATCTCTACTCCACAGGCATAACAACCTGTGATGCTTGTTATGTGTCAACTTGGTTAGGTTATGATTCTCAGTGGTTTCGCAAACACCATGTAATCACCTTCCATTTTCTGATCTGATGAAAGCAACCAGTCTGCTGAAAGGGGTTTCCTTGGAAATGTTGTCTGTCTCCAGTATATAAATGGATATCCAGCAAAGCTTGCTTTCTCGATGCTTTATCCCCAAGACCAGGAAAACTCTTCCCATCACCTGACCTAAAATTCTTGGGATAAGCCTGCAGAAGTTTCTGGCTTGCCAATTGACCTGCAGATTTTCAATTTACCAGCCTCTGCAATTCTGGGAGCTAGCAGAGGCCTCTGATTTGCTGCCTGACCTGCATATTTTAGACTCAAAAGACCATGCAACCAACCCTGAAGTCTGTCACCTGACCTGTGAATTTGGGACTTACCAGTCCCCAGAATTGCATAAGCCATTTCCTCATGATTATGTAAGCTATTTCCTCAAAATAAATTTTGTGCTCTCTCTCTGTCTCTCTTTACGCACACACACACACATACACACACACATGTGTGTGTGTGTATATATATATATATATATATGCACAAACGTGTATGTATGTGTGTGTGAATGTCACTCAGAGGGACAATTCTGAGAGTCAATGCACACAGCATTTCAGAGACTGTGGTAGAATTTAATTCCAGTGTATGCAGTAGTAACCAGCTAAATTACAAATTTTTTTGGCTTTACTCTTTCTCTTTCACTCTCCCCATTCATTCTGTGGCAGGCTGAATAATGACTCCACAAAAATGTCCGCATCCTAATGCCCAGAACCTGTGAATGTTACCTCACATGGTACAGTGCACTGAATTATTTGGTATGACTTTTCTATCCATAGTCTTTGTAATTCCCACCAGATTACTGGGTGAAACTATGCAAATGTAAGGTGCTTGTGGCCTACAAAGAGGATTGAATAGCATATGAGTAATATAAATAAGGTACATGGCACCCTTGTGGGGGTGAGACAATGCAAATAAGGTTCATGGGACCCTAATGTTGGGATTGGTTAGTTTTGTCATTCTGCCAGGCTTAAAGAGAGCCCTCCTAGAAGCAGAAGGGGGAATCTTACTGTCGTCAAGAGAGAAGAGCCAGAAGTGGAGTGGAGTTCATCCGTGGACCCGAGATCCCTGTGCTGGACCTCCTTGGTAGAGATATAGCAGAGAAGACCAGTAGAGACAACCAGCAGAGATGACTGGCAGAGAGACACCGGCAGCAGAACAAAGAGGTACAAGACAGAGTGGCAGGTTTGCAGGCCCATTAAGCAAAAAAGTTGAGTGTCTTAGGGCAGGATCCTTGCTGGCAGAGTGGGGTGCACCTAGGTGTACCTATTGGCAGAGTTAAAATAGCTTTGTAACACTTGCCCAAGCACAGAGCCCAAGCAGAGAGGGCAGGGGCCTCCTGAAGAGTCTCTTTCACACCAGTCTCCTCATTTACATTTATCTTCAATACTACTGCCAAATTTTTCTTGAAAAAATGCCTCTGTTCCCAACCTTAATATCCTTTAAAAGTTCCTCCAAAGATGCCAGGATACAAACCAAGTCCCTTAGTATGCTGGATAAGATCCTTTATAGCTAGGCACCACACTGTTTTCTCTAGCCTTGTCTCCTGATGGCCCCACTACCTTCCACCAAAGCCACACTGAACTTACCCTATAGTTGAAAACATCTACCCTCCCTGGATGTTTCATTCACATTCATTATTCTTTTTTTCTGGAATATCTTTTCTTTCATTCCGCTCCTAGGAAACACCTCCTCATGTTTAAATTTAAGATTTATATTTGTAATCTCTGGTGGATTCAAAATTAACAGAAACCCAGTCACATAAAACAACACATATCTATTACTTCATAATATCTGTGGATCAGAGTCTCTGTTCAGCGTCTCTTAGGAGGCTGCCTTAAAGATGTCGGCCAGGGATGGGGTCTTATCTAAAGATCTGATTGGGGAAGAACCTACTTCTAAGTTTATGTAGTTGTTGCCAGAATTTAGTTCTTTGTAGGCCATGGGGCTCAGGGCCTCATTTTCTTACTAGCTGTCAAGTGGAGGCACCCTTAGCTCCTTGACACATAAAACTCTCCACGTCTCCCTGCACAACATGGCAGCTGGTCTCATCAGAGCCAGCAAGGGTTAGAGTCTACTAGCAAGATGGGAGTGACACCTCATCACTTCCACCCTATTCTAATTATTAGGAGGAAGTCACAGGTCCTGCCCCCATGAAAGGGGTCTTCACTATCAGGAGATAGTGGTTTGGAAGGACCATCTTTGAGCTTTCCACCACTACAAGCCCTAATTCCACCACTAGTAGGATCTCCTGGGCCTGCTCTCATCTGCTTTTCCACAACACCTGTGCCTCTCAGATGTAGTCTGTTTTCTCTATTACAACTCACACAGCAAAAGTTCTTGAGCATGGTGTTTACTGCTCACAGCTGGCTTCCTCCAACAGCGTTCCTAGGCTATTCATATTGCACTTCCAGCACCAATCACAGGGCCACACCGACCACAGAAAAGAAAACATCACAACTACTCTCTCCTAGGCATGGTTTTCATTTTCACAGTAGGAGAAGATTGGATGTTTACAAAGATGGATTTCTATAAATGTACCCTTTTTATAACTTTGTGCTTGTCATCAGGAAAATGCTTGTAGATTTGACTATCCAACCAACCAGTTATTCTGTTTGCACCTGAACTCAAGGTTTAGGTTTTATTAGTACCCAGTGTTAGCCTAAAGTAACTTAAATACAAAAAAAAAAAAAAATTAGTCAGTTTCTACTAAACTTTTTAGCCAAGGGGAAAGAAAAAAAAAGAAGTAACATTTATTGAACTTATGAGCATTATACTTCAACTACTCCTACGTTTCCTGTGAAAGAAGCATTATCGTCTCTACTCCACAGGCAGGAAACTGAAGGTCAGTTTATGTAACTGGTTCTCCATAGTCTGAAAATTCAAGTTTGGTTTGGATGATCCCATCATTTCTCTCCTCCAGCTCTGTGTTCCTGGAGAGGGTTCAAGCCAGGGAGTAGCTCCTGGGCCAAGGATAGAAGCTCCCCTGCAGCTCTGATATCACCCTCAGGCAAATTCATGAAGATTCATGGCTTTCTGCACAGGTATATTCACTGCTGACAATTATGGCCGCTCAACTGGCAGAGGCAAGGCACAGGATAGGAGCCTGATATAGCCCAGGGGCAGGGAAGATGCTGGAGGAAGAAGGCGGAGCAAAACACCAAGGCTGAAAAATCAAGCATTTGATCAAGAGCTCATATGCCACCTGAAAGATCATCTAATTGCCTAGCTGTTAAATCACTTTTAAAACTCTCATTGCAATAAAATTAGTTTGAAAGTATGCTTCAGTGAACTTCATTCATTATGCCTTTGTGATTTCACCATTTGGTCTCAAAAGCCATTTCTGCCCCCCAGAAATGCATGATGACCTGAAAATCTCAGAAGTGATCAATTTGCTTGTATTCAGAATCCAAATAACTGCACCCTCAAATCTAGTAATAAAGTCTAACCCACCTGAAATATCCATTCCATCTGCAGGAACTGTAAAGTTCTTGCCTGGTCGGCCCTTATCTATACCATGTGACCTGGAGGCCATCCCAGAAAACAGAAGAAAGGCAGGAAGCTCTCAAAATTAATATTTGCTTTCTATTTTTAAATATTATCTAGTAGTTATTTGAGAGGAGTTATTTATGAGTAGTTTGCCACTATCAGAGGAAAATCTTGTTTCATGCAAAATGCCTTCAAGTTTAATTTTTTTACCCATTTCAAAAATAATTTCTGAAGCCCAGTTTTTTCCCTGGCAGCATGCTTTTGCAAGCACAGACATTGTATTCTTGCTATCTTCCTAATGAAGCTGTATGATGTACTAGAAAGGGCAACAGACCTCTCTGCTTCATGACTCCAAAGATCTTGTTTGGTTCTTCCTGGGCTCCATATAACAAAAGAGCAGAGAAAGAATAGATGAGCCCAGGGTTTCTTTCAGCTCCTGAGAGTGAGAAAATTGAATAATCCTTTTAATTAGCTCACTTTACAATTTCTAAACATGACTCCTACTAACTTGTAGTCGATTAAGTCCCTCCAGGCAGGTACTTGAAAAGCAAGCATAATACACACTCCAAGGTAGAAGAAGCAAAAAAGCCACCTTTTCATCAGGAATGCCATCGCTATAGAAATAACTGGAACTGTCTTTTCTCAAGGATTACTGACTTGGATCTTTTTGCATTCAGAGAGGGTTCAGCCTGACATGCTCTGTAGGTTGCCTTCATTGCACGGGTGGGAAAGCAGCACCATCAGGAGTCTTAATTATGAAAGCAAGGGGTCAGCATCTATAAGAGGACATGGTACAGCTTCCAGCACATAGTGGGCCTTCAACAGTGTTAATTCCCCCACAAACTTGGTCACAAGCTGTGCTTTGCCCTTTCAAGGGAGAATCACAGACTTGGAGAGGAGCTTTAGCTTTTGTTTGCAAACTCTAGAACTGGAGCTCTGGAAACGTTCATGAAAAAAGGCTGAGGCTCTTGAAAACAAACCTCTGTAATGCCAAGGCAATCTGGAGATCATCCATGGGAACCCAGTGTTCCTTATGGAAGCTCTGTCTGCTCGTAAGCTAGCAGCCTGATCTCTGCCCCAACACACACATACACACACACACACACATATGCTGGAGCAAGGGGAATACAAGAGTTAGGAGAAGTGTTCCTGGGTCCATGATGACTTGAGTTTCTGGGAAGTACAGGAGAGATTCCTGATGTCCAAGCAAGAAGCATCAGGCCCTTCATCCCCAAGACCAGGAAAACTTCCACAATGCCACTGTGGGAAGAACAGGAAAGGAGCCCAGAGGGCACTGGGATGCAGGCTCTATCACCCACTGATTATGAAAACTGAGCATGTCCCTTCACTCTGTGCCTCAGCTTCCTTGTCTCTAAAATAGGAACCACACCAGTGCCTGTCATATTGCACTGCTACAAAGAGTCAAAGATACATCAGTGCAAAGTGCAAGGACAGCCTGGCCCACAGATGGCTCTCTGCTTTTAGCCGTGCTTGAAGGGGCTGTCAGGAGGACACACTGGGCACACTTAGAAGTGGCCAGAACAGAACTTGTCCACCGGATGCACAATTTCCTTTTACCCTAAAAACCCACTACAAAACTCACTTCCATTGTTTAGATTCCTTCTCATTGTGACCCTATATGACAGAGTAGAATGACCCCATAGGGTTTCCAAGGTGATAAATATTTCCAGAAACATATGGCCACATCCTCTTCCCACAGAACAGCTGGTGGGTTTGAACTGCTAACCTATCAGTTAGGAGCAGAGTGATTACCCACTATGCCATCACAGCCTCTTCCCTATTTCTATGAAAACAGCCATCAGGGAAAGGCTTCACATCCCACTTAGGGAAGTAGAATTGCTCTTAGACATGCATTCTAGAGTTTTAGGTAAAGAATCAGAATTGATATCCACCGAGGGTCAGCACCAAAACCCACATTTGATCAACCAAGAGTTCACCACCTGTTTCCAATCCAGGAAATAGATATTTATTGGTTAAGCAAAAGGACTAATCTGTTTATTTCCTTAACAAGCACAATGAAAAGTCAACAAATATCTTTTAATCAAATAAATGTTGTCAATATTTGGTGTTTGTGCTAGCTATCTGGAATGAATAAAATGTGGAGAAAAAGAAATGACTTGTTGAAAAATAAGATTAAAATATAATATTCAATCATAAGTCACATGTTAGAAGAAAATAGAGGCTTATAATATAATCTTCAATCCTTCATTCCAACAATAATAATAGTTTTAAAATTATTTTAAAGCTATCATCATGTTCAAACAACATGAGCACATTTATTCTTTGGCCAGAGGTTGCAAGTTGGCAGGGTAGGGACATACTACGGTGAGGAGAGAAGCTGCAGTTTGGCTGAGCTCAAGGATTGGTAATAGGCAGAGGCATCAGGGGATCAATCTCTACAGTCAGCCAGAATCAAGAATTTCCTGAATGGCAGGGGCTCAGAGCCAGATTCATCACAAAAAAAAACTGGAGGTGAAACAAGAAATCTACCCCTATGCAAAGAAGCCAAAATATCTGCAGAAACTGCTGCTCAGGGCTGTCTATGCCTGAAGACAGCAGATTGCTGGGGTGACAGGAGGGTACAGAAAGCCAAGCCCCAGAAAATTTGCCAAAACACAAATGGTCATTTCTCATTGACCAGTTCCATACTATCTCCATGACACCTGTTGCTGTTGTTAGGTGTTGTGGAGTTGCTTCTGACTCATAGCGACCTCATGCACAGCAGAACAAAACACCACGCAATCCCGCACCAGCTCCATGATCTTTGCTATACTTGAACCCATTGTCGCAGCCACCGTGTCAATCCATCTCATCAAAGGCTTTTCCCTCTTTCATCGGCCCTCCACCTTACCAAGCATGACATCCTTCTCTAGGGAATGGTCCCCTCTGACAACACGACCAAAGTAGGTGAGATGAAGTCTGGCCATTCTCGCTTCCAAGGAGCATCTTGGCTGCACTTCTTCTAGGACAAATCTGTTAGTTCTTTTGGCAGTCCATTCTTCAGCATTCTTCATCAACACCACAACTCAAAAGCATCAACTCTTCTTTGGTCTTCCTTATTCATTGTCCAGCTCTCATATGCATATGAGGTGATTGGAAATATCATGAACTGTGTCAGGTGCACCTTAGCCCTCAAGGAGACATCCTTGCTCCTCAGCACTTGAAAGAGTTCTTTTGCAACTGACCTACCTAGTGCTACACGTCCTCTAATGTCCTGACTGCTGCTTCCATTAGCCTTGATTATAGAACCAAGCAATGTGAATTCTTTGACAACCTCAAT